>NW_024063532.1:2225000-2608659 GCF_006381635.1 Hibiscus syriacus
TCACTCATACTTAAACAGGACGGAGCGGGGTTTTAGCTCTTGTCATGCAAATGCGGCTGTGCAGTGAGTGAGGAAAAGCGAGAACGAAACAAACAACACCAACAGAAAACTCAAAACCCTGAATAATTATTTACTCTAAAAACATTAGCAAACATATCGATACAACTATTTAGTGGTTAATCAAATTACAAAAAATTATTCAAACCACACAAGGGTTCAAAAATCAAATTAGAGCGAACTCGTAAGTTTTATTTGCAAAGACAATTAATTAGTTGACTAATGGCCTGACTCTCTAAAAAAATTATCCCTAGTGGAGTGGCCAAGCTGTCTAAACAATTTTTTTCTAAAAGGGGAAAATGGGTGATCTCGTTTTGAAATAACATATGATGATCGGTTAATGAAAAAACTTGGTTCGAGGAGTCACCGCCAATCTTTGATTAGGGTGTGATTGGGCAGCCAAAATGCATTTTCCATTTTAATAAAACATTAATTTTAATTAAAACAACAAACTTACTATTTGCGTTACCAAAATTCGAGTTCGAAAGTCGGTTATGTGTGGGGAAGGATTAGCAGCCCCACTGTGTCCTAATTGGGTACCTAGTTGATTAATTTGTTGTCTTTGCTATGGAATTTACGAGTTCGAGTCTAATTTATTTTAAGATCCCCTAAAAATAACATTCTTTGAATTTTTGGACGAAACATGATAATATTTAATTATTTCCTATCGAGAAGAATCGATCTCTCATACCTCAAAGCAATCGATTCTTACTCCAATTTAAATAAAAAATACTAAAATTCCATTCTAAAGTTCATTACTAACTCAAAATAACAACACCCAAAATTCCTTGAAATTTCTATTTTTTGTATTCTGAAAAATGAGGGAAGAAGCGCTTTACATGCTTGATTCTCAGGTTTTTATACCCGATTTTTACAGAGATGAGTAATAACAATAATAAAAACCTAATCTTACTTGCTCCACTTTTAGTATTATACGTGATGATTTGCATTTTTAATGCCCCGGATTTTCAAGGGTTTCTTGAAATTTCTAATGGATTTGTTCGGCTAGGCTTGACGACGGCGATGATCGGTGCGTTTTGAAGTGTGGCAAGGTTGATCGGAGGCTGTGGAGCTCATCCTTGGCGGCTACAACTTAGATGAGGGGATAGGGTTAGGTTAGAAATTTAGGTTAAGGTTTTGGTTCGGGCCCGGGTTTAGGTTAATAATAATAATAATAATAATAATAATAATAATAAATAATAATAATAATAATAATAATAATAATAATAATAATAATAATAATAATAATAATAATAGCAATAATGTAAGGTAATGGATGAAAATGGTGACTACATATTATATAAATTGTATCACTCATATGAAGAAATAAGAGATATTATGGAATTATTAACCATGTTTTCTTAATATAACTGTATGCGTATTTGGAAAGTTTAAATATTTATATAATCATATTAAGAAAATTTTCAATAACATATTAATATATTTAATTTCTTAATTTTAATATCAGTTATAGTCATTAATATATTGTAAATAATTTAAAACATTATTTTTTTCTTAATTCATTATATTTAAATTACTATTTTTTTTTATTTTTATGTATTTGATAGTAAACTTCTACCAAGATGAATAATACAACTAATCCAATTGTAATCACCCTTTTAATTAAATTTTAGGCCTAATGATATTTTGTTTCTTGAACTTTTTTTTTAAAAAATTGAGTCCCTAATTTTTCTTTTTTTACCCTAAAACTTTTAATATTTATTTCAAATTGAACTATTAAAAGAAAACTGAACGAATCTTAAAGTAACATCAGCTATTTTATTTTCTTGGCAATGTTAACATCAATTATTTTTTCCTTTTGCTTAAAATATTCAAAACTAATAAAATAACATTAACTAAACAAGTAGGTTACCTTTTCCTTTATTTGGTTAAATTTGACAAAAAAAAGTAAATATTAAAGATATAAAAAAATTTATGGACTGAGATGATTTTTTAAATGATGATAAAAATATCATTGTACCTAAATTATATTATAACATATGAATTAATGCAAATGAAAACCGAGTCTTCGAAAAAAAATGAAAAATGAGTACTTTTAATGTTATTTTACTTTTGTACAATGGAGAAAAATAGGTTGGATAAAAAATTACATATTAAAGTGATTTTAAAGGATATAAAATATAACTGCAAATGAAATCAGAAAATTTCCTTATCAATGTATTTTTACCATTGAAGAATAATGAGTTTCTTTAGTTTAACCCTATAAATACATACACTATTTAACCCTTTGTAATTTAAGATCCCCTAAAAATAACATTCTTTGAATTTTTGGACGAAATAAGATATTATTTAAATATTTCCTACCTAGAAGAATCGGTCTCTCATACCTTAAAGCAATCGATTCTTACTCCAATTGAAATAAAAATATATTAGAATTCCATTATAAAGTTCATTATTAATTCAAAATAACAACACCCAAAATATTTTTAAGAGAGAAAATAATAATGTCTAATTATTTTGAATCGAGAATAAATGAACTCTCATACTTTAAAACAATTATTTACTACTCCAACCAAAATGAAAATATACTACTATTCTCAATATAGATTCGAATGTTATTATTTTGAAAACCCATTGGAAAACATATGCAAAAATAAAGCAAATTAAAAGCATATCAAGCAAGTAATTTTTATTTATTTTACCAATATTTAATGAGAATAAGGATGTTCAATTATTTAAATGCCTCGAGACGAGACCTTAGATTCGATATAACAGTCTTTTCTCGATGAATTTAACAGTCTTTTCTCGATGAATTTAATTAAAATAACATGATATTTTCCCAATCCCCAAATTTTAAAATGATTTCGATTCAATTCGTATCACTAAATGGATATACTTTCGTTTTAAAATTATCGAAAATAATTTTCTTATATGTTAAGACAATCACTTTACGACAATATTAAATTGAATGAACATTACCTTTAGTCAGTTTGTTTCGATTTGAGTCAAATTATGCTTATTATGTGTGGGCACCATTTTAACAGACCCAAAAAAGACGAAACTCGGGCAGCCCCATACCCGACTCGAACCAACTAAGTCTCGACCCGTCTTACCAGCCACCAAAGCCCCAACCAATGGCCACTATTTTCACCCCAATCAACATCCACCCCTCTCTGCCCCACTCCCAGCCAACTTACCAGAACACTCCAGCACTCCACTGCAGAAACAAGCAAGCAAGCAAGCAAAATTCAATGATTTCAATTCTATGTAAAAATGGGTATAAGACCCTTGCATGAGAATGTAAAACGAGCTCTGGGCAGTTCCAAAAAAACATTGGAAAATTGTAATCTTTTCGCAGCAATAGTATAGGTATTTGAAGGATTTTTTTGATTAAATTTTATTTTTTTCCTTTAATTTGAAACTACAAGGATAAGAGATGAGGATATTACCTCTCGGTCGGGCCTCTCATCGGCAATTGGATCCTCTGTTACCCAATCCGGAAGGTGAGGAGGAGCATCTTGAGGAGGGGAGCAACATACTGAGTTTTGGGATCGATCCAATGACAATGATCTAGGCGGTGGAAGTCGAGAAGCTCTTGTCTTGTTTCAAGGCATTGAAGGTTGATTCTTGCAAAACAGAGCCCTGATTCAAGATGCCGACGTCAAGACAAACCTTCTCGTTAAATTTGGTGGCCAAAGATAACTGTCGGCGATGACCCCGGCGACGGTTGGAGGAGGAACGACCACCAGCGTTGGTCGAATTTCTAGAGAGAGAGGAAACCCTCTCTATCTAAAAATTTAAAAAATATGAAAAATATGAAAAAAAAATAAAAAAAATAAAAAGGTTGTTATTTATAAAACATTTTCGGGGGAAATCACGTTTTAAGTCCCCAAACCTTCCCTTATTTTTACAAAATGGTCATTGTCAGGGACCTTTTTACAATTTTCCCATTTGTATACATGCTTTGTATTTTTGGGTAAAATCTCATTTCAGGTCCCCCAAACTTTGTTGTGTTTTTGCAAAATAGTCACTATTAAGGAGTATTTTCATAATTTTCCCATTTACATGCATGCTTTGTATTTTTGGTAAAATTTCATTCCAAGTCCCCATATGTTTGTTGTGTTTTTACATTTTGGTCACTGGACCTTTCGTTTCTAATTTATTACAATTTTATCATTATGTTTTGTTTTATTTTAATTTAGTCACTGTTAATTTCTTATTTAACTACTAACTTTTATTTTCTTGCATTTTAGTAACTGTTACTTTATTTTATGCAATTGGGTCCTTGTATTTATGTTTATTTTATTTTTTATGTTACTTTTATAGTTTTTATTTTTATTTTTTATTGTTATTTTTTTAAATTAGGTTTATTAATTATTTTGATTATTTCGTATTTTAAACCTTTAGACTTAGTTGTTAAATTAAATTAATACTCGAATCGAACTTAAAAATTAGGATGACACACTAGTTTAATTAGGGAGCAATTCGAGTCGAATTTTCGCATAAGATGCCTGATTACTCAAATCGATTGTTTGACTTTTAAAATTTATTAATAATTAATATTTTCTAAAAAACTTTAGGTTTAATAATTTAGATTAATTAGGTTTGTAATTAGTTCTCAACTTTAGAAATATCAATTTAGGTTCTTAAACTTTTAAGTCTTTTAGAACTTGATATTTTAGTCCTTCGACCTTTTAGTTCCCGAACTTTGATTATTGTTTTAATTTTGACATAATTAAATAGGTTAAATAGAGCCTCCACTTTTAGCTAGATTTTAATATAGTCCCCTTAATTTAAGGAATAATCCAAGTCGGCCCTCGCATATATGCTCAAGTGACCATCTCAGTTGTTTGATTTAATAATTGATTCAAATCAAATAGGGTTAATATTAGAATATACACTTATAGGTTTGTGCCTCTAGGTTCTTTAACTTTCATAATTTGACACTTTAGGACAGAGAGAGCCCTAAATTACCCTTAGTTAGTTAGGACGAATGAAATTTGTTTGATTGCATTTAAAAAAAAACTAAGGCAATGTTCACTTATTAGAGAAATTAATGGTATATCTCCCGCAAGTTTGCTCAGCGGGTGACTACTGGTGATTCCCGAAATAAGCTGACGTCCTTTTCAAAGACCATATCATGATTTTTTAAAATCGAGGAAATATTCGGTTATTGAGTACAATAGTTTATCTCCCGCGTTTATGCTAGGGGCAAATGCTATCGACTTTAATAAACAAATATCCTTTCCAACTTTGCATCCGTAATGATTTTTAAATTAAATAAAGATCGAAATCAAAATTTTTGATTTTAAATATAGGGTAACCAACTAGGTACCAATTTTTGGGCGTTTGTGGGAGTGCTAATCCTTCCCCACACGTAACTGACTCCCAAAGCCGATTTTTGGATTTTTGCAGACCTTGAAACTTGGTAATTTTATAAAAATAAAATGTTTTATTAAAATCACCCAATTTTTATGGTGTCCCAATCGCACTTTAATTGATTAGTGGCGACTCCTCATATTTCGAAAAATATTTTCAAAGAGAAAACTCCAGAGTCGGTATTGGTCTTTTCCCCGCCCGGGCGAAAAATGGTGTTGACAACTTGGCGACTCCAATGGGGACATTTTGTTTTTAAAACAACTTAAGAGTCAGACCTCGAGTTGGTTACCCTATATTTAGGATTCTAGAAATTATGAGTTCGATCTTATTTTAATTTACAGTTCATTATAATTTTTCAAAAGAAAAAGATATTTTATCTCCAGTCAATGCTTACACTTCTGTGAATTTATTTAAGACTGTTGCATATCATAGCTCTAAACCCGAGCTCAAATCCAGTTTACCTAAGTAGGGAGAAACGTCACAGCTCATGAGGAGCATTGGGTTTCCTTGTGTGGGTCTGATAAAGTATCTCTGGATAGCATCCTAAGTTGCCTATCCGGATATCAGATATGAGGTACATTTTTAGTGGTGCGATCCCCTGAGCCGAATCCGATTCGTAAGTCTGTAATGGGCCAGAATCGGAGTCAACCTTAGCAGGCTATAAAGATGGCATTGGAATCGTTGCTAGAATCCAACCTCATGTAGAGAATTTAGTAAACCTACCCCGTTAGAGCCATGTGGATAACCTAGGAGAACTAGAACGCCTACGATTAAGATTATTAATTTTCTTTGTATGCTTTTCAGTATTAACTTTGAGTCGTATTTAATTATTTTTGCTAAGATTACATTTCTTGGACTAATCATTTTGACTGACTTGATTAATTTTGTCTTGTTTCTATGACTAACATTGATTTCCTTTTGTCTGATTTTGCTGTATTTTTGCACGAACATGACATAACATTCGAGGTATTGATCCCTTAAATAACTGATCTTTTAGAAGGTTCTTGAAAAAATACCCACAACAATGCCTTTCACTGGGATCAATAGAATTTTGAAGGTGCTATACGTAGATCGAGTAGCGTCAAGAGAGAGTCTACCTGCTAAGGAGACAAGCCAGAAATCTACCTACTGAGATAACAAGGTGGACAGACTCAAGAAGATTCGGCGCTGAAGTCAACAGTTGGAGGTCATAAACCAGCTCAAAAGATTTCTGATAGTAGAAGATGAAGTAGAAGCTTTGAAGACGATAAGGTGCCTAGATGCTTGTATGAGCTGGACAACTTACAGATGGACAATATTTTCACTTCCCCAGTGTATTGAGACATTGTCAATATTTCAAGAATTGTTCAAGGAACATTTATTTTTGGGATCAATTCCTTGTTGCATTTGCATCCCGCATTTTGCACTCTCATTTTTGCATTTGTATGTACATCTTTGCATTAACACATATACATTGTACATTACATGGTATACATTGCATCTTAACATGCATTAATTGCGGATCCTGGGAGTACCTTACGGAGAATCTTGTGATAAAATTTTTGAGGTAAGAAGAAGTCACCTCATTCGTACCAAAATAGGATTGAGAGTTATGGGTGTAATGTTAGCCCCGTCTGAAGTTCGAGGCACGTCATTGAGATCCGTCGGGCACTGAGAAGCAAGGCCCGAGTTTTGTTTGACCCAAGGATATTGACCTTTAACTCGTAATGAGACATTATGGGGCCAATTAAAAAGAAGTTCTTCCACCTACTGTGAAGCATTATGGCACTGGTTTTGTCCTGTTTGAACGTGTTTTTGTTCTTTGCATACTCGATAAATATTTTATTTATTGAACTTATGAATTTTTAGGTTAGGAGCAATAAATCAAGTTTTAATATTGTAATTCTTTGAATATCGAATGAATTAAAAGTTATTTTACTACTCTATTAATTATAGATCATTGATAATGGGCAATATTAAACCTTTTGTGTTCCCTCCAAAGCTGAACACCCTTGTTTCCTTACACAGCGTGTGCTCATTGCCAAAAGACTAAACTTTGACATCACCTCCCTTCGAAACAATAAAGTCATGCCCGTATCCTCGTCGAGGCACCAAAACATGTACTTTTACCTTCACAGACAGAAATAACCTTTCCATAACATTACCTTTTTCAGAATTACAACTTTAATGTCACATATTTCCCTTCCTAGACACAGAACCAACATTTATTTCCCAACCTCAATAAATCCTAGGGGCATAACGAAGACCTTTCCTGCAAGAAAGATAAGATGGAGTGTTGCGGATCAAGGTTTTGCAAGAGAATTCAAATAATTGGGGCATACTAGGAGCGAATGGAAGAAGAAGAAATAAAAGAAATCATTGAAATAATTCTTCATGCATTAATTACATTGTTTTCGTTGTAAATAAGGTTAATCATGAATACTCGTCTTCCTGTGGATACTACTTTTATAAAGACTTTCATGTATAAGATGATCAACGGCTTTGTTTCATTTATCCTTTCAAACATATATATATATATATATATATATATATATATATATATATATATATATATCCCTTGTTGCCCCTTTTGAGCCTATAGTATTTTTCTTCTGATTCAACCCTAACCAAGGATCACCCTCCACGCTGGAGGGCAAAGGTGAAGGACATCTGCTTGCATGAGTGAAGACCATTAGTGAGAAATAACGAGATATCGCAAGGTGGACGAAATACAAACACTCAAAGATCAAATCGAGTTGAAAACACAGAGAGAAAAGAAGAGATATAGCAAAAAATAAAAAAAAAACATAAAAAAAGATAGAAATGAAATAAAGAAGAAAAAGAAGAGGAAAAAAAAAGAAAGAAAAGAAAGAAAAGAAAGAAAAAAGGAAAAGAAAAGAAAAGAAAGAAATAAGAAAGAAAATCGATTAAATACTTCAAGACGGGCTGTTCAAAGATCTAGAATCAATTTGCTAGAAGATCAGAGAACACCAAAAGAAAATAAAATAAAAGACACACTGTAACAACCCGGAAATTGGAAAAAAATTATTAACTGTGTAAATTGGTGAAAATTGGGGACTAACTTAAAAGTTCTCAAAACTTGTAGCCTGTTTTAAAGATGAAGGAAATTCAGGGATCAAGCCCCGAATTTACCCTAAGAGTGTCGGCAGGCTTTGGTTATTAATACGTGATATTGGTTTCTGCAGAAACCAATTTCACAAATTTGCTTCATTCAACGCCTAACTTCCAAACATAATCACGACGTCATCCGACTTCCGATTTTTGTTTCAAAACCACCATCTTGTTCGTCATTGAGCGATGAACAAAACCCTTAAATTAATTGAAGTGAAACGCTGCCAAACGTCGTGAATTTCAAGTCAAAGTCTCGACATTTTTTAGCACCACCGCCAAGAAAATCTTAAATTCATCTCCGATCGTTGCTCCGTTTTCGACACCTCTCGCACTATCGTGTTCCTTGTGCCATTCTGAGTTCGCCGATGTCCTCCTTGTCTTCGTCAGCGACGGTGCATGAGGAGGTAAAGCGGTCAAATTTTCCGATTTGTTGAAATCGAGCTCTCCACCATTCAAAATTTTGAACCGAGCTTTGTAAGTGCCTCAAAATTGCTCAAAATAATTTTTAGAATTTTTTTTGTAAGTTTTTCGACGTCGTATAAGGCTCCACTCGCTGTCACTTCGCGTGGACCGTTGACCCGACTCGTTAACCGTTGACCGTTGATTATTGACCGGTTTCGACCCATCCCGACCCGTTGACCTGACTCGTTAACCGTTGACCGTTGATTATTGACCAGGTGTTAGTTTCGTAAATATATCTTAAAAGGGTGATGATTGTGTAAAATGATTGATCGTTTGTTGACCTCATTTGACCAGAACTTTGACCGACATTGACCGGCCATTAAACGTCAATTAACATTTTCCGAATATACCTATCCTGACATTTGTCGACATCTCGAATATGATTTTGGGGTCTGTTTTACCAAATTCTAACCCAAAAATCTCCAAATCGTCAGTCAAACCCGTTGACTTTGACTTTGACCAAGAATTCAAATTTTTGGAAGGTCATTTTTTATGTTTTTTGATGTCCTGGATCTGTTTCCGAAGTTCATTTTGCCAAATTCTGACCTGAAATCCCTGAATCGAGCATGTTTACCCAAAAGTGCTTAGTATTTAGCATTTTTTACTATTTATTTGAGATATGGTTAAGGAATTGATTCAGTAAGATATTTTATAAAGGTACTCGTGTTTCACCTGAGTGAGGATCAGTTAGGTCCAGTGTTGTTCATTCGTCAGATCAGACCGAACCGCGTACTACAAAAATTACCCGTAGGTTTCTGTAAATTATTTAAATAAAGATTAAGATTGTTTATATTAGGATTCCAATATAGATTTTCCAATTCGTAGGATCTAGCGCTGCAGCAGAGCGTGATCGACAGACCTAATAGTAGGCTTCCCTATCCGATTTCTCATACTGTTACAGGTTTGTCTCCTGACTGTGTTATCTTATAATTTTAAACTATATATCTGAACTATTTTATATTATGAGAATATTAAATATTTTATGAGAAAATATCCGGTGTTCTGAATAATGTTTATTTAATGTCTTATTTACTGTATATTTCTGATATGGTTTATAGTTATAGTATTTTTGTACATGATTTCTAAATATGGAACATTTCCATATTTAATGGATTAATTACCGTTTTTACTCCAATGCATACATGTTTATTATTGTCATTGGGGGTATGATTGAAGGAAGTATTCTCAGGTCCCTTTGCTGTGTGCAAAGGTAAGCCTTACAATTTCCCATGTCCCTTTGCTGTGTGTAAAGGTAAGCCTTACAGTTTCCTAGGTCCTTTTGCTGTGTGCAAAGGTAAGCCTTTATAGTTTCCCAGGTCCTTTACTGTGTGCAAAGGTAAACCTTACAGTTTCCCAGGTTCATTTGCTGTGTGCAAGGGTAAGCCTTACAGTTTTCCTAGGCTCCTCTACTTTGTGCATAGGTTAACCCTTACTGGTGTACAGGTGGTGTACGGTTCAGGTGAACCTACACATTCTGGTGATTGGCTAGGGGTAATGTGCATATTATTAAAATGTATTTGATAAATTGTTTTTTTATCTGAATTATTTTGATATGTATGTTTTTATACACTGTATGGAGCACACTGGGCTTTTTAGCTCATTCTTTAAATTTTAACCTTTTTCAGATAACAGCAGACCGTAAGCTAGCAGATTCGGCATCAGGGGAGATCAACTACTTTATTTTGTAAGAACATATATCTTTATATGTTTTCCAGTTGTGTTTGGTGACATGTATTTTGCTATCGTTTTGGATATATCTGTATTATTGATATTTTGTTATGTATTATATCTAATGTTTTATAAGTTTTTTTAAATATAAAAGAATCTCTGAATGGGACATGTGACTACTTAGGTTTGGCTCTAACGTTTAGACCGGGTCTAGGGGGTTACATTTAGTGGTATCAAAGCCTTCGATTTTAAACACTCGGACTGTAGATGGGTCCTAAACTTTGGATTTTTAAGAAATTTAAAAAAAACGTGTCACCTTATTTTATGATTTAAAGTTTTATTGAGATCCCTGATGCTAATCTGACATATGTTTCAAATTCTTTCTGTAGAGCCTTATAGATCCATTGATGAGTGCTGCTAGAGGTCGTAGGACAGGACGTGGCCGTGGTCGAGGGTGAGTCACTCGACCTTCTGTTACGATAGACGATCAGATGTCACCACGTGATCCTCCTGTTCCGCAAGTAGATCCGACTCTTTCTCATTATGATCAGTTTACTCCTGTGAGAGACCCTCCCATCACTGGAGATGAGGATACTGACATGAACGAAGACGCCATTAATAGAGCTATATTCTGCATGTTTCAGAGAGTTTCTAGAGCCCCTAGTAATATGAATGCGGTTGAGATTTCAAATTCTTTGGTCATTGCTGGTGTAGTTCAATTCGAGGGTATTACTAGTGGACCTCCGACAAACGCTGAGTATTGGCTGGAGGAAACAGAGAGAGTTATGGATGAGATGGATCTGAGGCCTGAGTAGAAGTTAAAGAGAGCTCTGACTATGCTGAAGAAAGAGAGTTTTAGATGGTGGCAATCGATTTCTGGTAGTATTCCGAGAAACCAATTAACATGGGATATTTTCAAGACATATTTCTGGAGTCGCTATATTGGGGAGAGATATCTGTAGGAGCGATGCCAGGAGTTTCAGAATCTAGAGCAGGGTAATATGTATGTTATGGACTATGATGTTGAGTTCATCCGATTGAGCCGTTATGCTCCTAGACTTGTTGACACTGAGACAGATCGATGCTTGAGGTTTGAGAATAAACTAAGGTATGAGATCAGGAGTCGAGTCGCTACCTATTGAGAGAGGAATTTTGATGCCTTGGTTGAGATAGCCAAGACTACTGAGAAAATAGAGCGATTGAGTATGGAGCGCAAGAGAGATGGTGATCGAGCTGAAATTCGATTCAGGAGGCTTTCTGGTTCTATTGATTCTTCGGTACATCCTAGCAAGAGAGGCGGGGGTGATTCCTTTCAGAGAGACGGTGCAAGTATCAGACCTGTTGCATCTGGTTCTTCAGCTGTTCAGCCTTCTAGACATGATGGATCTTCTGGATTGCAACCTATACCGACATGTGTGCACTGTGGAAGATGTCATTATGGTAAGTGCAGGCTGAAATTGGGGACATGCTTTAGATGTGGTTCTGGTGACCATTTTATTAAGGACTTTCCTGAGTGAGATCGTTCAGTTTAGATGCCAGCCTGTACTCCCACTTTTACTCAGAGTACTGCTCAGACTCTAGCAGTGAGTCGTAGTCAGGGCAGATCCCTAGGATCAGCTAGTAGAGGCCGAGCATCTCAGAGTAGGGGTCCAGTCAGATCTGAGGCCAGACAGCCTACATTGATTTATAATGGCAGACTTTAACAGGATCATGATGGGCCTAATGTGATTTCAAGTACTGTTACTATTCATTCAGCTCCCTACTTTGTATTATTTGATATTGGTTCTACCAATTCCTATGTATCGTATTCCGTTTCTAAGTGTCTAAATATTCCTGTTGAGAATACTGAGCATTCGGTGATAGTTCAAAGTCCCTTAGGCAAGTCCATAGTGTTGGATCATATCTTTTGAGAGTGTCCTCTAGAGATCAATAGGGAGATTTTTTTGGCCGACTTGATGGAGTTACCTTTAGAAGAGTTTGATTTGATTCTCATCGTAGATTGGTTGGACAAACATCGAGTAAATATTGATTTTGAGATCAAGAAAGATGTTCTGAAGACCCCCAGATAATCGAAAGATTGTAATGATCGGGTAACACCACGGATTTCTGACGAATGTTATGTCTACTTTGGTAGCTGAGAAAATGATCATGAAGGGTTCCGAGGCATTTCTTGCTTATATTTTGGATACTAGGAGTTCTCAATATGATATTGAAGGCATCTGAATTGTCAAGGAATTTCCAGATATTTTTCCTGAAGAGTTGCCTGAATTACCGCCTGATAGAGAGGTTGAGTTTGAGATTGCAGTCTATTCTGGTTCAACTCCGATTTCAATGGCTCCTTATCGTATGGCTCTAAAGGAGCTTAAGGAACTGAAAGTCCAACTCCAGAAGTTGTTGGATAGGGGATTTATCCGACATAGTGTATCAACGTGGGGAGCCCCAGTTCTCTTTGTCAAGAAGAAAGATGGGACACTGAGACTCTATATTGATTATAGAAAACTGAACAAGTTCGCGGTTAAAAACAAATATCCTCTGCCCAGGATTGATGATCTATTTGACCAATTTCAAGGGGCTTCTATCTTTTCAAAAATAGACTTGAGGTCTGGTTATTATCAACTCAAAGTGAAAGATTCGGATATTCCGAAGACTGCTTTCCGTACTCGGTATGGGCCTTATGTGTTTTTAGTGATGTCATTCGGGTTAACAAATGCCCCTGTTGCTTTTATTGATCTGATGCATCGGGTGTTTCGACTTTATTTGGACCAATTTGTAGTTGTGTTTATCGATAACATACTAGTGTATTCTCGAACTGAAGCAGAATATGAGGAGTATTTAAGGATTGTTCTACAGACTCTAAGGGAGAATAAGTTATGCGCTAAGTTGAGAAAGTGTGAGTTATGGCTCAGCGAAGTGACTTTTCTTGGACATATCGTATCTGCTGATGGTATTCGGGTGGATCCGAGAAAAGTGGAGGCTATTCTGAACTAGAAACAACCTAGGAACTTTTATGAGATCCGTAGTTTCTTGGGCTTAGTTGGTTACTACCATCGTTTCATTGAGGGGTTCTCCCTTATTGCAGCTCCTTTAACGAAACTATTGAGGAAAGATGTTTCATTTGTCTGGTCTGAGAACCAACAAGATAGCTTTGAGAAACTGAAGACTGTTCTAACTCAAGCCCCAGTGCTGATTCAACCTGAATCTGGGAAAGATTTTTCTGTCTACAATGATGCTTATCATTCTGGATTAGGATGTGTTTTGATGCAAGATAGGAAGGTTTTCCCTTATGTGTCACATCAATTAAATCCAAATGAACGTAATTATTCTACTCACGATCTGGAGTTAGCTGCCGTGGTTTTTGCTTTAAAGATCTGGAGACACTACCTCTATGGAGAAAAGTGTTATATCTATACTGATCATAAGAGTCTGAAGTATCTGCTTACTCAGAAAGAATTAAATTTGAGACAACGTCGCTGGTTGGAGCTTCTAAAGGACTATGATTTTGAGATAGAGTATCATCTAGGGAAGGCTAATGTAGTGGGCGATGCCTTGAGCCGTAACGCGATATCAGATCTCAGAGCCTTATTCGCCAACTTGAGTTTATTTGATGATAATAGTCTGTTAGCAGAGTTGCAGGTTAAATCCACTTTGGCCGAGGAAATTAAGGTCAAACAACTTCTTGATAACTCATTGTTTCCCATTATTGAACAATTTAAGCATGGATCGAGATCAGAGTATATTGTGGATCATGATGGTATTTTGTGTTTTCACGATTGTTATTACGTCCCTAAAGATGATGAGTTGAGACGGGTTATTCTTTAGGAGGCTCATAGTAGTACTTATGCTATGCATCCTGGCGGGGACAAAATGTACAATAATCTCAAGGAGCGCTACTTTTGGACTGGTATGAAAAAGAATATTTTAGATTTTGTGGCAAGGTGTTTGACTTGTCAGCAGGTTAAGGCATAACACCACCATCCATCTGGATTATTACAGACAATTAAGATTCCTGAGTGGAAATAGAAGCACATTACAATCGATTTTGTTAATGGTCTTCCTCTGACTCATTCCAAAAAGGATTCTATTTAGGTGATTGTTGATCGACTCACCAAGTCAGCAAACTTTATCCCTATTCGGGTTAATTATTCTTTGGACAAATTAGCTAGATTGTATATTTATGAGATTGTTAGACTTCATGGTATTCTGTTGTCTATTATATCTGATCGAGATCCGAGGTTCACTTCTAGGTTCTGAAAGGCTTTGCACGAGGCTCTGGGTATTTGTTTGAATTTCAGTACAACTTTTCATCCACAGACTGATGGACAGTCTGAGCGAGTTATTCTAGTGTTGGAGGATATGTTACGGGGTTGTGTGATCGATTTTCGTGGTAGTTGGGAATATTTCTTGCTATTAGCTGAGTTTGCTTACAGTAATAGTTACATGGCAAGTATTCGCATGGCACCGTACGAGGCTCTGTATGGATGTAGATGTCGTAATCCTATATGTTAGACAGAGTTGCATGATAGAAAAACTTTGGGTCCAGACTTGGTTCGAGAGACTGAAGATACTGTCAAACTAATCCGTGATCGCTTAAAAGAGGCATTTGATAGGCAGAAATCATACGCATATAAAAGACAGAAGGATATCAAGTTTAAGGTTGGAGATCAGGTTTTCTCAAAGTATCTCCATGGAAGAAGGTATTGATATTTGGATGTAAGGTAAACTGAGTTCGAGATTTATTAGGCCGTATAGTATTCTGAAGAAAGTCAGACATGTGCTTATCAGCTTGAGTTGCCTCCCCAGCTAAGTCGTATTCATAATGTTTTTCACATGTCTATGTTGAGGCGATACCATCCAAATCCTTATCACATCATTTAGGTTGATGAGGTAGAGCTGAGACCTAATTTGTCATATGAGGAGGAACCTGTTCAGGTTTTAGAGAGAGATGAGCGAGTTCTTCGGAATAGGCGTATTCCAAAGCTCAAAGTTTAGTGGAGTAATCGTAGCCCCTAAGATGCTACTTGGGAGACATTGGAGTCAATGGAGGCTCAATTTCCTCATCTATTTTCATAAGGTAAATTTCGAGGACGAAATTTCTTGTAGAGGGGGAGAATTGTAACAACCTGGAAATTGAAAAAAATTATTAATTGTGTAAATTGGTGAAAATTGGGGACTAAATTAAAAGTTCTCAAAACTTGTAGCTTGTTTTAAAGATAAAGGAAATTCATGGACCAAGCCCTGAATTTACCCTAAGAGTGTCGGCAGGCTTTGGTTATTAATGCGTGAAATTGGTTTCTGCAGAAACCAATTTCACAAATTTGCTTCATTCAACGCCCAACTTCCAAACACAATCCCCGACGTCATCCGACTTTCGATTTTCGTTTTGAAACCACCATCTTGTTCATCATCGAGCGATGAACAAAACCCCTTAAATTAATTAAAGTGAAACGCTGCCAAACGTCGTGAATTTCAAGTCAAAGTCTCAACTTTTTTTAGCACCACCGCCGAGAAAATCTTAAATTCATCATCGATCGTTGCTCCGTTTTTGACACCTCCCACACCATCGTGTTCCTTGTGTTGTTCTGAGTTCATCGGTGTTCTCCTTATCTTCGGCAGCGGCGACGCATGAGGAGGTGAAGCGCTCATAGTTTTCCATTTGTTGAAATTGATCTCTCCACCATTCAAAATTTTGAACCGAGCTTTGTAAGTGCTTCAAAATAGATCAAAATAATTTTTAGAAATTTGTTTGTAAATTTTTCGATGTCGTACGAGGCCCCACATGCCACTACTGCACATGGGGAGGTTAAAAAAAACTGGCTTGACTGGTTTTGAACCGGTTTGACTGTTCCGATCAACGACCGTTGACCATTGACCGTGTGTTAGTTTTGTAATTATTTTTAAAAGGGTGTTAGTTTCGTAAATACGTCTTAAAAGGGTGGAGATTGTGTAAAATGTTTGATCGTCTGTTGACCTCCTTTGACCAGAACTTTATCCTGCATTGACCGACCATTAAACGACCATTGACCTTTTCTGAATATACCTATCCTGTCATTTATTGACGTCTCGAATCCATTTTTGGGGTCCATTTCACCAAATTCAAACCCGAAAGTCTCCAAATCGTCAGTCAAACCCGTTGACTTTGACCAAGAATTCAAATTTTCGAAAGGTCATATTTTATGTTTTTCGACGTCCTGAATCTAATTTCGAAGTCTGTTTTGCCAAATTCTGATCCAAAATCCCCGAATCGAGCTTGTGAACCCAAAAGTGCTTAGTATTTAGCATTTTTTATTATTTATTTGAGATATGGTTAAGGAATTGATTCAATAAGATATTTTATGAAGGTACTCAAGTTTCACCTGAGCGAGGATCAGTTAGGTCCGGTGTTGTCCGTTCGTCAGATCAACCTAAACTGCGTACTACGAGAATTACCCGTAGGTTTCCGTAAATTATTTAAATAAATTTTAAGATTGTTTATATTAGGATTCCAATATGGTTTATCCAATTCGTAGGATCTAGCGCTGCAGCAGAGCGTGATCGTCAAACCCAATAGTAGGCTTCCCTATCCGATTTCTCATACTGTTACAAGTGTGTTTCCTGACGGTGTTATCTTACAGTTTTAAACGATATATCTGAACTATTTTATATTATGAGAATATTAAATATTTTATGAGAAAATATCCGGTGTTCTGAATAATGTTTATTTAATGTCTGATTTACCGTATATTTATGATATGGTTTATAGTTATAGTATTTTTGTACATGATTTCTAAATATGGAACATTTCCATATTTAATGGATTAATTACCGTTTTTACTCCAATGCATACATATTTATTATTATCATTGGGGGTATGATTGAAGGATGTATTCTCAGGTCCCTTTGTTGTGTGCAAATGTAAGACTTACAGTTTCCCAGGTCCCTTTGCTGTGTGCAAAGGTAAGCCTTACAGTTTCCCAGGTCCCTTTGTTGTGTGCAAAGGTAAGCCTTACAGTTTCCCAGGTCCCTTTGCTGTGTGCAAGGGTAAGCCTTACAGTTTCCCAGGTTCCTTTGATGCGTGCAAGGGTAAGCCTTACAGTTTTCCTAGACTCCTCTGCTTTGTGCGCAGGTTAAGCCTTACAGGTGTACAGGTGGTGTACAGTTTGGGTGAACCTACATATTTTGGTGATTGGATGGGGGTAGTGTGCATATTATTAAAATGTATTTGATAAATTGTTTTTTTATCTGAATTATTTTGATATGTATGTTTTTATACACTGTATGAAGCACACTGGGCTTTTTAGCTCATTCTATAAATTTTAACCTTTTTCAGATAACAGCAGACCGTAAGCTAGCAGATTTTGCACAGGGGAGATCAACTACTTTATTTTGTACGAACGTATATCTCTATATGTTTTCCAGTTGTGTTTGGTAACATGTATTTTGCTATCATTTTGGATATATATGTATTATTGATATTTTGTTATGTATTATATCTAATGTTTTATAAGTTGTTTTAAATATAAAGGAATCTCTGAATGAGACATGTGACTGCTTAGGTTTGGGTCTAACGTTTAGACCGGGTCTAGGGGGTTACACACACGAGCATATTCAAGTCGAGCAAGACAAGATTGAACACAATAGAACGAATCGATCATTGGTTCAATAATCCTTAAACACTTTTTTGGGCCTATTTATCCTTTTCTTTCATAACCGTGAGCCTCGACCTACATTACGTGTCTGAAAAGTCTCTTCTAATCATACATAGATTTTTAAGTTGAGAGACTTTCTTTAGATTTCATTCCGTCCCTTAGGGTTAATTTATTTGCAAAAAAATGGCTTCTAAAATCTTTAATGCATGATAGGGAAAAATAAAAAAAAGAGGGTTAATGCATGATAGGGAAAAATAAAAATTTTCATAAAAAAGTTAAATATTTCATATTTTCATTAACTCTTTTTTTAAATATTATTAAAATCAAAATATTATTATAATTATATTAAATTTTGCATTCAATAAATTTATTTTTTAGGTCATTTTAATTTTAAATCTAATTTCCATTCTCATAATATGCACAAGATAATTTTATGTATAATGTAAATCAAGTTTAAAATTTTTAAATTTTATTTAAACTCAAATAAAATATATAAATATAATAACATATGGAAATAGTTTTTTAGATATTCATTAAAATAAGAAAATATATTATTGTTAGTGTAATTGAAAATGTATAGTAACATTTCGTAGGTTTTTTTTATACTTTTTCATAAAAGCAAATGTACCAGTATCCGTATAATTAAAAATATATAATGATTTTTTCACATTTTTTATACTTATCGATATAAGAAACGTACCTTTTTTAATATAATTAAAATAAATAATAATTATTCATGGTCTTTTTATAACTTTTTTTTTATAGAAAAACATAAAATTATTAATTGTAATGAAAATGTAAATCAATTATTTTTTATTTAATCATATATTCATGTATATTTTTCATATTTAAATTAATTGTGTGCACGGTTTATAAATCATATAAAAAGTATATTTATTTTATTTATGATATTAAAATATTTATTTACTATTATATTTCCAAAAATTATTAATTTATTATTAATTGATAACTTATCACATAAATATATTTAAAAATTGATATTCAACATATATCCATTTATAAATCCATTTGTATGATGGATGTCAATTCAACTTCTTGAAGCAATCAATGGATACAACTCAATGAATGCTCGAGGGGTAACACTCATACCTAGTCTAGGAGTCAAACTCAATAGGAGATATCACATTATTAATTTCGAAATTTGAATAATATTTTCTGTTCAATTTTAAAACTTTCGAGTTAATATCATGCAATTTAATCACGTAAAGAATTGTAAAAAATCAATCGAACATTTCAACATGACCACTTAAGCATATACTGACCAATATGAGAATTTCAATAACCAATGATGGAACGATAATGTTAAATAGATCGTCATAATTAAGATTGAAGGAGCACAATCATATCAATATAGAAGTATCAGAAAACATTTTAAAAATGTGTGTAATAGCCCACTTACGCAGAAGGTATTGATACACAAGAGTGAGTATTGGTACCGAATCTAACAATATCGATACCTTACCTTGAGTATTGGTATAAAATAAAGGCTTGAAAGGAATTTTCATTCCCAAGGAATTGATACTTATATGCAAGTATTGAAATTCCTTCTAAGGTTATGCCCACTAATCCAACTTTGATTCTGAAAAAAAACTGTATAATTCTGTTCTTTTAGTGCAATTTCCAAAATCTAGGGTCCTGCACAAAAAATGAATCAAAACGAACAAATAAGCCACACAAACCAATGATTACGGAGCAATTCAAAAGAAAAATAATAACTAAATAAATCACTTATCAAATCCCCCCTCACATATTCAATACTTGTCCTCAAGTATTCATCAATTAATACATCAAAATCATAACTTGCCATCTTCAAGTTCAATTTATTTCTCAAACTTCCAATCGAACTAAGTCCATGGCATTTGCCAAATTCAAGTTACAATCAAGCAAAGACACAACTAAGAAAATTTAAAGTAATCAAGATATCCCAATTAATTGCCAATTTCAATGAAACATGACTCAATACCTCACAAAGATTCACACATATCCGCTCAAAGTGTTTGGGGTAAATGAAATCGTTCAAACCGAAACTAACCAAAATATTACCATAGGCTTGTAATCGAATCAAGTCTCCATTACTAAAAACGAACATAATGCAATAATCAAGGGGTCTTTAAACAAGGTGTAATAGAGCTTAGGTTAGGGTAAGGAAAAGGCCATGATGATCGGGTTAAGTACTGATAAGAGATTAATACAATTAGGAACAATCCACGAACTTAACATGAAGCACAATAAAACAAGGAAAATGAATAAATGAAAGGCAATTGAAACAATCGATTTTCATTTTTTTCTATTCGAAACAGCGAACATTTTTTCTTTTTTTTTTGTTGTTCAAAGCAATGAACATGAGAGATATAAGATCTCAAGTCTCGGTAAGGGTGTGAAAAGAGAGGAAAAATAAAAAGAAAGGCTTCAAGTTTAATTATGAGGTGTAAAACAAAGAAAGGGAAATAGGCTCAAATGCGGTTCATTAGTGTATATGTAAATGGGTAGGCTTTTTGGGAAAAGTGGGTTTATCCTAGGTGCCTCTATCACATGAAAACATTACGTTCAACATGTAGTCTTGTTATGCATTATGATTACAAGTTCTAGAACATCCTAATTAGTCTGACACACTCAAGTCAAATAATGAGAAAAAAAGAAAATGTATGCTCGTTAGGCTCAAATCTCACAAGAAAAGATTATATGCACTGAGTCAAGTTAATCTCTATCAACACAAGCATGAAATATCAACACTTAACAAAAATTCACCAGCTATACCAATCACCAATCATGCAAATTAAATTCGATCAAAACATGGTCACAATCCCAAAGTAAACAAGAGTATAAAATGGAGTTCAAGACTAGCAACCAATGATCCCAACATATCAATATCAGAATATCTCAATTTCAAACAATCGAATAAGTCAAAGAAAAAAATTGACATGCTTATCCTTCCCCCTCACTTAGTTCGTTTTGTCCCAAAAACATATATCAAATTTAAAAACAAAGAGAGGGAAAAGGAATACTCCCCAATCTAGTGGCGACCGCGACCACGACCACATCGAGACGAGCCTGAGCGAAGGTAAGAAAGAACCTTGACAAGGTTGGCTTTGATAGTGTCTAGGCGACCAGACACGCCTTGCATCTCGGCTCGTATATTCGATTGGGAGTTGGTTGCTGGAGGTGGTTCAGTCCACCTCATGTACACGCACCCATTACGAGGTGTAATGGTGTCGGGAGGTACAATGCGGGGGACAGCGGGAGTACCTGCGAGAAGTCTCATTGAGTCCAAACACCTAGCATCAAGTGGATTCATAGCAAAAGCTTGAGTAAAATTCGTAGTGTCAAAGGTCAATGGAAACAAACGAGATGCTAAATATGTAATATAAGGTCCAATAATCAAGGGTCGATTGGTTCGAACAACTAGCGCGAAGTCTCGAGCAAACCAATATCCTAAGTTTACCTTCGTTCTGATTTGCATACACCATAAGAAAAACAATTCAACCTTACTTAAACAAGATGTAGTATCATTACGACCGAAATAGTTGTAAGCAAGAAACCAATGCATGTAATGGAGAGTGGGGTCGTGAATATACCACACCTTTGTAATGCGTGCAATGAATTCAATGCCTGCCAATCTTGTAAGTTCTTCAAAAGCCATACCAGTGTCGAAGTCTTGTGGAATCTTAGGTAAAGATGTCATGTAATCATGGTCTGCGACATCAGTCATGAACCCCATAAAAAAATTGAAATCATTTAACGATATACTAAAATATTATCCTAGCAGCCAAAAAACAATAACATTAGGTGTATTCATAGAAATGGCGAGACGCTGTAGAAAAATAAACATGGTATAGAACTCAAAGACTAACTCACAATAAGTATCACATCTAATATTTGAATAGAGAGTCCAACCAATAGCATCAAAATAGCGCATCACAACATCACGTAAATGTAAAATGTCGAGTGTATGGGATGGAATATACTTACACACTTGAAACCTACGGTGATAGTTGCTATCAAAACTCCTTACGTCGTCACCATCAAAATTGAGATAACCTTACATCAGCTCATCATGTGGTACAGAATAGGTTCAGCCTCTTCGATTCCTTTCATTGAAAGGATCTAATGTTTCGTCTGGTGGCCCTTTGGTTTCATCCGAGCATACGTCAAAGGATAAAGGTTGCGGCTCCCCGCATGAGTAGCGAAGAGGCGAAGGTGATGGTCCATGTGAGGATGCAGGGCTCGGTTGTGGTGGTACACCACCCGAGAAATTGAATCCATTCCTAAAATATTTAGAATAGCCAAAACAGGGTGCCACATTAGTAACGATTCAATATCGACATGTTCATAATTTACCTCGGGTTGTTCAAGTGTAGTAAACGGTGGAGACTTGACTATCGACATGGAATATGTTCCCAAGCTCAATGGCATGGAGTAGAACGTCATGATCGCCGGTGATGAAGGACTGGATGGTCATGTAGTGCTCGGTCTGGCAGCTTGATGGTGTAAATAAATGGAACAGTTAATTAACAGAGGGGAAGTGGTGATCTCGGGTGCACGCGTTAGGGTCCTTGGTGGTGATCCTTGTGGCTGTCGCGCATTATGTTGAGGAGTCAGTGGCGTAGGCAGCGGGTCAGAATCGCTTGGAATGTTGATAATAGTCAGAGCGGCGTAGCGGCTGCGTCGTCCAAGGTTGAGTAGTAGCGAAATGCCTTGGTTCTCTTGGTTACATGTTTGTACCGTGGTGAAAAAGAAAGAGAGTAGTCGGCGTGTGAGGGAGCGACGAGCGGAGGTGGTGCGATGAGTGGTTGACTGAGCATGACCGGCGGTGATTTATGGTTACGGTGAGGTGGTCAATCAAAAAAAGAAAGAAAGAAAGATGGAGGGGCGTGCGGTTGGAAGGAATGAAGAAAGAAAATTATTGGGTTGTTTAGGGGGTTAGTCACGTGGGAAAAAAAAGGGAGAGTTTGATTTTGAGTCAAACTGAAAAAGATAGAATGGAAATTTGTTTGGATTGGTTTAAAATTGTAAAGGTAAAGATAGTGATAGATAAGGTAGGGCCCACAAAAAAACTGAGACAAAAAGTAACTCCAAAACTTGGAATTTTTGGCAGAAGAGGGAACAAAAAATTTGACTTAGGGGTATGCTAATGTATGCCACATGGGGGTTGGGCTATGCTAACGTGTGTCTGCTTCCTATCTCCAAACGTTAGAAACTACTCTTTCATTATATATTCGATCGGAATTCGAATCTGTTCAGAGAAAAATAAAATAAAATTAAGCATATGATAAAATAAAATAAATGGAATGAAATAAAGTTTGCTAAAAATAAAACGAAATTAAAACGAAATGGGTTGCCTCCCATCAAGCGCTTGTTTAACGTCATTAGCTCGACGACCTTATTTTTCATACTGCAGGTTTTTCTAAATTAATTTATTCTATTAGACCAACCAGAGCATTTTTCGTAATACGGCTTCAATCTTTGACCATTAACTTTAAACCGAACTCCTGAGTTATTTTCAATTTCAACAACAGCACGAGGAAATACTTGAGTTACTGTAAATGGTCCGAGCCATTTTGATATGAGTTTTCCCCAAAAAAGTTCAAATTTAGAGTTAAATAACAAAACTTTTTGACCGACAAAAAATGTTTTAAAAGAAATTCGATTATCACGAAATTCTTTTGTTTTTTCTTTAAATATCTAAGCACTATCATAGACATTTGTTTGGATTTCCTCAAGTTCTTGAATGTGTAAATTTCGTGCTTCACCATTCGTATCCCTGTCCATGTTACAATGTTTAATAGCCCAATAAGCCCGATGTTCTAACTCAACCGGTAAATGACATGGTTTACCGAAAATAAGCCGGTATGGTGACATCCCAATGGGACCTTTATAAGCGGTTCGATATGCCCAAAATGCATCAATTAATTTTAAACTCCAATCCTTTCGGTTCGGTTTAACAATTTTTTCAAGAATTGTTCTAATTTCCCGATTTGATACTTTGACATGTCCATTTGTTTGTGGATGGTAAGCGATAGCAATTCTTTGAGTAACTCCAAATTTCTTCATTAGCGTCTCGATTACTCAGTTTATGAAATGAGTTCCTCTATCACTTATTCTAGCTCGTGGCGTGCCAAACCTGGAAAATAGTATTTTTCAAAAAATTAACAGTAGTTATAGTATCATTATTCCAAATGACCTTAGCTTCCACCCATTTAGAAACATAATTCACGGCTAAACTAAATATAAGTATATCAAAATGACAAAATAAAAGGACCCATATAATCAATTCCCCAAACATAAAAAATTTCACAAACTTGCAAAGAAGTAAGAGGCATTTCATTCCTACAGCTTAAATTACATGTACGTTGACATCTTTAACAAGTTTTACAATATAGATAAGAGTCCTAAAATATGTTAGGCCAAAAAAAAAAACCACATTCAAGAATTTTATGAGCTGTACATTTTGGTCCAAAATGACCACCACAAGAGTAAGAATGAAAAAATTGTAAAATTGAATTTACCTCATTTTCGGCAATACATCGCCGAATTACCTGATCCGGTCAGTGCTTCCATAAATAAAGATCATCCCAAATATAATATTGGGATTCTCTCTTAATTTGATTGATTTCAGCTCTTGGCAAATCTAATGGTAGCTTACATGTGGCCAAATAATGAACCATATCCACAAACCATGGAGTTATGCATTGCGCCACCATCAATTTTTCTTCAGGAAATTCTTCTCTAAGTGGTGGGTCAGATGTGGAAAGAGGAAATCGACTCAAGTGATCCACTACCAGATTTTTTGAATCCCTTTTTGTCTTTGATTTCCAAGTTAAACTCCTTTAAAAGCAGGATTCATCGGATAAGCCTTGGTTTTGCCTACTTTTTGGTCATCAAATACCTTAAAGTTCCATGAACAGAAAAAACAGTAGTTTTAGTTCCAAGCAAATAAGATCTAAATTTTCTAAAGCAAAAACTATAGCAAAAAGTTCTTTTTCCGTACTTGAATAATACTTTTGAGCCGATTTCAAAGTTTGAGACACATAGGCTATGACATATGTCTCTTTCCCTATTTTTTGTCTAAGAACGACTCCAATACTTGTATCCGATGCATCACACATAAGTTCAAATGGGTAATTCCAATCTGGTGGCTGAACAATTAGGGCTGAAATAAGCTTTTCTTTTAATGAATCAAAAGACTCCTTGCATTTTGAATCAAAATTAAAGTCTTGATCCTTTTAGAGAAGATTGCATAAAGGTTGTGCTATCATCGAAAAGTCTTTAATAAACCTGCTGTAAAACCCTGCATGGCCAAGAAAAGAACGAATTTCCCTAACAGTTGTGGGGTAAGGAAGTGAGCGTATAATATCTGTTTTAGCTTTATCAACCACAAACCCTTTTGAGGAAACAATATGACCTAAAATTAACCCTTTATCAACCATAAAATGGTATTTTTTCATAGTTTAAAACAAGGTTATATTCCAAGCATCTTTTAAGCATTTTAGTTAAATTATCAAGACATTCACTAAAAGAATTACCATAAACTGTGAAGTCATCCATAAATACTTCGATGTTGTTTTCCACATAGTCGGAAAATATACTCAACATACATATTTGGAATGTGGTCGACGCGTTACAAAGCCCAAAGGGAATTCGTTTATATGCAAATGTACTAAAGGGACAAGTAAAAGTCATTTTTTCTTGATCCTCGAGCGCTACTGGATTGGAAAAACCTAAAAACCATCAAGGAAACAATAATGTGTTTTCCCAGTTAATCTTTCAATCATTTGATCTATAAAGGGAAAAGGAAAATGATCTTTTTGAGTAAGAGAGTTCAACTTCCTGTAATTAATACAAACTCTCCATCTATTTTGAACTCTTGTTGGTACTAATTCCCCTTTTTGATTTTTAACCACTGTGACTCCCGTTTTCTTGGGAACCACATGAATCAGACTTACCTAATTACTATATGATATCAGTTAGATTACGTTAGCATCAAGGAGTTTCTAAATTTCCTTCTTTATAACTTCCATCATCGGTGGATTTAATTGGCATTGTCCTTCTCGTGATAGCTTTGCTTTTTCTTCGACTTTGATCTTATGCATGCAAGTCGAGGGACTTAATCATTTAATGTCAGCAATGGTCCATCCTATGGCTTCTTTCTGAAAACGCAACACCGTTACCAAAGGTTCATCTTCTCCTTCGGATAATTTACTTGAGATGATCAACCAAATGTATGGTTATTCCTATTTCCTTCAAAGGCTCATTTGTAATCGTTTTATAAATAGAAAATGGCATAATGTTGATTGAAGACCCTAACTCACACATTGCACGTTTAATTTTAAAATTACATATTTTGCATGGTATGGAGAACATACCTTGATCCTTCATCTTTGGTGGGAGTTTTCGTTTAAAAATTACGGAAACATGTTCTCCCAAATTTACCTTTTCATGTCCCATTAATTTTCTCTTTGTAGTGCAATGTTCTTTTAAAAACCGATCATACCTTGGTACTTGTCGAATTACTTCAAGAATAGGTATGTTAACTTGAACTTTTTGGAACACCTATAAGATTTCCCTTTCTTCAGCTCTTTTATCACGCTTTATCAACCTTGATGGGAAGGGTGGTGGCAAGATTTCATGAGAAGAAAGAGAAGGATGTGCGTCAGATGTACCTTGTACTTCTGGAGGTGGCGTTTCTTATTGTTCTTCCTGATGTGCGATTTTTTCTACAGGAACTTCGAGTGAGATGACTGTTCCACTTTGGAGTGTGATGACACTAACATTATCTCTTGAATTTAACTCAGTTTGAGAAGGTAGTCTTCCTTGTGGTTCCAATTCGCCCACAGTTTGAGCTAGTCGTCTCACTTGGTTATCTAACTCTTGAAGATGTGTCTCGGTTTGGCTTTGGAATTTTTTCTGGGATGTAACCAGCTTTTCCTGGGACGTGACTAGCTTTTCTTGTGAAATTGTTAACTTTTCTATGATTTCTCCAAAGATGGCGTTTGCGTTTGCGTTTGCTATTGAGGAATAGGTATTGTTTGATAAGCTGGCCTTTGATTCACCGTATTGTTGAAGTTTGAGTGGTCTCACCATCCCGGATTATAAGTATTGCTATATGGGTTATATGGTCTTTGTGGAGGACTTGGAAAGTTTCCCACGGCATTGATTTCTGTATTGCCTCGTTCTTGTATCATCGGGCAGTAGTTCGTCAGATGGTTTAGCTTCGTGTATATCCCACATGCTCTTGTTGTTCCAGATTTTCTTGCAACAAGTGAATCAACTATTTCAATTAATTTATTTAATTTATTTTCAAGGGAAAAGTACTTATATCGTGAACTCGTCAACTGAGTTCACTTGAAAATTATTGAGAGTTGGCTACCATGGTTGAAATCAATTCTCTTGTTGTTGTTGGGGTCATGTTGACTAATGCTCCTCCGCTGGCGGAATCTACCATTTTCATTTCATTTGGTAAAAGGCCTTTATAAAAGTATTGAAGAAACGTTTGCTCACTTAATTCGTGTTGCAAACAACGTGCGCAAAGCTTTTTAAATCATTCCCAATAGTCATAAAGATTTTTTGCACTCTTTTACTGAATGAAAAGAATGCTCCTTCGTAACTCGCTTGCTTTAGCCATTGGGAAGAACCTGTCAAGAAAAATTTGACTCATGTCAGCCCATGAATTAATTGAATTCCAAGGTAAATATAATAACCAATCCTTAGTCAAGTCGGCTAAAGAGAAAGGGAAAACTCTTAATTTAATTTGATATTCGGTAACTCCCTGTGGTTTCATGCTAGTGCAAACCACGTGGAACTCCAACAAGTGTTTGTGTGGATCTTCAGTGGGAAAACCGTGGAACGTAGGAAGAAGGTGAATAAGTCATGTCTTTAATTGAAATGGAATCCCGCCATTAGGAAAAGTGATACATAATGACGTCTGAGTGACAGGAGCTGCGGCTAGCTCTGGGATAGTTTGTTATTCTTCTTCTGCCATCGGGATTTGATCTTCATTATATGTGTCTGCTTCAGTGTTTGTTTCCGGATTTGATTAAATTTATGAACTATACTCCGGGTCAAGATCTACTAATTCACCCTAGTTTTTTCTTGTCGTAAATTAAAAACAAAGGAAAATAAATCAGTACTTGCCGCAATTCCCTGGCAATGGTGCCAATTTGATAACTTTCATTTTGCTATCAAAATAATTCTGGCCTCTTAATAATTAAAAAGTGAGAGTAGTATACAGAAGCAGGGTCAATCCACAAGGACTCTGCTGTTTCTGATTTAGTGGACTTTTTTATTTAGAAGAAGATAGAATTTAAGATAAAGATAAAAAGTTAAAAATAAATAATAAAATAATCAAGATAAGGAAAAAATAATAAAGTAATAAATAATAATTATAATATAATGATAAAGATAAAGATAAAAGGGGAATTTTTTAAATTGTTTAAAGAAATAAAATGAGATAAAAATTAAATAAAAAATAAATAAATTAAGATAAAGAAAATTTATGGTAAGAACATTCTCAGACTTCAGCTTTGCCTCGAATTCCTTGGATCATCGAAATAGATATTTACATCAAGATTCACATCGGCTACTTGTCTACAAGGACAAATCCTGGTGACTATGCTTTGTATACCAGATATCCAAGTGCACTCTTAAATTTTGGTTGGTGATTTGATCTAAGAAGCAACAATGTTGTAGATCTTAAAACGTTGAAGTTCGAAAAGTTACCGACTCGGATTATGTTGTTTCAATAATAACTGATTCCGATCTCAGTTTCCTTTTAGCAAACAATTTAGCTAAGTGTGTTCACAAGAAGTCAAATGTGCTTCAATAAGCCAATCCTTCTTCCCACGTTAACCATAACAACATCCAGACCAATGCCGACTTTTGGTTTTGAAAATCGTTTTGATTTGAAAATAAGCCCATACAATAGTGAGAAAAATCTGAAGCGATTTAAGTGCCTGACAATTCTCACGTTTGGAATTGAGCATTCGCTTATTAGCTAAGCATGACCAGAGTCATACTTAGCATATTTGAAAACAAAAATTTAAAATAAAATAAATAAAATTTGAAAACTTGAAAGGAAATAAAAGAGAAAATTTTATAAAGCTAGAGTGAAGAAGAAGAGTAAATTCTTAGTTGTTGAGAGATATGTTTCTAGGCTTACCCTGAGAGGGTATTTATAGCCTTCAGAATTCTAAAAATAAGCTAAAGATAATCCTAAAAATAAAGAAAATAAATTCTAATTAAAATACTTAAAACTATTTAAACTAAAATACCTAAAACAAAGATAAGATAAAATATAATATTTAAAATAATATCCTAAAACATGAGTTTAATTCAAATTCGAATTGTAGAAGCGCTTATTGGACATTCTAGGAGGTTCTAACGTCATCGCCTCATAAGATGTTTCATGCCCAAAGTCATGCCTACTAATTCAACTTTGATTCCGAAAATAAAAAAACTGCAGAATTATTCCTTTTAGTGCAATTTCCAGAATCTAGAGTCATGCACAGAAAATTAATCTTAACGAACAAATAAACCACAAAAACCAATGATTACGGAGCAATTCAAAAGCAAAATAATAACTAAATAAAGCACTTACCTGTTTCTTTAGTTTAACCCTATAAAAACATACATTATTTAACTATTTGTAATTCACAAAAGAGCATAAGAGAAAAATATGCAAGCGGAATCAAGATTATTGAATAAATTAGACATGGAGACGAAACAAAAGGTGGTAATATTTTTAATAGTGTTGATGATGAAGGCTCTACTAGTGGTTAGAGATGATGAATTGGATAGAAGAGTGAGTGTAACAGGCGGGATAGACTACTGTATTAAAGGGTGTGTGTCTTATTGTTTTTCTAAATTAAGTATGTTATGTGTGCCTCTTTGCATGATGAAGTGCAAATTCCATAATCAACGCTTACAATCATACGAGTATATATATATTTTTACTAATTTTATTCTCCCCATTTAATTTATATAAGGTTTATTCCATTCTCTATTATATGTATCATTATTAATGGGTTTTATTTTTTATATTGCAGATGCTCAGAAAGTTAATAGCATCATCGATTCATGCTATTGGACTTGCAAACTTAATAGCCAATAGAATTGCTACTCTTACAATTGATTCTGTTGTTTGTGCCTCAATTCGAATTTGGAGTGAATATAGATGTTAATATATATTATTTCCTATTATTTGCTTCATAGCAAGGTCATTAAATAAATATGAAACATGTTTTTATTTTATGCTTGTATTTAGATTAATTTGTTATTATTTTCTATATTTATTTCATTTCATTGTCCTATTATTAGTTGAGTCAAAGCTAAAGAATTGTCATATTTGTTGAGAAATCAAAATTGAACACAAACATAAGATTATTTAAGAATAAATTGACCTCATGGTATTTTAAAAATAATAATAAAACGATTAAATGTAATAATAGATTAGAAGGAAAAAAGTGAATGTAAATGTATATTTTTTTCATATAAAAAGTTAAATGATTCATATTTATGATAAATCATTTTTAAAATATTACTAAAATCAAAATATTATTATAATTATGTTATATTGAAAATGCATAATTGGAAATGTGTCAAAACGGTTTTTGAAAGGGGTCTTGTTTCGAATGATTTTAGTGATAGATTAATGATAAAACGTAGTTTGAGGAGTCGCCAAAAATCTTTGATTAGGGTGTGATTAGGCACCCAAAAAAGTATTTGTCATTTTAAAAAAATCATTTTAATTAAAAAAACAAATTTTGCGATTTGTGTTATCAAAATTTGAGTTCGGGAGTATGTTACGTATGAGAAATGATTAGTACCCCCACAGTTCCCTAAATCGATTTATAGTCGATTAATTAGTTGTCTTTGCAATGAAATTTAATAATTTGAGGCTAATTTAATTCAAGATCCCATACAAATAATACTTTTTGAATTTTAGGATAAAGCATAGTAATATTTAATTATTTTCAATCGAGAAGAATCGACCTCTCATACCTTAAAGAAATTGATTCTTATTCCAATTGAAATAAATAAATATTAAAATTCCATTCTAAAGCTCATTATTAGTTAAAAATAACAACACAAAAATAATTTTAAGAGAGAAAACAATAATATCTAATTATTTCCAATCGAGAATAAATGACATCTCATGCCTTAAAGAAGTCATTTATTACTCCAATCGAAAAGAAGAGATCACTATTTCGTCTTCAAATTTAGTATTGATTCGAGTGAAAATGATAATGTCTAATAATTTCCAATCAAGAATAAATGACCTCTCATGCCTTAAAGCAATCATTTATTACTCCAATCGAAATGAAGAGATATCACTATTCCGTCTTAAAAATCAATACGATTCGAGTGTTACTATTCTGAAAACCCATTGAAAAACCCATGCAAAAAATAAAACAAACTAAAAGCATACATCAAGCAAGTATAATTAATTATTTATTTTACCAATACTTTATGAGATTAAGGATGTTCAATCATTTAAATACATCGAGATGAGACCTTAGATTTGTTCAACCATCTTTTTCTAGGTGAATTTAATTAAAAGAAAATGATCTTTTTCTCAATCCCCAAATTTTAAAATGGATTCAATTTATTTCATGTCACTTAATGGGATAGACTCTCATTTTAAAATTATCGAAAGTAACTTTCTTATACGTTAAGACAACCACTCTATGACAATATTAAAATGAACGAATATTACCCTTAGTTAAATTATTTCGATTCGAGTCAAGAAATACTTATGAGGGTATCATGCAAAACTACATAATGACTAAAATGAAATAACATAAAAGCAACATACAAAAAATAAAATAAAATAAAATAGGACTAAAATATAAACAATCAAATCATCATGTCAAAAATTAAAACAAGAAAAAGTGCAAAAGTGACTAAAATGAACATTTTTAATATTAAGTGCTAAAATTATAAAGAATAAAAATAAATGAAACATAGGGACCAAATTAAAATAAAATAAAATTGCATGGCCCAAATTAAATAAAAAACATATTACAGTTTGAAATATAAACATACAAAAACCACAGGGACGATTTCACAATTATTCCTCTTTTAAAAGCCTAAAACATGCATTTTATTATAAAAGGGGTAAATTACTTAATTAGTCCATAACATTTAAAAAATAAACATCCACTACATATGACCAAAATGAAAAAACATGCTAAACATAGAGGGACTAAAATGTAAATAACCCTAAAAATGTATAACATACACAAAATGGGTAAATAGAAGATTCAGTCACTACAGGTGATTAGCATGAAAAAACACGCTAAAGTTTGGGGGACTAAACAACAAATAACCGTAAAAATATATAACATGCATAAAAGTGGGTAAATAACATAATTGGTCCATACATGTGACTATTTGTGAAAACATACGCAAGTTAGGAGACATGAGTGCAATTTCCCCTAAAGTTTTCTTTAAAATTTTTTTTTTTCCTTTTTTTAGTTTTTTTTCATTTTTTTTCTAGAGAGAAAAACTATTGTTTCTCTCTAAAACCCAACCCGCCGACCATCGGCCGGGTCGCTGTCGATGGTAGTCGTTGGTAGCCCGCGGGTTTTGACGGTGCGGGCTTAAACGGAGCGGTTTAAAAAGTTCGCAATCATAAATTGTCTTGAATTCTAAGGCTCGCGACCCATCCATTTAACCCGCGGGCTAAACAGGCTTACCTATTTACTGTTTATGTGAAAAAGAGAGAAATTGGGGAGACAGAGAGAAACGACGGAGAAGGGAAACAAAAAAAAAATGAGGCTATGGTTCCTAAAATTTTATAACGGTGTATATATAATATAAGTCACACAAAACAACGTATTTTATGAATTTAGGGCAACCATGACAAGTTTTAATGTGCTAATCGTGTAAGGGATCCATCCACTTTTGAATTAATGCAATATAATTCTCAAATATAGTTTATTATTTTATTATTTTAATTTTGCACTCTAATTTTATGTATATTTTTTATTACTACATCAAGTTTTAGATATTATTTGCATATTATGTTACTTTACCTTTTTAATTTAATTATTATATTTATACATGGTTTAATATTTTGATTTATTTTTTTCTATTTTTTAACCTATATGTATATAGTTTTTCTTATGATTAACTATTGTAGTATAATAAACGTTTTATAGCTTATTTATATATATATTGATGGTATTAATTATAAATCGTAAATACGTATATAAAAATATGGAAACCTTTTTGCTTAATTTATCATATTACGTTACCATATGTATAATTAATACGTTCTAACTTCAAAATTGGATATCATCAAATTAAAAAGTGAATTGGGCTTCAGATTTCAGTGCACATAAAACGTGAATTGGGCTATGGCTAAAATGCACAAAAAATTTGAATTGTCTTCCGTAAAACATAAAATAAATGGAAAAAATAATTATATTAAGCAGGCTACCCGTGGGTATACCCATTAAACCCATGGGTTTAACGGTCCGGGCTAATAAGCCCACAATTTAAACGAGCTTTATTTTTTGAGGCCTGAAGCCCGCACGGGCCGCGAGTTATACGTGTAGCCCGCGGGTCGTTGGCCACCAAATTTCACCCACAGACTCACCTCAACTTCCTCATCTCTGATATGGGCTTAATTTTATGAAAACAACCAACAATGGCATGAAATATTACCAAAACCCTTCGTCTTCCACCCCTGATCTCCGCCGTCTATCGTTGGATCGGGTCGATCTCAAGGTATGTTGTTCTCATCCCTCGTGCGCTCCTCTTCACTGTTGGGATCTTGCGATGGAGGCTCTGAACGCCAGTGAAGCCTCCAGTCGAAGGTAACCTTTTCACCATTCTTCCATTTTTTACTCTATTATTGCTAAAAATAGTTCTTTATTTCGAATGAAAATAAAAGAACATAAAAAAATTCTTTGAATTTCTTTTTTTTGTATTATTCCATAAATCAGGGGTTCTCCCCCTTTACATTGTTTTTTATTTTTTCTTTTAATGCTTATTATATATATGAAGTAAAAAAATCATTGATTTGATCATTGCTTGTTGTTGTGGATCAACTGGCTGAGATGGGATTCGGTGGCACATTGAAGGTGGCATGGAGTGTTGGTGTATTAGTAGTTAGCGTGTCAGGGTTGGTGCAGATGACGGTGGTAGGGGATTGTTACAGATGAAGGTGGTCTGGGACTTAACAACTGAGGCAGCGGAGGTAGAATAGGGTTAGGGTTTGGAAACCTTAAAATTTTTTGTGTAATGGGCCAGCCATGTTGGGCTTCGGATTTGTCTTTTTTGGGCTCAGGTTTTGGGTGGATGACCCTTTGTAATTGGAGCCCATATTGAGTTTTGTAATTGGCCTGTATAAAAATAATAATAATATTAATAATAATAATAATAATAATAATAATAATAATAATAATAATAATAATAATAATAATAATAATAGCGAGATGAAAACGGGTGTTGACAGCTGCCCCTCTTTGCCCATTATTGTGTTAACAAGAATAGGACAAAGACGATGAGACAACGAGTTTTCTTCCAATCAAATATGTACTTGGATATCTGACATTGTCTCAAATGAGACTGTAAATGAACATCTCAAGAAAGATTTGAAGATAGAGTCTGAGAAGAGATATGAAAATGTTAATTCATTCCACTATTCTTCAGGGAAGATTAAATCGAGGCAGACTTGTTCCGCTATTCCTCAAGGAAGATCAAATCTAGAAAAAAAGAGGGATTTGTTCTGCTGCTTCTTGAGGGAAAATCATATATGGAAATGTTGATTCATTCCATTGTTATTCAGGGAAGATTGAATTGAGACAAACTTGTTCCACTATTCCTCAAGAAAGATCAAGTATGGAAAAAAGGGATATATTCTGCTGATTCTTGAGGAAAAATCAAATCTAGAAATGCTAATTTATTCCACTATTCTTTAGGAAAGATTGAATTGAGGCAGACTTGTTCCACCGTTCTTTAGGGAAGATCAAATCTGAAGAAAATAGGGATTTGTTCTGCTGCTTCTTGAGGGATAATCAGATCTGGAAATGTTGATTCATTCCACTGTTCTTCATGGAAGATTGAATCAAGGCAGACTTGTTCAACTGTTCTTCAGGAAAGATCAAATATGGAAAAGATGGATCTATTCCGCTGCTTCTTGAGAGAAAATCATATATGGAAATGTTGATTCATTCCACTGTTCCTTAGGGAAGATCAAATCTAAAAAAGGGATTTGTTTCGCTTCTTTTTTAGGGAAAATCAGATATGGAAATGTTGATTAATTCCACTGTTCTTTAGGGAAGATTGAATCGAGTTCAATTCACTTCTCCTGTATTTGAGAATATCAAATCTGAAAATTAAACATTACCGATTGTTAGTATATGTTTGAAAATTTGAAAAATCATACTTGAAGATTTGGATCTAAAGATAATCTTTGAAAATCAATTTTCTTGTGGAAACTTGTCTTGCAGCCATCGAAAAGGGAGTCTACCTCCCTAAACATGATTCTCTGCATTTGAGGTTTAAACTCTAGCTTTCACTTGTCGTGATTTTGATATCATGAATCTTCTCTTTTTCATTTGAAGATCTATAAAAAACATACGTTTATGTGTGAAATGCGAATGTAATGTAATGCATTTTCTTTTATGCAAATGATGTTCTCATGCATGTATAAATGTTGATTCAATTTTCCTTTCACACAAAAGTGGGGAACTAGGTCTTCTTCCACTTGATGACTCTTCTCTAGGGTTTACTCACATATCAGTGTAGTAACTTATAATTTCAAGCTTACAACTTTGAATTCTTGTTACGGTCGAAAATATGATTTTGATGCCCTTTTCTATCCTTGACTCAATTGCGCTGTCAGAGTTGTTTTTCGAGGATTCTACCCTCGACTAATTTTCTTTACAAGGTAAGCTCTATTCAAATTCATGGTTTCCCCTGACACTCCAAGTTGTGAGACTCATTCTCAAAGTCTTCTCGGTCTGAACATTGTTATCCCAACATAATCTGGGTTTTTGGTCATGCCCAAAGTGGGTGTTTTCATGACTCATCCCTATTTTGGTGCCAAAATTCATCCTTGACTAGTGTAACCCTTGTATTTTTTATATGAGCTGGGATATGTGACCCTTTCAAATAAATCGATCATCTGCTTCTTGACGGGTTATCGACAACGTCACAAGGAAGTGTCATAAGTTATATCCTCTATCCATTATGATCTCTCGGTATAGTTACTTTCAATGTTGTGGAATGTTTCATTATTCTGGCATTGTTTATTCTTTTTCTCCAATAGAGGCAGAATGGGTCTTACCCGCTTCAAGGATCTTTCACATTTAAGATTGTTCTATTTGAAAATGTTTTTCTCCTTTCCTTTATTTTAGAAATTAAAGAACGAAGGAATTTTGTAAAGTATTATCCCTTAATTCAGGTTCACAATTCAAGAAAATTATAAACATGAGTTCAAAGAATATCAAAAGAATCAATAACTCTTTTAATATTTTCAAAGTTATAGCTCTTTGACAAGTGTCAAAATTGATGGGTTGGCTTCAGGTTGACTTCTTATTTTCTAAGGTTTCAGTCATCAAAGATGTCCTTTCTTTCTCGGTCCTTGTGAATATTATAACATGCCCCTCTTTCTTGGCTTGGTACTTTAACCGGATGCAGACAAAATGACTCAACTAGCATATTCAATTACTACACTTTCTAGAACACTTCTATTTCAGTTATCTAAAATCTTCCATTTGTTCAAGCTTCGTATACTTCCTTAGCAGAGGTAGTGTAGGGACATCAATATATTGCAGAGACATCAATCTAAATATAAAATTCATGAGTTCTTGTGTGAGGTTAACTATAATAGGTGTTCCTCAACTCACTTAGTCCATTTGACTGAAACTCGTTATTTAATTTGCCATTGTTCTAGCTAGCTGATTTCATCTTTATTATAATTTCCTTTATCAGGCTAACTAAATGGCTCATCTTATCACAAAGTCTTCGACTTGACAATCGCAGTGAAGTAAACACCAAACTGCCGAGTATCCAACCAATGTCATGGTTTGAATGCAATCTATTCATAAAGCCAGGGCTTTTGAGTTTCTTCTAAAACCAATTGCTTTGGTGGAATACCTTATCTTTATTGTATAATCTATAATAATAATTTATTAACCTTTTGAGTATTCATATTTAGAATTTCTTAAGCTCATCTAGAAAAACTTGTTATATTCTATGTGTCTTTGATGGTCAAACAATCTCATATTTAGAGTTCAGTTCCCAAACCATTGACCTATACTAAATTCATCCACTCCACCATTCCATTTGTTAAGATTAGGATCATCACTGAATGTCCTCAACAAAGTGTAGTCTAGTCAGTTTTACAATGTCATACACAAGAGATGCCTCATGTTGTCCACTCATAAGCATTCCTGTATACTAAGCCTCTTGATCATTTCCTCATGAGAGGAGAAGGCTATATTGGTCTATGCAAGAGAAGGGTATGGTGTTCAAGTGTATCTTCTGGGGTAAGGTCAAGGGTCCTTATTTTATCAGGGTTCAGCCTTGTCACTTTGTCAAAGATTTAAACTCTAATCATTTAAAGAGTTTTTAATTTAGTTGATATTCAAAGAACTGCAAGATTACAAATTTGATTCAATGCTCACCATCTTTAAAGAAGCATAAGTTCATTTAAATATCCTTACAAAAAAATCTGAGAAAGGACAAAAACCCAGTTCAAACAAGATGTTGCAAATGGAATAAAGCTTCATGATGGATGAAAAGATTTCTTCCCTAATTAGGATGCCCTGATACTCATCTAATGCAGTGGCACTTGACTCAATCGGATGCTACATATTGTGCTTTGATTCCCCACTCGATTTCATCATCCACTGTTCCACCAATTATTATGTCAACGTTCCATTTTCAATAATCATCCCTATCTCATTTAACAGTAGCCTAAAATTCCCCGTAGAATGCCTAGATGTCCGTAAGTGGGTTTGGTGACACTTTTATTAGCCTCTGTGTGAGGTATTGACCTTTAAATAGGGGTACATATCTGAGATAGAAGTTTGGAACACCTTCAAATTATTTTTTGATCATTGGACCTTTTTTTGTCGTTTCGAACAACTAAATGCTCCTTTTTTTTGCGGTTGTGGGGCTCTGGATGTGACATTCATTTACATCATCAGCTTTCTCTTCTTGATCAATTGGGCTTTTGGAAATGACTTTCATGTTTCCTTTGCTACTTGCATTTTCAATTAACTCTGCAACTGTCACAAGATCCTTGAAGTCTTTTGTTGGATTTTCCAGTATTAACTCGAAGAAAGAAGCTAAAAGAGAATCATGGAACATATATAATATTTTTTTCTTCTAACAAGGGAGGTTAAACTTGTGCTGCCACTCCTCTCCATCTTATGGCATATTCTTTAAATATTTCAGCGGCTTTCATCCTTATTCTTTGAAGGTCATGACATTTTAGGGCTAAGCCTTTGACACATCGATAGTGCTTCACAAAGGCATCAGCCATATCGACCAACCTCTTTATTTACTCTCAGTTCAAATGGTTATACCATACTACAGCTGGCGTAGCAAGACTACCATGGAAGTAATGAATCAATAAATTATCATCATTTAAGTACCATTCCATCTTTTTGCAAAACATTCTCAGTTGAATTAGAGGACAACTGGTGCCATCATATTTCTAAAACCTAGGCATCCTAAATTCATATAGGATAACCAAATCAGGGACCATGCTTAGTTCTCTTGATTCTAACTCTTTGTGGGAGGAATTAACATTTTTTGTAGCTCTAGTTGCTTCCTTCAACCGCTTGAACTTATCTTCAAATTGCTCATGATTAATGAGGCTCTTTTTTAGGTTTGAGTGGGATGCTCTAGGGTAGGTTATCATTCTCGATGTATTAGTCTAATAACACTGATATCCTTTATCAGCTATTTTCTCTCTATCAACAGCCTTGATTGCCAGTACCTGGATCATCTGATTCAACACATCTTGTAGAGAATCTGATGCTTGATTCCTCATATCTTGTTGTAACCCAGTTAATTGCTCTTGCAATCGTTCTTGTGATCCCTCATGAGATTGCTCCATTGTTTCCATTTGTTTGTTCATGATGTTGAGGAAGTAGTATGAATGAATTATCTTGGTATTACTGTCACATAACCCTCTATGAATTATTTTCATGTTTACATAGCTAATGCATGTAAAATGCTTAAATAAACAAATGTGATACAAAAGGTGTCATTCCAGAGTGACCATCTTAAAACAACTTTCATTGAACAAAAAGGTTTTGATACATCAAATAACTTTACATATAAGGAATAGCTTTAACTCCTAACTTCTCTATCTCTCTCAAAACCCAAGTTAACTTCCACTCATGTTCAGGTGTTGAGTTGTCAATCTGCTTCAATCCTCTTGCAAAATCATCCAATTCAATCAACTTGGGAACCACATGCTTGCTTTGATCATAGCTTCTTTCATGACGTTGTCTTTTTCCTTAATATTATGTGTCAATTCTCGGAGCTATAGACACGGTTGTTCATTCTTCCTTCTAAGAAAATCTTTGTGGTCAAGAAGTTCTTATGTAATATCTCCAAAATCATCTATAAGCCTCATCAATGTCTTGTTCTTGGCTTTAGTGGCTTCTATCTCAGCATCATTCTCATGCTTGTGGTGCCGATATGAAGCTTCCATATTGGCTATGAACATATTCAACATCTGATTTTCAACTTGACGTCTTCCTAAATCACTAACAGTTGTATTGCGCCTTTTTTTCGATCTGTAAATCATAAGAGAACTTCTTGGCCCGACCTCCATGCACCTTACAATTCTTTTTCCATTGTTCAACATTATTTTTCAGTTTCGTGACCTCTGTTTCCCACTCCTCTAGGGTATTTCTTATACCATCATTTTTAAAAGCTTGACTGATCCTTTGAAAACCATCATGCATAGCTTCCATCTCTCTATTATGTTTATTATTTTCACTCCTTAAATGAGGAACTTGAGCTTCAAACTTTACAAACTTTCTTCCTCCTAGATGCCCCACTGATACTCTTACCTTTGAACAATTTTGGCTCCATCCTAACAGGACAAACCATTACCAAACTAGGTCAACCTTTCATTTTGAACTCAAATGCTCCATGATCTAAAAGATGTTGGACTAGATGCTTGAAAATGCTGCAATTCTCAATGGAATGTCCTTGAGCACCAACATGATATTCACAACGAACACTGACGTCATACCAATTTGGATATGGAGGTTGCCACGGCTTTACATAATATGGGGCCACCTCTTGATTTTCTAAAATTTTATCATGCAACTCTTTATATGATATATGGATAGAATCAAAATGAAAGTCGCCTCTCGACTTGGATTGAACTAGAGTCTTCAGGTTTATTTCTCCTGATGTTGGTAACAAACTCTCAAATACCCACAAGTTCTGATTACATGTCTTCTTTTCATCTTTTTGAACTTCTATAGTTGTCACCATTTCCTTAGGGTCTCCAGACAACTTGTTGATACGAATGGTGATTTTGCGTAATTTCTCAGATTGACCAGGATCAACTTGCTTTAAAGTAGTCCTTTATGTATTTGATTTCGTATATTGTTTTCATCGAGCTCTTTCTTTTCCTTTGGCCAAAGCATCTATTTTATCCATCATCTCTCTCATTTCTCTCATTTCATTTTTCTATTCATCGAACATACGATCTTTGGGTGTGTAGCTCTCCGCTATTCTTGGAGCTTCCTTAAGATACCATTCCTTAGTTGTGTTATAGTTTACTTGATCATGAAAGCCTTTGTCCATTATGAAAACCTTTTACTCTGATGACCACTCACAAATCAACACCATTTGATTATTTCATGACCATGCAATGCAAGCAAAAAGAAAAACAACATAAAAACAAGTTAGTACAATTAAGATAACAAAATGACAAGAATTATTATAAAAACAATAATAGAAAAATAAATAAATTAATAAGTTAATGCAAAACAATAATGAAAATTCAAATGCAAATGCACAAGATGTTAATTCTAAAAGCGACCAGCATAGAACAATCTTCATCAAACCATAAGTGCTCCTTACACTAGATAGACCATCTTCATTTTCTTCATTTACTTGATCTAAGCCTTTCTCTCGACCTGATATTGTCTTTATAGTTGTTGGACTTCTCAAAGTGTTGGTCCTCCTTTCTTCATTTCAAATCACCTACTATAATTATTTGATCTCCAGGCCTCCATTTCCTTAGGATTCTCTAAAAGGAAAACGACAATGATATCTCGTGAAAGATCTTCTCACTCTTGACTCAATTAGCATATGACTATTTGGTATCATCTTGATCTTTGTTAGTTTAATAGAAGTATTTGATCAATCTTTGAGCTCTTCTCTCCTCGATCAACTTCGTTTGTAAGTCATTGCCTTTTCAGATTCGACTATCTAGTTATGGAACTCTTATGTAAATATGAAGACCTTATAATTTGGTCCATCACTTGTAAATTAACACCTTATTTGGTTATGATGTGAAAATAAAAATGTAAATATAAGACAGATAAAAATCATATAAAACAAAAGAAATTGTTAGTACCACGTAACCAAAAAAGTAGAGGAAATATTTACGAAAAGAAAAGATCCTACCCAACATGGTATCTACCATGACATGCTTTCATAAAATTTCTACCCAAACATGTTTTCTACCCCCATGCTTTGTTCAACATATAAATCCTAACCTCATTCCATCTAATTCGTATGCATGTTTGAAAAAATGAACCTAACTGCATGATCTCGAGTTCGCATACATTTATTCAAAAATTAAAATTACACTCCAACAATTAAAATTCTCAAAAAAAGTTTTCCTTGTGTACTCTACTTACGGGACTCTTAAGGCCTGAGCAAGGCTCTATCTAGATTCTAGGTTCACTATATGCTGGGTTCAGTTCTAAATTAAGGGGTCATCGAATTGTCCTTATCGATTCTCCCTTGGGATATCGAACCCTCAATCCTGGTCTATTACAACTTTTGGATCGAGTTCAAATCGAGGGGACACACATCCTTATGTCCATACAGAGGTGAAAACCATCACAAGGACCATAAAGTGGAGCCCCAAGAGCGATTCAATATCCCATACGGTGGTGAAAACCACATGCGAGTGTAGTTTGTCACTCCTACTTAAATAGGACGGAGCGGGGTTTTAGGTCATGTTATACAAATGTAGCTGTGTAGTGTGTGAGGAAAAGCGAAAACAAAGCAATCAACACCAAACAGAAGTCTCAAAACCTGAACATTTATTTACCATGAAAATAATAGAAAATAATTCAATACAATTATTTAGTGGTTAATCAAATTGCGAACAAAAATCTATTCAAACCACACAAGTGATCAAAAATAAAATTAGAACGAACTTGTAATTTTCATTTGCAAAGAAAATTAATTAGTCAACTAATGGTCTGACTCTCTAAAAAAGGACCCCAGTGGAGTCGCCAATCTATCGAAATGGTTTTTGAAAGGGGGTCTCGTTTCGAATGATTTTAGTTATCGGTTAACGGTAAAACATGGTTCGAAGAAATGCCACAAATCTTTGATTAGGGTGTGATTGGAAACCCAAAAAAGTATTTGTCATTTAAAAAACTCATTTTAATTAAAACAACAAATTTGCGGTCTATGTTACCAAAATTTGAGTTTGTGAGTCGGTTATGTGTGGGGAAAGATTAACACCCCACAACGCCCTAAATCAGTACCTAGTTGATTAATTAGTTATCTTTTCAATGAAATTTAAGAATTCGAGGCTAATTTAATTCAAAATCCCATACAAATAATACTCTTTGAATTTTAGGATTAAGCACAATAATATTTAATTATTTCCTATCAAGAAGAATCGACCTCTCATACTTTAAAGCAATCAATTCTTACTCCAATTGAAATAAAGAAATATTAAAATCCCATTATAAAGCTCATTATTAATTCAAAATAACAAAAACAAAAAAACATTTAAGAGAGAAAACGATAATATCTAATTATTTCCAATCGAGAATAAATGACCTCTCATGCCTTAAAACAATAATTTATTTCTCCAATTAAAATGAAGAGATATCACTATTTCATCTTAAAATTCAATATTGATTCGAGTGAAAAATGATAATATCTAATGATTTCCAATCAAGAATAAATGACCTCTCATGCCTTAAAGCAGTAATTTATTACTACAATCGAAATGAAGAGATATCAATATTCCGTCTTAAAAATCAATATCGATTCAAGTGTTACTACTTTGAAAACCCATTGAAAAACACATGTAAAAATAAAACAAATAGAAAGAATACACCAAGCAAGTATAATTAATTATTTATTTTACCAATATTTAATGATAATATGGATGTTAAATCATTTAAATACATCGAGATGAGACCTTAGAATCGATCTAACAACCTTTTATCTGTGAATTTAATTAAAAGAACATGATCTTTTCCCAATCCCCAAATTTTAAAATGGATTCAATTTAATTTGTGTCACTTATTTATATAAACTTCCATTTTAGAATTATCTAAAGTAACTTTCTTATATTTTAAGACAATAACTCTACGATAATATTAAAATGAACGAATATTACCCTTAGTCAAATTATTTTGATTCAAGTCAAGAAATGCTTATGAGGGTATCATGCAAAATTAATTAATGACTAAAATGAAATAAAATGCAAGCAACATGCAAAAAATAAAATAAAATAAAAATAGGACTAAAATATAAAAAACAAATCATCATGTCAAAAATTAAAATAAGATAAAGTGCAAAAGTGACTAAAATGAACATTTTAATATTAAATGCTAAAATTACAAAGAATAAAATAAATGAAACATAGGGACCAAATTAAATTAAAATAAAATAAAATAAAATTACATTGCCCAAATGAAATTAAATGAAAATAAAATTACAGATCGAAATATAAACATGTAGAAACCATAAGGACTATTTCACAATTATTCCCCTTTTAAAAACCTAAAACTTGTATTCGAATAAAAAAGTGGTAAATTACCTAATTAGTCCATAAAATTTTAAAAAAATTAAACAATTATTATATATGACTAAAATATAAAAATATACTAAACATAGAGGGACTAAAAAGTAAATAACCCTAAAAATGTATAACATGCACAAAAATGGGTAAATAGAAGATTCAGCCACTACATATTACTAACATGCAAAAACACGCTAAAGTTAGGAGACTAAACAACAAATAACCCTAAAAATATATAACATGCATAAATATTGGTAAATAGCATAACTAGTCCCTACAGGTGACTATTTTGTAAAAACACACACAAGTTAGGGGGACTTGAGTGTAATTTCCCCTAAAGTTTTCTGTAAAAACAATTTTTCCCTTTTTTATTTTTCTTTCATTTTCTTTTTTTTTATTTCTAAAACTCGGCCCCCTCACCTACTATTTGGCCCTTGTCGACCACCGCCAGCCGTTGTAGCCATCGTTTGTCGTTAGTCACCAAATTTCAGCTGGAGACTCTCCTCAACTTCTTCGTCTCCGATCTGGGCTCGCTTTTGTGAAAAACGGCCCCAATGGCGTGAAATAGAGCCGAAACCCTTCGACTTCCAACATCCTGATCTCCATTGTCCGCCATTGGATCAGGCTGATCTCGAGGTATGTTGTTCTCCTCCCTCGTGCGCTCTTCCTCATCTTTTAGATATGGCGATGGAGGTTTCAATTCCCAGGGAAGCCTCTAACCAAAGGTAACCTTTTCTCCATTCTTCCACTCTGTTTACTCTATTACTGCTAACAATAGTACTATGTTTCGAATGAAAAGAAAATAATGGAAAAAATTCTCTGAAATGTTTCTTTTTTTCGTATTATTCCAAAAATCGGGGGTCTCCCCCTTTATATTGTTTTTCTTTCCAAGCTCATTACATATATGAAGTAAAAAAATCACTGATTTGATTCTTGCTTGTTGTTGTGGCTCTGCTAGCTGAGATAGGATTCAATGGCATAGTGAAGGTGGTGTGTAGTGTTGGTGTAGCAGTAGTTGACATGTCAGGGTTGGTTTATATGATGGTGGCATGGGATTTGTGTTGATGAAGGTGGCCTGGGACTAGACAATTGAGGCGATAGTGATAGAATAGGGTTAAGGTTTGGAAACCTTAAAATTTTTTAGTAATGGGCTAGCCTTGTTGGGTTCCGAATTTGTATTTTTTGGGCTCAGGTCTTGAGTGGATGACTTTTGTAATTGGGGTCTGAATTAGGTTTTGTAATTGGCATGCATAAAATAATAATAATAATATTAATAATACTAATAATAATAGTAATAATAACAATACTAAAAATAATAATACTACGAATAATAATAATAATAATAATAATAATAATAATAATAATAATATAATAATAATAATATAATAATAATAATAATAATAATAGCATAACGAAATGGCCTACCTCATTCACTTCTCCTTTGGTGATAACTGAAACACCCACGTTATCCACCTGGCACTTGTATCTCCAAGGTACTTGTATTGTCCATATAAAGAAATGAAGACGGGGGTGTGATCACCACCTTTGGAGTTACTCTCTCTTCCATATGAGTTTTTGGAGTGATGACCAGAGGATAGTTGGCATTGTAGACCCCCTCGGATGAACCCTCAGTCGCACAAATCTCTGTTTCTTCCTCTTCAGCAGTTTTTTTGGTAAAATTCCATCTCTTTGTCATCTATCAACCTTTGCACCAAAGCTCATAACTAAGCACAATCTTGTATGGTATGACCCTTATAGTTGTGATATTGGTATGCATGCTTGCTCATGTCAACGTTAGAGGCCAACAAGTTTTCCTTAATCATCTGCCTCCATACCCAATGCATGGGTGAAATCACCTAACTCACCCTGGTTATAAGCTTGATTCCTCTTTCCTCGATAATTGCATTGACCCCTACACCTACATGGTTCGACAATAGGTTTTGATCCACGTTTGGTTGCTCACAATCACTAAAATTGATGATGTTCCTCTGCTTTATTTTTCGGATAATGTTTTTAAAGGCAATGCGATTCTCTATTGAATGTCTTGCAGCCCTTGCGTGATACTCTCATAGGGCATTACCGTCATACCACTTAGGGTAGGGAGGCTTCATCGGTGATGTGTGGTAAGGTAACACCACATGCTTATCATGTAGAATTTGAAACAACTCTTTGTAGGTCATGGGGATCGAGTCGAATTGAAGCCTTTCCCTCTTCTGTCTTGGTTCTCTTATTCATTGTCTAGCATAGTTCTGTTTGGACGACCCTGTTGCATAAGATCGAGACATAGTAATGTTGTTGGAGTCATACGTCCTGACATTACTAGCTTCATTATCATTCTTTTCATTGGCGATTTCCTGTTAGATTCTCCTCTGTCATGCCACTCTTGATGGCCATTTCGATCATTTCTCCTGCTGTGACCAAATCATCAAAACTCGTGGATGGGTTTCCTATGAGGTGGCAAAATAAAGGAGCTCTTAGATTGATTACAAAGAGCATGTTGGTTTCCTCTTCTTCCAGTGGCGGATGGACTTTTACTACCACATCTCTCCATCACTGAGCATATTGTCTAAAGCTTTTGTTAGATTTCTTCTCCATGCTTTACAACATGATTCGATTAGGCCTCACGTCTTTTACATGCTTATAATTCTCTAGGAAATCTTTAGCCTGTTAGAGTATGCCCAAAGACCAATCATATGATGATTGTAATAATATATTGTTTTACCGATTTTATTGAATAAAGACATTGCCAATATTATTTTCAGTTATATGTCTGTGTTTAATATAAACTGGAAGATAATAAAGTCCATATAATAACATGATTAAAAGATCCATAGTCAATTATTATTGTGGACATGGACAATAATAATACTCTTAAGACTAACATGTTATTGATTGATGACACGGAGTTGTCATTGACATAGAGATGTCAAAATTGATACATGATTATATTGTTAGAGAACAATGTATTGGATTGACCCATCATAAGCATATGTCTTGGATTATTATGTAACGACCATAACATTGCTAATGGTGATGACTATATGTATGATCATCAGACTTGAGATCAATGTCATCCCAACATATATTGTTGTATGTTTTGATACAATTAAACATGCTCCGTAACTGGTTGCACTATAAAGATTGTTATTGAATATATCTCGATATATGTAGTGGGATGTATATGGTTAAGATAGGATTTGTCCTTCCTACATAATATGAAATATATCAAAGGCCACTTGATTGAGTGAGACTAGAAATGCATGGTCATGCTCGAATAAATTGATATGTGATATCACAAATTATTCGTTAATTATAGTCTACTCTATATATCAAGAAATAATAAATGGGTTGTACAATTGTGACTATTCTAAGACTTGTGCCTATTCTAGATATAAAGGACAAAAGGATGTAATACATAAAAGAGTTAATCACGAGGATGATATGTCGAATCATAATTTCTTAACGTAGGTGACAATTATATATTGCTAGATGTCACTCGTTGTATGTAATATTAGAATTGTTCTAATAATTACTACTAACATTACAATATCCTACAGGGTCACACCGTAGGATTAAAATGAGCAAAGATGTAAAATTTGTTGTATGCTACTAAAATATATCTAGAGTTCAGATATGTGTATTTGATATACATATGATTTTAATTATCCTGAATATAGTAAGTAATCATTAAAAGAATGTAATTTAGATTACAACTCTTTTAATTGATATATAATTCGAAATAATTAAATAAGTTTTTAAATAAACATTAAAGATTGTAATTCAAATTATAAGTCTTTAATGTATATTTAATTTGAATTAATTAAATAATATTTTATTTATTAATTCGAAATAACTTTAAAATACCCTAAGATGTTAGGGTAATTGATATATTTAAAGGAGGTAAGGTTTAGCAGCCATTTTAATTCATCCGTTTTTCTCAAAACTGATTTTAGGAAAAGAAAAATTTTGCTCTCAATCAGGTGAACTAAGTAGAGGCCGAGACGTGTTTTCGTAGAGGCTTACAAATCGAACAGTTCGTGATCACCACTTCTCATTGTCGTCTTTGCTGTTTTTCAAGGAACCCATTGTAAGTATTCGTATAATTTCCTCTCGATTTCAGTTTTACGTACTTGAATCTCTGGTGAGACCGTCGAGTTTTGTTTCCACTACGTTGTGGGGTGCGCTGACGGTCCGAATAATGGTGTTAAACCCGCTTGTACAATATGAATTCAGGTTAAATTCTTGGTTGATGCGATATGTATAAGATGCATGTTGTAGTTTTATCGTTTTTGGCAAATATGCATGATATCATTGTTCAAATCGATAACTGGAACCATTAATATGTTAATTTGTTAATATGTTTTCAATATATTTGTTGCTACAAGGATTTTACGAAATCTATATGTTAATTGTTGACATGATGATCTGTGGGAGTGCGATAGCAGATCGCGTTTGGCAGTGGAACAAAGGTTGTTCCGATGCAGAAAATATTCGGGATTGAAAATTCCAAAAGCACGATTCTGTTGATAAGTGTTATCAAATCATGAGGTTTTTCTATAGAAACGGAAGTACTATTTTTCAAAAAATCCCTTGTTCAATTTACAATGGCTTAATTTGAAATACAGTCTGTGAGCCCTGCCTTTCTATGTCTGAGTTGAATTTTTCTTCTCATCTTACTCCCTCGTATGTAAAACAAGTTTCTTTTAAATTTGTAATCCTATGAAGATTCACAAGGAGCAGAAGAATGGCGAGAAGATACCTAGAGAGTAGTCTTAGGCTTTAAGGTTTTTTTTTGTTCTCCCATTGGCTTGGGATGGGCCACCTTAGTCATTGTTTTGGGCTATAACCATTGCATCTTATTTATTGCTATATTTGTTATGTATGCAATGCATCAACTGATACAATAAGAATAAATATTGATGAGATCAATAAAGGCCTAATATTAAAACGAACAATGATGAGATAATTATGAAAATCCCTCTTTATATTCTAAGTTAACTTAACCGTCCAATATTTACCCTCGTTAAGGCTTCGATCGATGTTGTGTGGGCTTTGCCAAAGCATTGGCACACAAAATCTATCTTGGTTAAACGTGAAGAATAAGCAAGTGATATTCATCGGTTGAGATATTGGTAATAACTTAGCTAGGTTATTCAAATAGGATTAGAAACCAATAGGTTAAATATTTGGATAGGTCATGAGATGACTTGAATAAGAGTTGTTCTCAAAAAAGAGGAGTTACATGAGATGTAACTAGTAAAGTGTTACTTACCTAAATAATCACTATCCTAAAAAGTAAAGCCAAAGCTGATTTAGGAAATTGATGTATTATGGATCCTCATCCACTAGAAATATTTTTGATTTATTTTATCAAAATTAAAACAGAGAGGGTATTTAATTTTGAATAAAATAGTGGGAGTAATTTGTAAATATATATACCTATTTATAAATTTTCATTCGGTAAAGTTAGTTACTTTAATATTTTCATTGTTGTCAATTTAATGTCAAACAACACTTTATCACTGCGGTCACTCCTTGAGAAGGATAAACTTAATGGCATAAACTTCCTTGACTGGTTTCGTAATTTGAGAATTGTTCTCAAACATGTAAAAGGAAGGAATATGTCATTGAAGAACTTGTTCCTGATGAATCGACACCTAATACTTCAGGAGCTGACAAAGACAAATTCAAGAAACATATGGATGATATGTTAGATGTTGGATGTCTAATGCTTACCACCATGACTCCTGAGCTTCAGAAGCAACATGAGGACATGGTTGCATATGAGATGATTCAAAATCTCAAAGAAATATATAAAGGGCAAGCACATCAAGAGATATATGAGACCTCTAAAGCTCTATTTCAATGCAAAATGGCAGAGGGAACTCTTGTAGGAGCTCATGTCATCAAGATGATGGGTTACATCTAAACATTGAAAAGTTGGGATTTCCTCTCAAAGATGAATTGGCTACCGATGTTATCCTGCAATCATTTCCAGGTAGCTTTAGCCAATTTGTCAATTTCAATATGAATGAAATTAACAAGACTTTGCCACAGTTACTTGGCATGTTACGAACAGCTGAAAGTAACATGAAAAAGATTAGATCTAAACCCATTCTGATGGTCCACAAGGATAAAGGAAAGGGAAATAAAAAGGTAGTGGCAAAGTCTAAGGGCAATGGTAAGGCCAAACCGAAAGGGAAAACTACATTGAAACCTAAAGGGGGAGTTAGCAATGATGGAAAATGTTTCCATTGTGATAAGACCGGACACTGGAAGAGAAACTGCCATGTTTACCTTGAAGAGGTCAAGAAGGAAAAAGCAAACAAAACATTTGTTTCATGTATTTATGTTATTGATGTCAATTTGTCAACATCTACTTCTTGGGTATTAGATACCGGTTGTGGTTCTCATATTTGTACCTTTGTATAGTGATTGCAAAAGAGAATGAATCTGGCTAAAGGAGACGTAGACCTACGAGGGGGAAATGGAGCAAGAGTTGTTGCATTAGATATAGGGACATATATTTTATCTTTGCCTAGTGGACTTGATTTAAATTTAGTGGATTGTTATTTTGTGCCTAGTTTGACTAAGAACATTATTTCTATTTCTTGTCTAGATAAGATTAGTTTTGAGATTATTATTAAGAATAATTGTTGTTCTTTTTATCTCGATAATGTTTTTATGGTTTGGCATAATTGGTTAATGGTCTCTGTATTTTGTATCAAGAAAACACCATTTAAAGAAATGACTCGAATAAAACTTATCTTTGGCATTGTCGTTTAGGTCATATAAGTGAGAAAAACATATCAAAACTCCATAAAGTTGGATTCTTAGATTTATTTGTTTTCGAACAATATAATGTATACGAATCTTGCTTGTTGGGAAAATGACTAAAGCTCATTTTAATAGTAAATGTGAGCGAGCAAGTGATTTATTGGGGTTAATACATAGTGATGTATATGGACCGATGAATACACAAGCCAGAGGTGGATTCCATTACTTCATTACTTTCACCGATGACTTCAGTTGGTATGGGTATATTTATCTTATGCGACATTGATAACTTTAAGGAATTTAAAAATGAAGTACAAAATCAACTAGGCTAGAGTATTAAGGCACTTCAATCAGATCGAGGTGGAGAATACTTAAGCATAGAGTTTGATGAACTCCTGAAAGAATGTGGGATTGTCTCACAACTTACACCACCTGGTACACCATAGTGGAATGGAGTTTCTGAAAGAAGGAATCGAACACTGTTAGACATGGTTCGATTGATGATGAGTCATAGTGATCTTTCGACTTCTTTTTTGGGACATGCACTTGAAACAATCGCTTTCACACTAAATCGTGTTTCATCTAAATTGGTTCAAAAGACACCATATGAGATATGGACTGGGAAGCATCCTAGTATGTTTTTATAAATATTTGGGGTTATGAAGTTTATATAAAACATCATATGTCTACAAAGCTTGAACCTAAATCTCATAAGTTTATATTTGTTGGATATCCTAAAGAAACTAGGGATACTATTTATTCAACCCTAATGAGAACAAAGTGTTTGTTGCTCGAACAAGAGTTTTTCAAGAAAGAGAATTTCTCTCAACTAAAGGGAAGTGTAGAAATATTGAACTTGGAGAAGTTCAAGAAAAATAGATCAATGAACCTGAAGTTGAGAATGTTTCACAAGTTATTGAGGAGCATTCAACATATTTAGAAACATAACCACTACGCAGATCCACAAGAGAACATCGTGCACCTGAGAGATTTGGATTTCTCGTTACTGCACATGGAGATGTTCTTCTTATGGATGAAGATGAGCCCAAGACTTATCAAGGGGCAGTGTTTAGCCCAGACTCTGAGAAATGGCTTAAAGCCATGAGATCTTAGATGGATTCCATGTTAGTAAACCAAGTATGAACTTTGGGTGAACCACCTGAAGCAGTCAAACCTATAGGGTGTAAATGGGTTTTCAAGAAGAAAAATCGACATGAATGGTAATATACAAACATACAAGGGGCGATTAATCGCTAAAGGTTTTCGACAAGTTCATGGTGTAGACTATGACGAAACATTCTCCTCTATAGCTATGTTTAAGTCCATCCGGATCTTACTCGCAATAGTTGCATTACATGATTATGAAATCTGACAAATAGACGTTAAAACCGCTTTCCTTAATGGAAAACTTGAAGAGGATGTGTATATGACACAACCAGAAGGTTTTTTCATTCTAGGAAATGTTGGAAAGGTTTGTAAGCTACAGAGGTCTATTTATGGACTAAAGCAAGCTTCTCGAAGATGGAATCTTCATTTCAATGATGCAATCAAAGAGTTTGGTTTTATCAGAAATGAAGATGAGCCTTGTGTTTATAAAAAGGCTAGTGGGAGCATTGTTTTTCTATGAAAGATTTGGGTGAGACAGCGTATATCTTAGGAGTTAAGATCTATAGAGATAGATCAAGATGACTTCTAGGTCTGAGTCAAAGTACATATGTAGACAAAGTGCTAAAAAGGTTCAGTATGGAAGAATCCAGGAAAGGATTTTTGCCTATGAGACATGGCATTTCTCTTTCGAAGGAAATGTATCCTTCAACTCCACAAGAAAGAGAACAGATGAATAAGATTCTATATGCTTCAGCTATTGGTTTTATCATGTATGCCAGGATATGTACTGGACCAGATGTATCGTATGCTTTAAGCATGACGAGTCGATATCAAGCAAGCCCTATTGATAATCAATGGGTTGCGGTTAAAAATATCATTAAGTACTTAAGTAGAACTAAGGATAAATTTCTTGTCTATAGAGGGGGAGGAAGCGGTTAGTATAAAAGGTTATATTGATGCCAGCTTCTAAACTAACAAGGATGACTCACGATCGCAATCGAGCTTTGTGTTTTTTCTTAATGGAGGTGTTATGAGCTGGAAAAGTTTGAAGCAAGACACAGTAGTTGATTCTACAACAGAGGCTGAATACATTGCAACCAGTGAAGTAGCAAAAGAGGATGTTTGGATCAAGAAGTTCATATTGGAATTAGGGGTTGTTCTCAGTATATAAGATGTTGTAGAACTCCGTTGTGACAATAATGGAGCCATTGCACAAGGAAATGAACCCAGATCTCTTCAACAATCCAAACATATTCTTAGGCACTTTCATCTCATTCGAGAGATCATAGATCGAGGAGATGTGGAAATATGCAGAGTACACACAGATGACAACATTGTTGATCCCTTGACGAAGCCTCTTATACACTAGAGGCATGATCGTTACACTGAGTCACTCGGTATTAGATATGTGAGTGATTGGTCTTAGTGCTAGTGGGAGATTGTTAGAGTATGCCCAAAGACCAATCATATGATGATTGTAATAATATATTTATTTACCGATTTTATTTAATAAAGGCATTGCAAATATTATTTTCGGTTATATGTACGTGTTTAACATAAATTGAAAGATAATAAAGTCCATATAAAAGCATTATTAAAAGATCCATAGTCAAGTATTATTATGGGCATGGACAATAATAATACGCTTAAGACTAACATGTTATTGATTGATGACAATGAGTTGTCATTGACATAGTGATGCCATAATTGATACATGATATATTGTTGAGAACAATGTATTGGATTGACCCATCACGAGCATATGTCTTGGATTATTATGTAACAGTCATAACATTGCTCATGGTGATGACTATATGTATGATCATCAGACTTGAGATCAACGTCATCTCAACATATATTGTTGTATGTTTTGATACAGTTAAACATGCTCCGTAACTGGTTGCACTATAAAGACTATTATTAAATATATCTCGATATATGTAGTGGGTGTATATGGTTAAGATAGGATTTGTCCTTCCTACATAATAGGAAATATATCACAGGCCACTTGATTGAGTGAGACTAGAAATGCATGGCCATGCTCGAATAAGTTGATATGTGATATCACAAATTATTCGTTAATTATAGTCTACTCTAGGTATCAAGAAATAATAGATGGGCTATACAAGTGTGACTATTCTAAGACTTGTGCCTATTCTAGATATAAAGGACAAAAGGATGTAATACATAAAAGAGTTAATTACTAAGATGATATGTCGAATCATAATTTCTTGTAACTTAGGTGACAATGATATATTTCTAGATGTCACTCGTTGTATGTAATATTAAAATTGTTCTAATAATTACTACTAACGTTACAAGATTCTACAGGGTCACACCGTAGGATTGAAATGAGCAAATATGTACAATTTGTTGTACGTTACTAAAATACATCAGAGTTAAGATATGTATATTTGATATACATATGATTTTAATTATCCTGAATATAGTAAGTAAGCATTAAAAGAATGTAATTTAGATTGCAACTCTTTTAATTGATATATAATTCGAAATAATTAAATAAGTTTTTAAATAAACATTAAAGATTGTAATTCAGATTATAAGTCTTTAATATATATTTAATTTGAATTAATTAAATAATATTTTATTTATTAATTTGAAATAACTTTAAAAACCCTAAGATGTTAGGGTAATTGATATATTTAAAGGAGCTAAGGTCTAGCAGCCATTTTACTTTATCCATTTTTCTCAAAACCGATTTTTGGAAAAGAAAAATTTTGCTCTCAATCGGGTGAATTAAGTAGAGGCCGATATGTGTTTTCGTGGAGGCTTACGATTCGAATCGTTCGTGATCACCACTTCTCGTTGCCATCTTTGCTGTTTTTCAAGGAACCCATTGTAAGTATTTGCATCCTTTCCTCCTGATTTCAGTTTTACATACTTGGATCGCTGGTGAGACCGTCGAGTTTTATTTCCGTTGCGTCGTGGGGTGCGTCGACGGTCCCAACATAGCCAAATCCTTCTAGAATTTAATATGATCCCGACTCAACTGATTGTACCAACGGATGACTGATCCTTCCAGACTCTCCTAGAAGCAGTGGATTAACAGTTGATCATCCCCCACATAGCCGATCATTTTTCTGTAGAACATAGTGATGTGTGCAGAAGGACATCTTGTGCCATGAAATTTTTTGAAATCCAGAATTTTAAACTTGGGAGGCATCAGTAAATCAGGAACTAGACTTAATTATTTGGCATCGATCCCATACATGCTCGTGTCTTCTTTCATGGCTTTGATTTCACTTTCGAGTTGTTTCCATTTCTCCTCAAATTGCTTTCTCTATTCTTCTTTGGCCTCCTCATCAAAATCTGGAACATATTTAATAGGGTGCAGGTTTACAGAGGTGCTATTTTTTTTCACCTTATTATGTTAAATGTTTTCATATTAATTTCTTATTATTTTCTATATTTATTCCATTTCATTGTCCTATTTATTAGTCGAGTCAAAGCTAAAGAATTGTCATATTTGTTTGGAAATAAAAATTGAACACAAACATAAGGTTATTTAAGGACAAATTGACCTCATGGTATTTAAAAAAAATAATAAAATGATTAAATGCAATAATAGATTAGAAGGAAAAAATTGAATATAAATGTATATTTTTTTCATAAAAAAGTTAAATGATTCATATTTATGATAAATCATTTTTAAAATATTACTAAAATCAAAATATTATTATAATTATGTTAAATTGAAAATGTATAGTAATATTTCGTAGGTTTTTTAATACTTTTTCATATAAGCAAATGTACCCGTATTCATTTAATTAACAATGTATAATGATTTTTCACAGTTTTTTTGTACTTATTGATATAAGCAAATGTAACTTATATTAATGTAACTAAAATATATACCAATTATTCATAGTCTTTTTTTATAACTTTTTATAGAAAAAAATAAAGTTTTAATTATAATAAAAACGTACAATAATTAATTTTTATGTAATCATATATTCGTGTATATTTTTCATATTTATATTCATTGTCTGCAAGGTTATAAATCACATAAAATGTATATATTTTTATATATGATATTAAAATATTCAATTACTATTATATTTCCAAAAATTATTAATATAGTATTAATTGATAACTTATGGCATAAATATAATTAAAACTTTATATTCAACATACATATATTTATAAATTCGTTTATATGATCGATGTCAATTCAACTTCCAAAGCAATCAATGGATACAACTCAATGAATGCTGGTAACACCCCAAACTAGGCGTCAAATTATAAGTTTCTGAAACTTATAGACAATTTTAGGAAGTGCATGAAATTTAGGGACCTAGTCCTGAATTTGCCCATTTTTTGTTCTTAGTAAAAAATAAACCAATTAAAATTTCCCCCCGATTTGTAAGAACCAAAATCCCCAAAAATTTTCCCCAATTCTCTAACCTCCACCTACTTTCATTTTCCTCAATTTCATCGCCCTCCTACCACCTTAGCCAGCGCCGCTATCTCCAAAATGATCATCGCCTCGCCTTGACCAAAAGCCCTCTTATCCCTCATCGAGATCAGTCATCGTTCGACGGGATCGAACGTATGAAGATTCGTCAAAACCCCACCACTGTCGCACGTTTTGCCTTCGATTCCGATCGATCCGAAGATCATCTCGCCGCCACCGCTCAAAACCCGACCTGTGGGTCGCGTCAACATTGCCAGTTTCATCCGATCACCAATGTGGGTAAACTCTCCAAACTTATTCCGGTTATTTTATGTTGTTTTGGCTGAAATTTGATATGTTATGATTTAATTTGTCAAGTGATTGAACGAGGAGTAATCGACCGACCGCCCTGACCCCCGTCGCTGTCGTACATGTCGCCACGCGCCGGCAATGCGAGTGGGGCTCGTTCCCCCACTCTGGTTTCTTTTAGAATCATTACAGTCGTATTGAGTTAATCGATCGATGAATCGACCAAGAGGGGGGTGAATTGGCAATTAAAATTTTGGTGGAAGTTTTTGCATAAAATTGAAAATATTTGCACAACGATTTAGAGTGGTTCGACTTTCTCAACCAAAGTCTACGTCCACTACCTTAGCTATCCACACTAAGGATTTTCCAACAAATTCACTAATTTGTTCTTTCTTTTGAGGATAAAGAGTAACCTTACAACTCCCTCAAGAATTATACCCCAAATTCTTTAGAACACTCTCTCCCAAAGAGAAGAATACAAATTTCGCAAACTTACAGAAAAACCTCACAAGGTAAATTGTTTACACAATTCTAGAACAAAGAAAAAACACTAAAAAATAATACAATTGAGTACAAAGGGTGTTCTTGAAAGCAAAATGAATATTGAATAGAAAATAAGCTTGAATTTGCTCAAACTTGATGTTTAAGACTTTTTCTTTTTCTCTCTCTCAATTGTTGTTGATCAATGACACCTCAGCTTGTTTAAACACACCTTGAATCACTTCTGAATGATGGGGATCATTGGCGAAGTCAATAAAGTTGTTATTGTGTAATTATCATTTCAAAATCTGGTTGGGAGCGTAGGTGCATCGGTACACACTTAAGGGTGCATTGGTACACTATCTGTAAAATTCAAATATTTCGACCGTTATAAGACCTAGTGCATCGGTACACTTGGGATGCATCGGTACACTAATTACATTCGATGTTTCAAAAGAGCCAGGATAGTATCGATGCATGGTTTGTGAATCGATACATAAAATGCATTTGATTTTTCTATAAAATCAGGAGTGCATCGATGCATGGTTGTGCATCGGTACACAAGATGCATTTGAATTAGGGTATGCATCGATACATCTAAGAGTGCTTCGGTACATCCCTATTTAAAATTGATTTTTGGCTCGATTTTGGTTCGAAATACTTTGTAAAATTTGTTTCAAAAATATTTTAATTTTAAAACACAATTTTACACTTTAGTAAGGATTGAAATTGACCTTTGAAAAACTTGGAGTAATATTTTGATATTCGAATGACTTAATCGAATATACTTTAAAAATGATTATAAAATCATAAAATTCAATAACACTTAATTTGTTATATCGAAACATCAAAATATTTTCAACAATCTCCCCTTTTTGATATAACAAAACATTTAAGTAATTTTAAGATTTTCTTTGAAAAAACATTTTTGAAATCAATTTTTGAAATTACTACTCCCCTTACTTTATTCTCCCCCTTTTTGTTAAATCAAAAAGACTGTATAAATGTTTTTAAAACAAGATTTTGTAAGAATATAGCCAATTGATTTAAAATTTAAAGCTTAAGCTGCTAAGATCACAATCAAGAGAAAGATTAGCCATTAGTTTCATATATCAATATTCAAAAACAAATGTGAGATGGTAAATTGATCATAACATGTCTAAGGATGCAAAAACTAATAAACATTAAGCTCAAATTAAAAATTCAACCAAACCAAATATATAAATATAAGCATTTAAGTTCAAACATCCAAACATCCATATCAAATTCAAACATTCAAACATCCAAAAATATATCAATCCAAAAACATCCAAAATGTTTAAACAATAAATCCTAAGTTCAATCCAAGAAAACTAAGCAAGGCAAGGTCTAATCATCCATACGATGATCGGGAGGAGATAGATGTGCCCATATAATAGCCACATCTCGTGTAAGTGCATCGAGTCTATCGTCCATAGCATTGAATCGATTATCTATTGCTTCGCGATTAGCTCGAATCTCTTGTTAATTCTCCAATTGTTGAGCCCCCGTTACAGTTAAATGGGACTCTATGGATGCAAACCTCATATCAAATGACTCCAAAAATGATCGAAAGTATGAAAGCATTTGATCCTCTTGCTGTACCGGCTCATCCTCGGGTACGTGATCGTCGATATCTTGAAATGGCTCTTGAAGTTCTGGATCACGTCCGCTACCGATGCTGAAGGAGCTCGTGAAGGGCTAGCTCCCGGTGTTTTCTCAATGGATCGAACCCATTGGTCCTTTTCCTTCTTCCATCTCCATTTCTTTAAAGATGTGAGATTTATTTGGTTAAGGAGAGGGATGGGGATATCAAGCGTGACCCTAAGCCCGAGCTTGATAAACAAATTACTAAGGAGACAACCGTAAACTAAAGTTTCTATATTTTTGGATGGGACAGTGTTTACGGTATCTACTAATTCACCGAAAATGATCTATGGTAAATTTATTTTCTTGTTATGTTGGATACAATGTATCCACCATAAATCTAAGACTCTAAGAGATGAGTACCTGCCTCTGGATGGTCTAAACCACCAAGAGATCATCAAGTGAAGGAATCGCTCGTGATGAGTTCTTAAGGCACTTACACTATCCTTAGCTTTATAGGGTGTAGCCGCAATCTCTCTTTCATTATCTAGATATGCGTTATCGAATCCCTATGGTTTCAGTTAGACGCTCGTTTTGGACACATACCACATTGGAGTAGAAAATGTGGACTAGTTGATGATAGATAATCGTTTTAAGGAGAAAGAGTTTATCAAATTTCCAGGATTTAATGGTAGGAAGATATTGAAAATTCATATCAACCATAACTTGAAGTGAGGGGATACTCTCTTCTCAGATTTTATATGATTGGAAAGAATTCATGTACCTATGGTAATGGTTTTCTCTACGATCGGGTTGATTGAAACAAGAGTTTAGAATAGTCATATTTGGATCGTTCGGGTTTGGATTTGGATTGGGTGGAGGAATAGGAGGTCAGTTTTGAGGTTGGTTTGAAGACCGACTAAATGATGACCTAGCGCGTTTAGACATGATTAAAAATAGGAATGGGTAAAGTAACCTGTAAATTTGAAACACATGTATGCAATATAATAAATCCTAAAACTCAATACGAGTCATCAATATTCAAGGTTCTCTAAAATAATTCTAATGGGCAAAATTTTGAAAACTATTTTGAAAACAATGTTTGAAAATCAATTTTTAGTTTTCAAACAACATAATTAAATCAAAAACATCAAATTGTAAAATCAAAACAATAATATTTTTTTATTTTAAATAATTTTTTTTTTACAAAATTGTGTGCTTTTGATGAAATTAGTTGTAAAATCTAGTTTAGAAACATCATATAATCAATGCCCGATATAAAGTCCAACCTATACCTAATTAAAACTAGTCCTAAGTTCAAAATTAATAAAAATAGTAGTTTTTAGAAAAATACCTTGAAGAATTTTTGGATTTGAGAGAAATGTGATGATTTTTGCATGAATTTGATGATTCCAACAGGTTTAGAAGTTGAAAAACAGTTGGATTCTAACTTAAAATCAAAGGATTTGAGCAATGTAGAGATTTGGAGAGAAGAAGGGGCGTACAACGTGGAGTGTTTAATTTTGAGGGTTTGGGAAAAATAAAGAAATTTGTGATTTAAACCTAAAAACCCGACGAGTGTATCGGTACACTGTAGAGTGTATCGATGCACATTCAAGGCATGCATTAGTGCACCTTCTTAGTGTATCGATGCATATTCAAGGGATGCATTGGTACAACTTCATAGTGTATCAATGCATAGTGCACAAAAATGTTAAAATCCATTTTAAACACTTAAAATGCTAAATTAATTAGCTCTAGTGCTATTGGCAACTCAAAGATCGAAAATTAACAATGTTCAATCAAATAAAATTTATCCTTAAATTTTATTTGAACATGTAATTAATTTTCACTTAGAATCATAAACTCCCCCTAACTATTAGCAAAGAATGCAATAAAAAATATTATTTCATAAGCATTTTTCAAAACTAATTAAAAGTGCTAAAATTACTTTAAACACTAAGTCAAGGTAGGTTTGTTAAACCTAATTCTCTTCTAAGTGTCCAAAATCTTTCTTTATATAAAGGTTTTCTAAAAATATCCGCTAATTGATTCAAAGTATCAACATATTCTAGAATTGTATCTCCTTTAGTGACATGATCTCTAATGAAATGATGTCTAATTTCAATATGCTTAGTTCTAGATTGTTGGATGGGATTTTTAGTGAGACAAATAGTACTAGTATTATCATACTTGATAGGTATGGTACTAACTTCAATTCCATAATCTAAAAGTTGTTGTTTCATTCATAAAACTTGTGCACAACAACTACCAGCTAAAATGTATTCTGCTTCAGTGGTAGATAATGCAACACAATTTTGTTTCTTTGAAAATCATGAAATCAATATATTTCCTAGGAATTGACAAGTACCGGAGATGCTTTTCCTATTTATTTTGCATCCTCCATAATCCGCATCAGAGAAGGCATGCAAGCTAAAGCTAGAGTCTCTAGGATACCAAAGTCCTAAACTATGAGTGTCCTTAAGGTATCTAAAGATTCTCTTAATGGCTAGTAGATGTCATTCCTTACGGCATGATTGAAATCTAGCACATAAGCAAACACTAAACATTATGGCTGGTCTACTTGCGGTTAGATATAGCAAAGAACCAATCATTGACCTATATAATTTAATATCCACACATTTACCTCCTTCATCTTTGTCAAGCTTTGTAGATGAGCTCATTGGAGTAGCATGAGGTTTCCAATTTTCCAATCCAAATTTCTTGAGCATATCCTTGAAGTATTTTTCTTGATTGATGAAGATGTCAGCTTTTCTTTGCTTGATTTGGAGTCCCAAGAAAAATGAGAGCTCCCACATCATGCTCATCTCGAATTCACTCTGCATTAGCTTAGAAAATTCTTGGCAAAGAGCATCATTAGTAGAACCAAATATTATATCATCAACATAAATTTGAACTACTAATAAATCTTTACCTTTATGCTTTAAAAACAATGTAGTGTTAACCTTCCCTTTTGAAAAACCTTTTTCGATTAAAAAATTTGACAATCTTTCATACCAAGCTCTAGGAGCTTGTTTTAAACCATATAAAGCTTTTTTTCAATTTAAAGACATGATTTGGAAATTTTGAATCTTCAAAACCAGGAGGTTGTTCCACATACACTTCTTCTTTTATAAAACCATTTAAAAATTCACTTTTAACATCCATTTGATATAATTTAAATTCATTGAAACATGCAAATGATAATAACATTCTTATTGCTTCCATCCTAGCTACGGGAGTGTATGTTTCATCATATTCTATGCCATCTTCTTGAGTATAGCCTTGAGCAACAAGTTTAGCCTTGTTTCTCACTATATTACCACATTCATCAAGCTTATTCCTAAATACCAATCTAGTACCTACAGTAGATTTATTACTTGGTCTTTCAACTAATGTCCATACTTTACTTATCTCAAATTAATTTAACTCTTCTTGCATAGCCATAATCCAATTTTCATCATCTAATGCTTCTTTGATATTCTTAGGCTCTATGCATGAAATAAATGCAACATAATTACATATATTTCTAAGAGAAGATCGAGTTGTTACCTCTTTGGATGGATCACCTATTATCTCACCATCCTTGACATAGTTGTATTCCCTTGGGTAAGGGACTTCCCTTTCTTCAATGGTTGGATTCTCAAGAACATCGTGAGTTTCCTCATCTTTCATTTCTACCTTTGATGATGGTTCTCCAACGTCATGTCTAACGTCATTTGCTTTTACAATACCTACGTTATCATCAACACAATAATCATTCCTCGGAAGGGGATTATCATCGAAAACAACATGTATATACTCTTCTACAACTAAAATTCTTTTATTAAATACTCGATAAGCTTTAGAATTTAAGGAATAACCCAAAAAAATTCCTTCATCACTTTTAGCATCAAATTTGCCAAGATTTTCTTTATCTTTGTTTAAAACAAAACATTTACATCCAAAATGATGAAAATAACTAATGTTAGGATTTTATTTTTGAAAATTTCATATGGAGTTTTCTTTAAAATAGGCCTAATCATTACTCGATTTATAACATAAGAAGTGGTATTTGTGGCTTTAGCCAAAAAATATTTTGGCAAATTGTTTTAAAAAAGCATGGTTCTAACCATTTCTTCTAAAGTTCGATTTTTTCTCTGAACAACTCCATTTTGTAGAGGGGTACTTGGTGCTGAAAAATTATGGCTAATACCATTAGAATTACAAAAACCAGTAAATCCAAGATTTTCAAATTCAGTACCATAATCACTCCTAACACTAGTTATGGAGTAACCTTTTTCGTTTTGGATTACTTTTGAAAACGTGATGAATTTTTCTAATGCTTCATCTTTAGTACTTAAAAATAGAACCCAAGTATATCTAGAAAAGTAATCTACCAATACAAAGCAATATTGTTTTCCACCCAAGCTAATAGTTCTAATTGGCCCAAAAAGATCTATATGGATCAACTGTAATACTTTACTAGTTGATACATCATTAATGAACTTAAAGGAAGCTCTTTGATGTTTCCCTTTAGCACAAGCATCGCAGATTTTATCTTCATCAAATTTTAGCTTTGGCAACTCTCTTACTATATCTCCTTGAATTAGTCTTTGTAAAACACTCAAGCTTGTATGTCCTAGTCTCCTATGCCATAACCAACTATCATGTTCATCTTTAGCAACTACGCATAAATTTTTCGTATTAATATAATCTAAATGCACCATGTATATGCTTCATATTCTATGACCAATAAGCATAATCAAACTAGATGCAATGTCAATCAATTTTGCAATCATTTAAAATAAGACATTGTATCTTTTGTCAAATTAATCAAAAGATTATGCTTTCAATCCATTCGCATATAAAACATTATGCAATGTCGATTATTGAGATTAAGTGCATATGCATAAAGTTAAAAAAATATGCATTAGAAATATATTATTAAAAATTTGAATTCAATGCATAAACATTAAGAAAATTAAGGTAAAAAATTTATAAATCCAAAGTGTTTGAAAATTTGATATCAATTATTAAATAGATATCATTTACATTTAAAAACAGTTTTGACCAAAAATTATTATGATGAACTAAAAATTCTTAAAAAATCATTACGACTTAAAAATGTTCATCATAAAACCTTTTTAACATACATGAGATTAAAACAATAATGTATAATCATTTAAAACCAAAAGCTCATGCATGTATAGACTAAATGAGCAACCAAATAGAATAATAATATTAAGTTTAGAGGTTACCCATTCCTTTTTCATGTGTGTCTAGAGCATCTTGAATATCAGCATCTTCATCACCATCGCTCCTACACACCTACAAGAGACATTTAAGTAGATTTTGGTATCCAAATTGCTTTGGATCCTTGAACGTTTGTTTCAATGCCCCTTGTTCCTTTTGGAACCCATACTTGTCTAATTTTAAATCGTTTTCCTTTCCTTAAAGGACAATTATGTTCCTTATGACCATGATAATAACAATGTGAGCATATTGTCATTATTGAACTAGATGAATTATTTAAAATCATCTCTTTTTCTTTTGTTAAACCTTCAAGCTTTATGTTTCATTGAAGTAGGGAGGCACGTCAATTGGTCTGGATTCTTCCATAGAGAATGAACCGGAAGTGGACGCCATCTTTATAAATTTAACTCTTCCTGAATCGACTCAAGAGGTGATTAAACCTTCAAATGAGTGAGGCTCTAATACCAATTATTGAGTTAATCGATCGATGAATGAGCCAAGAGGGGGTGAATTGGCAATTAAAATTTTGGTGGAAGCTTTTGCAGAAAATTGAAAATATTTACGTAGTGATTTAGAATGGTTCGACTTTCTCAACCAAAGTCTATGTTCACTACCTTAGCTATCCACACTAAGAATTTTCTAACAAAATCACTAATTTGTTCTTTCTTTTGAGGACAAAGAGTAACATTACAACTCCCTCAAGAATTATACCCCAAATTCTTGAGAACACTCTCACCCAAAGAGAAAATTACAAATTCCGCAAACTTACAGAAAAACCTCATAAGGTAAATTATTTGCACAATTATAGAACAAAGAAAGAACACTAAAAAATAATACAATTGAGTACAAAGGGTGTTCTTGAAAGAAAAATGAATATTGAATGGAAAATAGGCTTGAATTTGCTCAAACTTGATGTTTAAGGCTTTCTCTTTGTTTCTCTCTCAATTGTTATTGATTAATGGCTCCTTAGCTTGTTTAAATACATCTTGAATCACTTCTGAACATTGGGGATCATTGGTGAAGTCAATAGAGCCGTTATTGTGTAATTATCATTTAAAAATCTGGTTTGGAGCGTAGGTGCATTGGTACACACTTAAGGGTGCATCGGTACACTATGTGTAAAATTCAAATATTTCGATCGTTATAAGACCTAGTGCATTGGAACACTTGGGGTGCATCGGTACACTAATTACATTCGATGTTTCAAAAGAGCCAGGAGTGTATCGATGCATGGTCTGTGCATTGGTACATAAAATGCATTCGATGTTTCTATAAAATCAGGATTGCATCGATGCATGGTTGTGCATCGGTACACAAAATGAATTCGAATTAGGGTGTGCATCGATACATCAAAGAGTGCATCGGTACATCCCTATATAAAATTGATTTTTGGCTCGATATTGGTTCGAAATACTTTGTAAAATTGTTTCAAAAATATTTTAAGTTTAAAACACAATTTTACACTTTAGTAAGGATTGAAATTGACCTTTGAAAAGCTTGGAGGAATATTTTGTTATTCGAATAACTTAATCAAATATACTTTAAAAATGATTATAAAATCTTAAAATTCAATAACACTTAATTTGTTATATCGAAACATCAAAATGTTTTCAACAAGTCAATTCAGACGGTCTGAACTAACCCGAATCAGTCAACCCGACCCGCCTGCTCGACCCAAACCAGTTTAACCTGACCCGTACCGTTGACCGGTCAGACCATCGACTTTAACTGGTTAGACCGTTGACTTTAACTTTGACCAAAAAGTTAAATTTTCTAAAAAGCCCTATTATATGTTTTTCGACATTCTCAGTCCGAATCTGAAGTCCATTTTGCCAAATTCGCACCTGGTAAGCCGTTTTTCAATGTTTTATCTTCGAATTCAAGTTGGTTTCTCATTTAAGTTCAATTTCTGAGGAATTATTGGACGTTGATTTCAAGTTCGAGAGTCATCAAATGGAGCCCTTTTACATGCTTTCCGGAACACATTGATAATTGGTAAATGTGTGGATGAAAATAATTGGTCTATGAGATGTAGTTAATTATCATTGGACTCAAATTAAATTTGGAATAAAGACGGAACATTGTAAAAGACTTAGACGACTCATAAAAAAAATTGTTAGATCAATCGGAAACAATTCTAAGTTCAGTAATTTATTCAGTAATCAATCAATCTCGGGACTTATAAATTCTGATTAATCTCAATAAAGGTTAAATGTTGGAAACATTGGAGAAAAATTACCAAAAATAACACTATAGGGTAAAATTATGAAATTGCCCTTGTATTGTAAAAGGAATAAGACTTCCCCTAGTGGTGAAATTAACCTCTAGTGATCAAATGAACAAAGTACTCTGTATGCTAAAGGAACTAAAATACTTTCAAGCCTAAGTTATTGGAAATAATGCCACTGACAAAATTAAATGAAATGACGATAATACCCTTAAAGTGTAAAAAAAGGAATATCGATGACTATGGTAATGGCGATGGCCTAAGAACTTATCATGATCCATTGGAATCTTGGAATCACTGATTAAACTCCTGATTTATTTGGAATGCTCCTGAAGTGTAATATGATTCGAAACACGCCCAAGCTCTGGAATAACTAATATCCTCATCTCTGAAATGAACAAATCAACCTCGTATATCAATATGACTATATTATATGACCAAGTTAAATGGAATGGAAATAAAGTATGTATTTGAATTTCGGAAATGATAGAATTACTCTATAAACTTTTAAGTGACCGAGATAGACTTGACTACTAAATGACCTAAGTACCTCGATGACCTTTAGTTAAGTGAATAACTTGGATAAGTCTGGAAACATTGATGATTTTATATGTTGTACCGTCCAAAAGGGTTTAGAACCACGAATCAAGCACATATACATTTCCTAATAATGTGCAATGCCAAATTGGAATAAAGACCATTGAAATACCTTTTCGTCTCCTAAATATCCATTCTGTGATGATTCTAAAGATGATCAATTTGACAAGAATTGTCTGTATTAAAAAGTGAATACTCTTGAAGTGAAATGATTTGACTGGCTGGCAGATATCAGTTTTGGGATTTGTTTAATTCAAGTTAACATGATATTACGATAGATCGACACAAATTGTAAATGCCCTGAATCTTCATTTCTCCATTATTAGCTCAAATCACTAATAATTCTCCAAGAACCTAATTCTAAAATGCCTCTGATTTCCTGGATAATGAAATTACATAGTGCCTCCGAAAAATATTCGAATACTATATGATCATGATAAATCAAGTTCTGAATAACTGATGAATCTGTTAACTATTAAACCATTTTATGGAGATCTTGTTTATGAATTTAATCAGTTTACATAAGTTCCACGACTCTCTATCTGATAAATACCAATCTTCTCCGATCATCATGGAACTTCTAGTGTGTTCCCTGATCATCATGGATGTTTTCTTTGATTTTAAAAGTATGACTTTGTTATCTAGAATATAGTATGACCTCTGATTTTTGCTCTAAACTCTGATTTATGTTATGATCTCTGCTCAGATTACTAATATATCTATTTTACTAACTGAAATTATTTTTATACGGGGTACTTTGGGATTCTGGTATGATTGAAGACACTGGCAGGTTCATTCGATGTTCGTAATTTCTTGTATAGATTCAATACCGACTGGTAATTCCTTATAGACTTAAGACAACTCTTGGGTGGTATCCTGGGCCTAATGGTAAGACCTTATGGACCCTAAGGCACTCCCTTAGGAATGACACCACTGCTATTTGCTTTTGGGTAAGACCTTATAGACTTGAGGGCACTCCCCTCTGGTGGGTACCTATGCTTTGACTAGGGTAAGACCTTTTGGACCCAATGTGCTCCCTTAGGTTGGCTCTTATGCCCTTTTGGGCCTAGGGTAAGTCCTTATATATTCAATTATAGGGAACTACATATGGTGTTTAGTTGGAGGGTTTTACTATGGATTTTAAAAATAAGTTTTCAATTGCTACTGCTTTAAAAAGACCTGTTTATTTTCACTGGATTTGTGGGAACAGACTAGACACGATGTTCTGATCTCCTGAACCTAGTCCTTCGATCGTTTACTCTGAATGAAAAGTTTCCTATCTTTTACAACCTAAAATATCCATGGAACCTCAACTCATTCCGAAAACCTGTAGACGTTTGGATCGATAACGAAGTTGTAATGCTTGCCTATTATCTGCATGTTCTTCAGCATCTTCTGGTAGTTCTATATTACTAAGCTTCCCAAAGCTCACTCCGTTACTCACCTTTTCAGGTTAAAAGGATTGAACCAATGCAACTATCTTCGTTAGTAAGGGAGTTCCATCGGCATTGCTTTCAGAGTATAGTGCATGTAATTAGGGGGCATGTAGCTTGTATTTTGTTTTTATATCAGAGTTTGAAATATGTTTTATTTCTGAATACTGATAAATTTTACTTTTTTTATTTATAAATTGTTTTATGATTTTATATGTTATAACAAAAATTTTAATTTTACGAGATTTTTACGGTGGGTCGCTCCGGTGGCCCCAATGTGACATCCCGAAATAGATCGGGCCACCTGCATCTGTCCGTGGGTGTTACAATGCCCGAGGTGTAACAACCCTTCCTAGTCCAGGGGTCGAACCCGAATAAGAAATAATCACATTGCTAATTTCAAATTTTTGAATCATATTTTCAGTTCAATTTTAAAACTTTCGAGTTAGTATCCATGCAATTTAATCACGTAAAGAAGTATAAAAATCAATCGAACACTTCAACACGGCCGTTTAAGAATATTTAACCAATATAAAATTCCAATAGACAATGAAGGAACAATAATGTTAAATAGGGAAATCGTCATAATTAAGATTGGAGGAGCACAATGATATCAATATAGAAGTACTAGAAAACATTCAAAATTATTTGCATAATGACCCACTTACACAGAAGATATTGATACACAAGAATGAGTATTGGTACTGAACTAAACAACAATGATACCTCACCTTGAGTATTGGTATCACATAAAGGATTGAAAAGAATTTTCATTCCCAAGGTATAGATACTTGTATGAAGTATCGATACTCCTCCTATGGCTATCGTTACTCACCGTAAGTACCGATACAAAAAATGAGCTCCAAATTTAGAATATTAATCCCGATATTTATACCATCATATAAGGTATCAACAATGAAAAACCTAGATTTTCCCCTAAATTCATAAAATATCGAGAACAATATCAATACCATAGTTTGGTAATACCAATGGGTACATTTTAGTCAAATTATTTTAATCACAATGAGATCACAAAATTTCCTTATCAACGTTTTTTACCTTTGAACAATAATAATTTTCTTTAATTTAACCCTATAAATACATACATTATTTAATCCTTTGTACTTCGCAAAAGAGCATAAGAGAAAAATACGCAAGAGGAACCAATATTATTGAATAAATTAGTCATGGAGACGAAACAAAAGGTGGCAATGTGTTTAATAGTGTTGACGAGGAAGGCTCTACTAGTGGTTGGAGTTGATGACTTGGACACTGGAGCGAGTGCTACAGGCGGGATAAGCTACTGTACTAAAGGCTCTACTTCAATTGTACTACGGGCTACACAAATTCTATAATCAGTGCTTACAATCCTACAGTTATATATTTTTACTAAATTTATTCTCTCCATTTAATTTATATAAGGTTTATTCCATTCATTGCTCTATGTATTATTATTAATGAGTTTTTTTATATCGCAGATGATGGGAAAGTTAATAGCATCGTTGATTCCTGATATAAGACTTGCAAGCTTAATAGCTAACAGGGTTGCAATTCTTCCAATTGATAATGTTTTTTATGCCTCGATTCGGATTTGGAGTGAATATAGATGCAAATATATATTATCTCCTATTATTTGCTTCATTGCAAGGTCATTAAATAAATAAGAAATTGTTTTATGCTCTTGGCACCTTTATTTTCACCTTATTATGTTAAATGTTTTTAGATTATTTTCTTATTAATTTCTATATTTATCTCATTTCATTGTCTTATTTATGAGTTGAGTCAAAGTTAAAGAATTGTCATATTTGGTGAGAAATCAAAATTGAACACAAACATAAGGTTATTTAAGGACGATTTCATATCAAGGTATTTTGAAAAAAATAATAAATTGATTGAATGCTATAAAATATTAGAAGGGAAAAGTGAATATAATTGTATACTTTTTCATAAAATAAGTTAAATGTTTCATATTTATATTAACTCATTTCTTTAAATATTATTAAAATCAACATATTGTTATAATTATGTTAAATTGAAAATGTATAGTAACATTTCGTAGGATTTTATTATACTTTTTCATATAAGCAAATGTACCCGTATTCATATAAATAAAAATATATAATGTTTTTTCACTGTTTTTATACTTATTGATATAAGAAAATGTACCTTTTTCATATAATTAAAATATATACTACTTATTCATATTCTTTTTTTTATAACTTTTTTTATAGAAAAATATAAAATTTTAATTATAATAAAAATGTACAATAATTAATTTTTATGTAATCATATATTCATGTATATTTTCATATTTATATTCATTGCGTGCACGGTTTATAAATCATATAAAAAGTATGTATTTTTATATATGATATTAAAATATTCATTTACTATTATATTTCCAAAAATTATTAATTTAGCATTAATTGATAACTTATGGCATAATTATAATTAAAAATTGATATTCAACATATGTATATTTATAAATCCATTTATATGATCGATGTTGTTACCCCTAGACCTGGCCTGGGTGTTATGCCCAAATTTAGGCGATTACATATCGTATTCAAAAATTATTTTCATATTTAAAACATCATTAAAATCCATATAACAATATACTATGAAATTAGTCATAAGAAAGGTTCGTATATCCGAAAACCGTTTAAAACCATATATCAAAAGAAAGGTTCATATATATATATATATATATATATATATATATATATATATATATATATATATAAACGTACGTACGTACACACACATGCACACACATATATACATACATACATATATCATAAAACCATATAAAACATATATAGAACAAAATATCGATAATACATATATATCGAGATGGTAGCAAAAACACGTGGCACCAAAGTATAACAAAAATGCATATAAAGATATACGGTGGTACAAAAATAAGAGTAGTCGGTCCTCCTGATGCCAAGTCTGGTAGCATACGGTCTTCTACTATCTGAAAAAGTTAAAATTTACATAATGAGCTAAAAAGCCCAGTGCACTCCTTACGGTGTATAAAAACACACTGATAAAATACTTCAATAAAAATAAGTTTATCAAACATGTTTTAAAAACATGACCATTACCCCATCTGATCACCAGAATGAGTAGGTTCCCCATAACCATACACCCACCTATGCACCCGGTAAGGACCTTGTACATATCGCTTAAGGACATGTGGTAAAGACTTACCCTGTGCACAAAGTAGAGGAGCTTGCAGTAAGGTCTTATAAGTCATAGACTAAGCATGATATACTTCCTCCAATAATACTCCCAATGAAAGTAATAAGCATGTATGTATTCGAGTGAAAACGGTAGTTTAATCCCTTAAAATATAAAAATGTTTCATACTCAGAAATCAGATACAAAAATACAGTAATCAGAGATCATATCAGAAATATACAGTAAATCAAATATCAGATAAATAGTATTAAAAAAATCAGCTGTTATCTCGTAAAAATATCCAGTATCATCATAAATATAAAACAACTCAGATGAATAGTTTAAAACAATAATGTAACACCATCAGGAAACACACATGTACCGCTCTGAATAATCTGATAGGAAATCCTATAGAGTATGCCGATCACGATCAGGGGCAGTGTTAGATCTTGCGAATCAGAAAATCTATATCAGAATCCTAATATGAATAGTAATAACTTATATTTAAATAATTTACAGAAACCTACGAGTAACTCTCAAATAACGTGAATCGAGTGTATCTGACGGACGGTAAGAACAATTCTAATTAACCCTCGATCGGGTGAAACACGAGCATCTTCATAAAAATATTTTCTCTAATGAATTCCATAACCAAATAAAAAATAAATAAGAAAAATTTCTAAAAATACTATGTATCTCTGGATTAATGGGCTCGATGTAGGGTTTTTAGGTTAAAATTTGGCAAAACAGATCACAAAATTGGACTCAGGTTGTCGAAAAACATTAGGATGGAGGTTTTCGAATAAAAGTCAATGCGGTCAACGGTCATCGGTTAACGGTCAATGGATGACCCGGTAGAAATAGGTTGGACTAGGTTGGCTCGGGTCAGGTCAAATAGGCTGGTTGGGTTGAGCAGGCGGTTCGGATCAGGTCAGGCCACTTTCCAGAAACCCACCTGGAGGTGGGACTTCCTTACGCATAGTGGTTATGCATGGGTGCACATGCGGGACCTTCAAGGTCAAAACAATTGTATAAAAATTCCTACATGCATTGTAAGGGGTTTTGAGACACTTACCAAGCTCAATTCACAGCGGTGAATGGCGAAGAGCTCAATTTCTCAACATTGAAAACTTGACCTTCCTCACCCATTCATTCGCCTATGGCAACGAAGACAAGATGCACACCGGTGGACTCGATTCGACGATCAACGACAAAACGTCGATTAAAGATATTTTCTAAAAGAGGAAAGCTTGAAGAGAGAGAATGAAGTTTCCAAAAGAGGAAACTTTTCATAATTGGGGTTATATATATTCCCTAAAAAGGAAAAATGGTAAAATTGTGCCATAAGTGCTATTGTTTTTGATACTTTCTGAATTGGGATCCGAATTTAATCAAAATTTCACTTCGTTCTTTAATTTAGTTTTCAAAAAAAAATTAAGGAACTTTTAGGCCCTAAGTTGGGGTGTGACAACTCTCCCCCTAAAAAGAAATGTCTTCCTCAAAATTTACCTGATGGAAATAGATGTGGAAACTGAAACTCCATCGTCTACAATGTCTCCCAAGTAGCTTTTGAGGGGCCACAGTACTCCATTGAACTTTGACCATCGGAATATGTATATTCTGAAGAATTGTCTCATCCTGATTTAAAATCTGAATGGGCTCCTCCTCATAGGACAAAACAGGTCTTAACTCTACCTCCTCAACCTGAATAATGTGACCTGGATCTGAATGATATCACCTCAACATGGATACACGAAAAACATCATGAATGCAACTAAGCTGGGGAGGCAACTCAAGCTGATAAGCAACAGGTCCTACTTTCTTCAGATTACGATACGACCCAATAAATCTTAGACTCAATTTTCCCTTACGTCCAAATCTCAACACCTTCTTCTATAGAGATACATTCAGAAAGACCATATCACCAACCTTAAACTTGATATCCTTCTGTCGCTGATCTACATATGATTTCTACTTATTAAATGCCTTTCTCAGGTGATCATGGAACAATCTGCAAGTTTCCCCAGTCTCTCATATTAGCTCTGGACCCAAAGTCTTATTATCAACTTGAATAGGGATAAAGTGAGCTGACTTAGTGAGTCAATCCATAACCATATAATAGAACCCTTTTTGGAATGAATCATAGAAAGATTGGTAACAAAGTCCATCGTAATATGCTCCCACTTCCACTAAATAATCTTAATAGACTGCAATAGTCTAGATGGATGTTGATACTCTACCTTAACCTGTTGACAAGTTAGACACCACGCCACAAAATCTGAAATATCCTTCTTTATACCACTCCAAAAGTATCACTTCTTGAGATTCTTCTATATTTTTCCCCACCAAGATACATGGCATAAGGACTACTATGAGCCTCCTGAAGAATAGCCTGTCTCAACTCATCATCTTTAGAGACGTAGTAATGGTCATGAAAGCATAGAATACCATCCTGATCAAAAGTATACTATGAACTCGTTCTCTGCTCAACCTGTCCAATCATGGGAAGTAAGGAGCTATCAAGGAGCTGTTTGGCCTTAATCTCCTTGGCCAAAGTGGGTTAACATGTAACTCTGCTAATATACTGACATTATCAAACAAAATCAAACTGGCAAACAAGTCTCTCAAATCGGATATCGCCTTACGGCTCAAGGCGTCAGCCACCACATTAACCTTCCCCGGATGATACTATATCTTACAATCATAGTCCTTTCGAATCTCCAACCAGTGACACTGCCTCAAATTCAACTATAACTATTTCTAAGTAAATATATACTTCAGACTCTTATGATCAGTATAGATATAACACTTTTCTCCATAGATATAGTGTCTCCAGATTTTTAAAGCAAAACCACGACAACTAACTCCAGATCATGAGTAGGATAGTTGCACTCATGCGGCTTTAACTGGCATGACGTATAAGCGACAACCTTCCTATCTAGAATCAAAACACATCCTAATCTAGAGTGAACAACATCATTGTAGATAGAAAATCCTTCCCAGACTTAGGTTGAATTAATACTATGCTTGATTTAGAACAATTTTTAGTTTTTTCAAAGCTAGCTTATTAGTCCTCAGACCAGACAAATAGAACATCTTTCCTTAACAGTTTCATTGAGGAGTAACAATAATGGAGAAACCCTCAACAAAATGACAATAATAACTAGCTAAGCCCAATAAACTACACATTTATGAGATGTTTTTGGGTTACTTCAAGTTCATAATAGCCTCCACTTTACTTATATAAACCTGAATACCCTCAGTAGAAATGATATACCCAAGAAAAGTCATTTCTCTAAGCTAGAACTCACACTTGCTCTACTTGGCGTACAATATGTGTTCCTTCAGAGTCTGTAGAATAATTCATAAGTGCACATCATGTTCTGCTTCAGTTCAAGAATACACCAATATGTCGTCAATGAACACAACCATAAACTGGTCCAGATAGGGTCGAAACATCTGATTCATCAAATCCATGAAAATAGCAGGGCATTAGTTAACCCAAATGACATCACTAAAACTCGCAATGCCAATATCAAATATGGAAAATAGTATTTGGGACATCAGAATCCTTCACCTTGAGTTGGTAATAACCATACCTCAAGTCTACATTTTAAAAGATAGAAGCCCCTCGAAACTAGTCAAACATATCATTGATCCTTGACAGAGGATTTTTGTTTCTAACTATGAGCTTATTCAGTTTCCTATAATCAATACAGAGTCTCAATGTCCTATCTTTCTTCCTGATAAAGAGAACTGGGGCTCCCCACGATGAAACACTAGGTTGAATAAATCACCTAGCCAACAACTCCTATAGTTGGGCTTTCAGTTTCTTAAGCTTCTTTGGGGCCATACAGTAAGGAACCATCAAAACTAGGGTGTAATCGTAATAGACTTCAATCTCAAACACAACTTCTCTATCCAGCGGCAACCCAGGCAAATCTAAATATGATCTAACTCTATGGACTGATCTACAAGACTCTTAACATCACCGAACTCTTAGCATTCTCAGCCAGATGTTAAGACCCTCAGAAATGGAATGTGATATATAAGAATGGGTAGAACCACTATCAAACAATGCAAAGTAAGGAACTGAATGAATAGTAATAGTACCTATAATCACATAAGGCTCATCGCAATCTTGTCGACGTCTAGCAGTGTAAACTAACGCATGTTTTCTGGCCTCAGATCTGATTGGACCCCTACTCTGAGAAGCTCAACCTATACTAGTTGATCCCGATGTTCTCTCCTGACTACGACCCCCTGCTAGAGTCTGAATTGTACTCTAAGTATGAAGGAGAGTACAAATTGGTGTATGAACTGTAGGAGCTGGTTCTGGACAATCTCTCAGGAGATGGTCAATGGAACCATATCTAAAACAGGTACTCAAATTCTTCTTGTATTCACCAAAATGACGTCACCCACAATGCTCACATGAGGGAAAAAGTTGCAATCAAGAAAAACCACCCTGAATAGAAGGCGTCACAACTGACGAACTTGACCCCACAGGCCTGGCACTCGTACCACCTATCTAAAAAGACTCACCCCTGCCTCTCTTTCTAGGGTGTGCAAAAGTCAACAAAACTAGAACGCCTCTTGAATCGGTCTCGGTTTCTATCTCTCCTGTGCTCCATACCCACTCGCTCTATCTCCTCAACGGTCTTGGCTATCTAAACCAAGGCATCAAAGTTTTTCTCTCAGTGGGTAGCAACTCTTCTCCTGATCTTATACCTGAGTCCATTCTCGAACCTCAAGCACCAATCTAATTCAGTGTTGTCGACACCATTTTTCGCCCGGGCTAGAAAAAACTATACCGACTTGGTGGTTTTTCTTTGAAAAATATTTTGAAATGTGAGGAGTCGCCTCCAATCATTTAAAGTGAGATTGGACACCATAAAAATCGGATTATTTTAATAAAACATTTTTATTTTTATCAAAATATCAAGTTTTAGGGTTTGCAAAAATCCAGAAATCAGGTTCTGGAGTCGGTTACGCGTGGGGAAGGATTAGCATCTTACAAGCGCCCAAAAATTGGTACCTAGTTGATTACCCTATATTTAGAATCAAAAAATTTTGAGTTCAAACTTTATCTAATTTAGAAATCATTATGGATGCAAAGTTAAAAAGGGTCTTCATTTATGAATTCCAATAGCATTTTCTCCCTAGCATAAATGCGGGAGATCAACTATTGTGCCTAATAACCGGACATTTCCTTAATTTTAAAAATCATGATGCACTCTTGAAAAGGATGTCAACCTATTTCGGGAATCACCAGTAGTCACCCCCTGAGCATACTTGCGGGAGATATACTATTGAATCCCTAATAAGTTAACATATCGAATCCCTAATAAGTGAGCATTTCCTTAAATTTTTAGATAAAATGCAATCAAACAAATTTTTGTATTCATCCTAATTAAAATAAGGATATATTAAGACTTTCTCTAGCTTACAGTGTCAAATTATGATAATTAAAGAATCTAGAGGCATAAACATAAAAATGTAGGCTCTAATATTAATCATACTTGATTTTAACCAGTTATTGAATCAGATAATTGATATGGTCCCTTGAGAATTTAGGCTAGGTCCAACTCGAATTATTCCCTAAATTAAAAGACTAGTTTGAAATCTAATATAAAATGGAGGCTCTATATTAATATAAATTAATTTTACGATTCTAATAATTAAATTGGAACCTCGAGCGAGAGCGAAGACCAAATTAAGAATTCTTTTAATTTAATAACTAAATAAAATTGAATAATTAAAAGATTATGAACTAAATCTAAAAAATGATCTATCAAGGACTAAATTAAACGGATACAAATATTAAAGGCTATTAAAATATATAATGGACTAAAATTAAAGTACTAAAAATGAAAGGTAAAAAATAATAAATAAATAAATAGTAAATTAAAGTAATAAAATTAAGGACTGAAATTAAATAAAAAAAATAAAAATAGAAATTTAAATGTTCATAAAATTAAATAACAAAATTGAAAGAACAATAAAATAAAATGTTAGCATTAATTTAATATTTAACACGGACAGTAAATAATGCGAGTCATATCCCGGGTGGGTCATCGCAATGTCGTACGATATTTCGAACTTAAAATAAATAAATAACAAGTTAGCGGTTAGAAGTTAGAAAAGTTAGTTGTTAATAGAGTTTGAACCAAAATAATGCAGGTCGTACCTCAGATCGAGTCACCGCGAGGTCGTATAATAATTCAAACAAATTAATAAAAAAGGTTAATAGAGTCTGGACCATAAAAATACAGATCATACCCCGGATTGGGTCACCACAAGGTTGTATAATAATTCAAACAAATTAATAAAAAGGTTAGAGTTCAAAATTAGTAAAGTCTGGAATATAATAATACGGGTCATACCTCAGATTAGGTCACCACAAGGTCGTATAATGATTCAAAAATTAATATAAATAAATAAATAAAAAATAATGTCATATTCGAAATAAATAAATAATAATAGGAGCAGTGACCAAGGTGCAACAAGTAATAAAACAACAACTAAATTATAACAAATAAAATGACAAAAAACAGTGACGAAATCGAAATAAAATAAAACAAAGGGGTCAAAATTATAACAAAAAATCATGGTGACGAAGATGTAAATACACGATAGAGGTTGGGGGACTGAAGTATAGTTTTCCCCTAAAACAGGTGGCCAAAATACAAAAGTGGTACTAAATGAGGGGCCTAAGCGTGATTTACCCTTTTTCTTAAAACAAAAACATTTTCCCCCTTTATGCATGAAGTTCGGCCGAGAAGCTCCCAAGTTTCACAACCCTAGCCGACCACTGACTACACGTCGTGCAACAGCGTGGCTAACCCCGACCAGTACCACAACACACCCATCAGCCGAGATCCCCAAAAGACCCCGAAGTGGACCGAACCACTCTCTTTTCTTCTTACTTTCTCTTTATGGAAGCCCCCCAAAAATCAACTCACCCCAACTTATGGCCAAACGGCCACAGTCGTAAACCGGTGTCTCTCTCATGTTCTGACTTGTTCTGAACGGACCAGAGAACTCCCCTGATGGACCAAGCTTACCCCAAAAAAAGAGAAAAATGGAGAAATAAAAGTCACCTTTATTCTGATTTTTTTGGAGGAACCAAAGTCAATTTTTCAAGAAAAATTGGGGATTTTATAACCATGTAAACAAAAACTCATTAAAATAATTATAGACACTTATTTTTGTTCGGATCTCAAAAAAAATATTATTAAAGATATTATTAATTATTATTATTATTATTCATTTTATTAACAATGAAATTTACATCATTTTGTAGGCTAAATTACAAGCCCAGCAATACACCAGCCTAACACCCAATACAACAACACAATAATTAAACCTAGAGGAAGTGGCAAGATTTAACCCAATCAGTAGACCCGACTGAACCCGAACAACCCAACTCAACGACCTAGTTCAACTAGGGTTTTAAAACCCTAAAATATCTTCAAGTTGCCACCGCCAGTGACGTTCCAGCTTCCGAGCCGACGTGTGCACTTCACTGCCATACCCCCGAGCCGTGTGAGCTACCGTCGTTGACCTCCCGAGTCGGCATCGAACGTTTACAGCCTGGTGTTATCACCCACACTGATCAAAACACTTCACCAGTTCATCAACAATTAGGGAAAATCAAAGAAAGCCCATTAAAATATAAAAAAAAAATTACAAGGGATATCCCGAGGATATCTACCATGTCACAGAGTAGATATAGGGTATTCATACGCTATTCCCTCAAGAACAGAAAGGCTATCAATCACACAGAAGCCATTACCAATCACAGAGGCATATAAAAATATAAGGAATAGAGGATTTGAGATAAGGTTTTTCAGAGAGAGAGAGAAATTCGGGGAAGGGGGAACCAGAAAAAGCTTCGAAAAAACCCAGAAAAACAATTTAGAAAAAAAGGAAAAGAAAAATCTTACCCTGTAGATCTAGCCTTTGGTAACCTCGCCAGAGTTAGCAGAGCCTATTGCCGAAGGTAAAACCTTCCATTGTTTTGGGATCTGGGGTTTTAAAATAGGGGGAAGTCTAGGGATTTTTGAGGTAGTAAAGGATGGGTTTTAAAAGGGGTGGTCTCGGGTAGGTTTATCCTATATCATTTTCGTTGGAAATGGCGGCTGTGGTTCTTCAAAATCCCCACACGGTGGATGAGTGAAGAGAGAGGCGAGAGAGAGTTTTCATTTATCTCTCTCTCTTTCGGGTTGTAAATGAGAAAAATGAATGAGGGGTGGCAGATTTAGGGCTTTATTATATATATATATATATATATTACGTTTGGAACGATGACATTTTGAAGAAAGGGGAGTTCAGTGTGTTTCCATATTTAGGGTTAATATCAACTTTAGTCCTTGACTTTTTTAAATCTCACCCGTGTTTCTATTTTTGTGTGGGTTAATAGCACCCTAGGTCCATGCTTCTTTATAATTTCGCCTTTTAACCATTTAATGAAATTTTACATTATTATGTTTCGAGCACTTATTTTTTTATGTTGTAATTTAATCTTGTTATTATATAGTATGTGATTCTTTGTAATTTTTGAATTTGGCTATAATAGTTGTAAATATCTTATTTTAGTCACTGTTTGAATTGTGGTTTAATTATTGCTTTGTCTTTTATGTTTCTGGTTTATTTCATTTTAGTCATGTATTTGATTTATGGGTTATTTTCATTTATAGTACCTGTAATGTTTAATATTTTCATTTTTGGCTCTGGTTTATGTGTATTTATGGTTCAATCCTTTAAATTTCTATTTCTTCTATTTAGTTCTTTAAGTTTCTATTTCAGCTATTTTAGTCCCTTAAGTTTCTTTTTTTACTATTTTAGTCCCTTAAGTTTCTATTTTTGCTATTTTAGACCTTTAGATTTTTGTTTTAGCTATTTTATCCATTCAAGTTTAGTTAAATATTATTATGTTCCTTGGAATTATCAAATACTTTATTTTTGTCCATTTTATTTTGGTTTGTAATATTCATTTGTTTTTATTTCAGTCTCTTATTTATGTGTAAATTTGTATTATTGCTTCAACCTTATTGTTACAGTCCATTTTGTTTTCTAAAATATGTAAATGGGAAAATTTTATTATAAGGGAAATCTATGAAGATATCTCCCACCTACAAGGGAAGGTATATTTCGAGGATTTTTTTCACAAATTTGTTTATTTTTATTTAATATTTGTCTTTGCGTTACCTTTACGTTTATTTATTTTGATTATTTTTCAATGTTTTTCCCTTTTATTTTGTTTTAATTTTATGTTATTTTATGTTATTAAAATTGTAAAATAATGTCTTTTATGAGGGGAATCTAAGGGAAAGTCTCCTAACTGTAAAGGAAGTGCTTTTTAGAAGACTGTTCGCACAAAAGGGCATTACTTATCCGAAAATTGACATTTTTTGAATAAAGTCAAATGAATAAAAGGATCTTAATTTAAATATGTCTTCGAGTTTGTAATTCCCAATATTTAAACAATATATAATCGTTTAGGTACCAAAATTTGGGCGTTGTGGGGGTTCTCACCCTTGCCCACACGTAATCGACTCACGAACTCTTAAAATCAAATCTTTGGTAAAACGCATACCATTTTTTTTATGTTTAAAGTTTCTAACCTACCTAAGTTAATGGTTGGTGGCAACTCCAAAATCAAACTGTTTTCTAAATCATATTTCATCACATCCCCGAAAACCAATTTTTTAAGTCTAAATGATCCCCCAGGGAGACGTTATGACATCTAGGCGACTCTGTTGGGGACTTTGAGAGTCAGGCCATAAACGATTATACGTTGTTTTTATTTTGGGAACTATAAACTTAAATTATATTTAATTTACAATCCTTTTATTTATTTTTGAGTTTCAATATATTATGCATTTTTTTAACTAATTGATTTTTTTGATTTTAGTGGTTTTCAATTTGAACAGGTTTTAGAAATTATGAGAGTGTTATTTTCGTCGTGCTTTTAAAGGTTTCTAAGTTTCTCCTCACACACAACACGTACATTTACATATCATAAGCTCATTTACGTGAGATAAATTGTTTCTCCGTATGTGTTTTAGCTAGTAACCTTTGAGGTTCATATACCTTATGTCTACGTGAGATAAATTGTTTCTCTGTATGGACATAAGGGAATGTATCCTCTCAAATTGAACTCGATTCGCACGAGCCTATAATTGTCCATGATTGAGGGTTTGGCAGGGTTAGGAGGCACCAACATGGACAATTCGAGTACCCTTTTTCTTAGAACCCAACACATGCATATAGTTAGCCCTAGTAATTCACCCCCGATAAAAATTCATGACGAGCCTCTGTCCGTCAGTAGGTACCCAAATTAAGTATACACAAAGGAGAAACGACTCTAAACCTCTTCTCTTTACCTGCATTATTTTATTTTCTTGATATTTGGATTCTTTTATGCTGACACATTTTCTATGTTTGGTTTTTTTATTATTGTTTAGCATTACATGATCATCAGAAATTAAAGAAAGGTGTTGATTAACTAAATAATCATCATAGTAGAAGAGAGACGATTAAAATCGAATAGAGCTTTCATGACAAGGAAGAACGCAATCTGGCAGTCCGAGGTTGATAGTTTGCCTAGGGATTACGTATCACAAAAAGCATTCATAGATTGATCTCTCTTGTAAAAATGAAAACTCTTTTGGATAAATAGAACTCTTTCTAAAAATGATTACTTTTGGAAATCGATATCTTTTGCATTTACATTCTACACTGCATTTATTTAAACATTTTCACATTTTTTGCACCTGCATTTTCATATTCGCATTCTGCATGGCATTCATTGAAGCATTTTTTACATGCATTAATCATGGAATCATGGGTTTATCTCGTGGAGGACTATGAGGAAGTGTTTGTAACTGTGTAATTGCATTCGCATAATACTGAGAATGGAATCCAAATTTGAGAAGCTAAAGAAAGAACTGGAAGAGAGTTTGCAAAAGATGCAGGTAGAGTGGGAAGCTAAAATGGAGCAAGGGCGAAAGGCCACCATGGATCGTATCTTGCAAAACCGAGATGACCTGGTTAATCAAATTGAAGCCAAACTGAATGGGCTCAACCAAGAAAAAGGCAAACAGAATATTTCCTCGATCAGAGGAACTTCCTAATGTGTGATAGCTTGTGCTAGTCCCCAAATACTCATTTCTCTCCACAAGCTTCCAAACCACCAAGTAGGCTTCTCGGCCACTAAAGCTCGTACAACTGTGATAAGTCAATGGGGTAATTCTACTAATCACAACATGTCAAATCCTGATAAGATGAGAAGAGCCAGTAACGAGATCCCGAAGAATTTGAAATAGTGGTGCAAAGAGACATTCCATGAATGAGAGGACAAAGCTCTCACAACGGAATGGATGCAATAGAACTAGTACTAGTTCCCAAATTAGTGTTCCCGCCCAAATTCAAGATGTATAACTTTGAAAAGTACAATGGTACTAATTGCCCCAATGCACATCTTATGATGTTTATCCGAAGGATGACTGCATACACCAACAATGATCCGATGTTGATCCTTTGCTTTCAAGACAGTCTGACTGGACCTGCTTCTAGGCGGTATAACCAATTGAGTCATACTCAAATCCTCTCTTGGAAGGATTTGGCTAGTTCCTTTTTGGGCCAATACAAGCACATGATTGATATGGCCCCTGATCGAACAATGCTACAAAATATGGAGATGAAGAGTAGGGAGAGTTTCTAACAATATGCTCAATGATGAAGGGATGTCGCATCTCAAGTGCATCATCCAATGACTGAAAGAGAGTTCATCACTCTATTCATCAATACATTGAAGTCTCCATATATCAACTACATGATAAGAGCTGCCACCAAGAGTTTCTCTAACATCATCATGTGTGGAGAAATGATCGAAAGAGCTATCAAGAACGTCCAGATATGAGGTACTAGCAGTACTGATTTTGATGATAGAGCTGAAATCAATATTTTGGGATTTTATTTAGCTAGTATGGGGACCAAACCTCATAAGGCATTCCATGAAAAGACTCAAATCAATCCAATACCAATGACATATGAGGAATTTCTCCCAATGCTAGTTTGAGAAGAACCTTGAGACTCTAGTTCAATCCAAACCAAGAGAGGCTCCATATCCCGAAGGCCATGATATAAACGCCATATGCAGCTATCACATTGGGAGCTCAGGGCACACCACTAAGAAATGTAGGGCATTGAAGCTCAAGGTCTAAGATCTAATCGATTCAAGGGCATTGGCGTTCAGTGTATTATGGGGCATTCTGATCAGGAGTCGGCTGGGGCATCCATTATGAGTTTTTATTGCATTTTCATACATGTCATCTTGTTTGATCTTGTTTTTCTTTTTCTTTCTATGTGTAAGTTCCTTGACATTCGAACATTTTTAAATACACTACTTCCTTATGAGGAAATGAGCAATGAGGAAATTTTAATCTGTAAATTCTTTTAATGTCATTTTAATTAAAAGCTTTTTAATAATTGAGGTTTTAAATCTTTGACAAATGACAGGATTGAACCCCAGCAAAACAAGGACCCCTTGATTCTAATCCAAAATTTATACCATAATACATATCCTTCTCTTGAAGAAACCAAGCTAACTCTTTCCTCGCATCTACAGTCAATCATCTTGACATTCAGATATCTGTTAGGAGTAGAAAAAATGGGGCAACTAACATAGGAGATTACAAATCTAATTAGTTTATACTTTTGTTAATGATGTTCAATGATGATCATGATCTTCTCTGATGGAATGGTCAAGTAGGTGAATCTAGTTTAGATTTGTTGCTTGGGAATTGAACTCTAACTATGATATTTTTTGATCTTCAACAAACCATGGACTATAATAGGTTATCCTCAGCGAGCTTAAGAAATTGAATCCTTATACCCAGAAATATATATATATATATAAGCTATTTCGCTAAAGCAATTAACTATAGAGGAAACTCGAAAGTCCTGGCTTTATGAATAGATTACATTCAAACCATGACATTGATCAGTTACTTGGTAATTCGGTGTTTGCTCCACTGTGGTTGTCAAGTCGAAGACTTTGTGATGACATGAATCCTTCAGCTAGCCAGATAAAGGCAGTTATAAAAAAAATATATGTACAATAAAGAAGAATTCAACTAGATAAACAATGGCAAATTAAATCAATTCTATTAAATAAGGAGTTTCGGTGAATATAGACTAAGGGATTTGAGGAACACCTGTTATAGTTAACTTCACACGAGCACTCATAAATCTCATTTTTAGACCGATATTTCTACACTACCTTGGCTAGAGGAGTCTACAAAGCTTGAACAAATGGAAGATTTTAGAGAACTAAAACAAAATTGTTCTGAAAAGTCTAGCAATTGACTATGCTAGTTGTGTCATTTTTTTCGTCTCCTATCAAAATGTCAAACCAAGAAAGAGGGGCATGCCATGATATTCACGATGAACTAATCGAGGAAACAAACCATATAATTTTGGTAGCCAACCTCAAAACCAACCTTTCGATCTTCATATTTGTCAAAGATTTACAGCTATCAAAGACTAGAAGAACAGTTGATTTTTTTATATTCATTGAATTCATATTTTTGTGATTTGCTCCAATTGTGAGGCCAAAGAAGGGGCATTATTTTAGTTCATTTGACAATGAAAATTCACATATTCTTTCTTCGTCAAGTTATTTTCAAAAGAAGAAAAATATTTTCAAACAAGAAAATATCTCTGGAGGCATATCTTGGAATTCAACGAATATCTATCCGAAGTTCGAGATCCAAGCTAGGGCAAGGGAAGGTAATTTTTGGGGTAAATTTTGATGGGGCAAGGAAAATAAATTGTCTCAGGTCGAGGTTTGCAAGAGTACACACTGGTGGAAAATGAAGACAACTGAATAGGGGATAAAATAAAGCTTGCCCATGCAATTATTCCCACCAAGAAAACATAAATCAATATATACATACATCAACACATACATACATGATACATAAAATTTGCATCTTTGAGTCAAACATTTATCATTATGTGCATTATAGACATTTTTCTCCTCACTTGATGAAAAATTCAATAAAACATCAAATAAATTTCATCTTGACATCCATCATAACATCCAAGATAGTCAGTCAAAAGCGCATCATTTCGATTTTTCAGGAAATAAAAGCCCAAAAATAACGAGATGTCTTCAACCTGAAAGAACAATGTCATCCAAATATTTGACTTCCTGAAGTCAACAATCAGATATTCTAAAGATGTTTCCTCAACATGCAGGAACCGATAGACAAACTATAAGCTCTTGAGATTATCTTCTTTAAAAAAAACAAAGTGTCGTTTCGCTTGAAACAATTTCTAAAACAAAAGTTTTGTCTCTCTTGAGACAGTTTTCTTAAGAAATCTTTGAGTCTGTTTCACTTGAAACAAAACAGAAAAAAATCTTTGAGTTTGTTGGAACAAAATTTTGTCTCACTTGAGACATTTTCTCTTGGAATACAAACTTCAAAGTTGTTTTACTTGAAACAAAATTAATCTCACTTGAAATTTTCAAAATCGATTCGTCTAGCTTGAGACAGTTTCCCCTTTAAACACAAATCCTGAAATTGTTTCACTAAAAACAAAATTAACAATCTTTGAGTCTTTATCTCTTGAAACACATTTTGTCTCTCTTGATACATTTTCTATTTAAACATATATGTTTGAGATCGTTTCCCTTGAAAAGAATTTTATCTCCTTTGAGACAGTTTCCCATGAAACAACGATCTTTGAGAACGTTTCCCTTAAAAACAAATTTTATCTTGCTTGAGACATTTTCCCTTTAAACATCATCTCTGAGTCTATTTTTATTAAAACAAATCCCCTAGATAATCAGCCGTCCTCATCACGTAGGAACCGTGTTATCATCTCTAAAGATGGCCTGTCGTCCTCATCACATAGGAACCATGTCATCCACCGACCAAGCCTTCTCATAACGTAGGAGCCGTGACACCCCTATATAACTAGCCGTCCTCATTGCGTAGGAACTGTGTTATCACAAATCCCTAAAGATTTCCAGCCATCCTCATCACATAGGAACCGTTTCATCCACCGACCAGACCTCCTCATCACGTAGGAGCCATGTCACCCCTAGATAACCACCCGTTCTCATTGCGTAGGAATCGTGTTATCATTCCAAAAGATGGCATGTCATCCTCATCACATAGGAACCGTGATATCCACCGACCAGATCTCCTCATAATGTAGGAGCCGTGTCACCCCTAGATAACCAGTCGTCCTCATTGTATAGGAGTCGTGTTATAACCCTTACTAAAGATGGCCAGAACTCTTCATCAAGTATGATTAGTGTCATCCACCGACCATATCTCCTCATCACGTAGAAGCTATATCACCCTTAGATGACCAGAGATCTTCATCATGTATGAGTCGTGTCTTCCCCCCAACACAAACCTATCAAATTTTCAAAAAAAAAAAAGAACTGGAAAAAATTGTGTCTTTTTCATCTTTACCCTATTCTTGTCAACATAAGAATGTACAAAGAGGGGCATCTGTAGACACCTATATTTGTCTGGGTCTCAAAAAATATTGTTAAATATATTATTAATTATCATTATTATTCATTTTATTAACAATGTAATTACATAATTTTGTAGGCTAAATTACAAGCCCATTAGTACACCAACCCAACAATTAAACCTAGAGGCAGTGGCAAGATTTAACCCAATTAGTAGACCCGGACTCAACCCGACTGAAGCCCAACGACCCAACTCAATGACCCAGTTCAATTAAGGTTTTAAAACCCTAAAATATCTTTAAACCACCACCACCAGTGACGTTCCAGCTTCCCAGCCAGCGCGTGTACTTCACAGCCGTATCCCCGAGCCACGTGACCCACTGCCATTCACCTCTCGAGCCGACGATGAACGTTTCCCGCCTGGTGTTATCACCCACAATGACCGAAGGACTTCATCAGTCTATCAAAAGTCATAGAAAAGCAGAGAAAGCCCATTAAAATATAAAAACAAATCACAAGGGATATCACTAGGATATCTACCATGTCACAGAGTAGATATAGGGTGTTCATACCATATTCCCTCGGGAAGAAAAAGGCTATCAATCACAAAGAAGCCATTATCAATCATGGAGGCAGATAAAAACAAAAGGAAGAGAGGATTTGAGAGTAGGTTTTTCAGAGAGAGAAAGAAAATTCGGGAGGGGGGTACCAGAAGAGCTTACAAAAAACCCAGAAAAAAAAAAGTAGAAAATAAAGTAAAAGAGAAATCTTACCCTGTAGATTTGCCCATTGGTAACCTCATCGTAGTTAGCAGAGCCTATTGTCGAAGGTAAAACCTTCCACTGTTCTGGGATCTGGGGTTTCAAATAGGGGGAAGTCTCAGGTTTTTCGAGGTAGTAAAGGATGGCAAATGAGAAAAATGAATAAGGGGCGGTAGATTTAGGGTTTTATTATATATATATTACATTTAGAATGGTGACATTTTGAGCAAATGAAAGATCATCGTGTTTTTACATTTAGGGTTAATATCAACTTTAGTACCTGACTTTTGTAAATCTCACCTGTGTTTCTATTTTTTATGGGTTAATAGTACCCTAGGTCCCTGCTTCTTTGTAATTTTGCCTTTTAACCATTTAATGAAATTTTACATTATTATGTTTCGAGCACTTATTTTTTATGTTGTAATTTAATCCTCTTATTATATAGTATGTGATTCTTGGTAATAGTGGTAAATATCTTATTTTCGTCACTGTTTGACTTGTGGTTTAATGGTTGCTTAGTCCTTTATGTTTCAAGTTTATTTAATTTTTCTTGTATATGATTTATTGGTTATTTTCATTTGTAGTACATGTATTATTTAATATTTTTGTTTTTGGCTCTAGTTTATGTGTATTTATTGCCCAATCCTTTAAATTTTTGTTTCTGCTATTTAGTTCTTTAAGTTTTTATTTCTACTATTTTAGTCCCTTAAGTTTTTGTTTTTTCTATTTTAGTCCCTTAAGTTTTTGTTTTTCTATTTTAATCCCTTAACTTTCTATTTTTACTATTTTAGTCCTTTAGATTTCTATTTTAATTATTTTAGCTCTTTAAGTTTAGTTAAATATTATTATGGTCCTTGGAATTATCAAATGCTTTATTTTTTCCATTTTATTTTGGTTTGTAATATTCATTTGTTTTTATTTCAATCACTTATTTATGTGTACATTTGTATTATTGCTTACAGATTATTGTTATAGTCCATTTTGTTTTCTAAAATATGTAAATGGGAAAATGTTATTGTAAGAGAAATCTACGAAGATATCTCTCAACTACAAGGGAATGTATCTTTTCGAGATTTTTTCGCACAAATTTGTTATTTTTATTTAATATTTGTCTTTGTGTTACCTTTACGTTTATTTATTTTGATTATTTTTCAATACTTTTCCCTTTTATTTTGTTTTATTTTATGTTATTTTATCTTTACTAAAATTGCGAAATAATATCTTTTGTGAGGGGAATCTAGGGGAAAGTCTACTAACTGTAAAGGAAGTGCTTTCCAGAAGATTGTTCGCACAAAAGGGCATTACTTATACGAAAATTGACATTTTTTAAATAAAGTCAAATGAATAAAAGGATCTTAATTTAAATATATCTTTGAGTTTGTTATTTCCAATATTTAAAAAATATATAATTGTTTAGGTACCAAAATTTGGATGTTGTGTGGGTGCTCACCCTTTCCCACAGGTAATTGACTCTTGAACTCTTAAAAACGAATCTTTGGTAAAACGTAGACCGTGTTTTTGAAGTTTAAGGTTTCCAACCTACCTAACTTAATGGTTGGTGGTGACTCCAAAATCAAACTATTTTTCAAATCACATTTCATCACATTCCCGAAAACCAATTTTTAAAGTCTAACAGATTCCTCGGGGAGACGTTATGACAATAATAATAAAATAAAACTAAAATAATGGTGGTTATAAATGCCCCTATTTGCTCATTGTTGTGAAATATGAATAGAAGAAAGATATAAAGAACCATTTTTAGCTCAACTATGCAAATTCTTGGACTATAAGTTCTTCTCATCTTGAACTTCTTCACCCTCTTTAAACAAGTTATTCTAATTATAAACTCTCTATTAGAAATGATGATCCATATCCTTCTGTGATGGATTTGAGAAAAGGTTGAACAAGTTCTTCTTAGTATGAACGTCTTCTCCCTGTTCGGACGAGTTATTCTCATTATGAACCCTTCCATTTAGAAAATATTGATCCCTCGAGTGAGGTGTTGCTGATTCAACTCCATATGTGATAAATCGAGCTAAGGTTGAACATGTTCTTCTCATTATGAACTTCTTCCCCTCATCGAATGAGTTCTCATTATGAATTATCTACTCGAAATATTAATCCCTTGAGTGAGGTGTTGCTGATTCAATATCATATATGATGAATCGAGCTAAGGTTGAACAAGTTCTACTCACTATAAACTTTTTCTCCCTCATCGGATGAGTTCTTCTCATTATGAACTCTCCACTGGAAATGTTGATTCCTAGAGTGAGGTGTTGCTAATTCAACTCCATATGTGATGAATTGAGCTAAGGTTGAACAATTTCTTCTCATTATGAACTTCTTCTCCCTCATCGGATGAGTTCTTCTCATTATGAACTCTCTATTGGAAATATTGATCCCTCAAGTGAGGTGTTGTTGATTCAACTCCGTATGTGATGAATTGAGCTAAGGTTAAAAAGTTCTTCTCATTATGATTTCCGTCTCCCTCATCGGATGAGTTCTTCTCATTATGAACTCTCCACTAGAATTGTTGATTCCTCGAGTGAGGTGTTGCTGATTCAACTCTATATGTGATGAATCGAGCTAAGGTTGAACAAGTTCTTCTCATTATGAACTTATTCTCCCTCATCGGATGAGTTTTTCTCATTATGAACAATGTTGAGCCAAGGTTCAACAAGATCTTCTCATTATGAACTTCTTCTCCTTTGTTGGATGAGTTCTTTCCATTATGAACTCTCCACTGGAAATGTTGATTGGTTTATCCCCTCTTTAACAAGTTTTAACTCTACAAAAGATTATCATATATCAGTAATAATTATGTTTGAAGTACCCAAAGGTATTGACCCAATGGTCCTAGAATCTTTGTTGAGATCTACATTTTAAATGATTGAAAAGTGGTTCTTTGCTTAAATCTTTTTCAACAGGGAAAATGTGAAATCTTTCTCAACTTTGGAATTCATGTCAAATCTTTGACATCTAGATGACAATGAAAAAGAAATTTGTTTCAAGAGAAGTTATATGAGAAGAGATAAATTTTGTCTTCGCGTAAAACAATTCTAAAATCTATGTTCCAAGGGGAACTATCTCAAGCAAAATTGATTTTAAGAAAAAACCATCTCGACTGATAGATTTTTTGTGTTAAGTAAAAATTTTCAAAATTTGTGTTCCAAGGGAAACTATTTCAAAAGAAATGAAATTGGTTTTAAGAAAAGCCATCTCAAGTGATAAATTTTTGTTTCGAGTGAAAAATATTTCAAGCTCTATGTTCCATGGGGAACTATTTCAAGCAAAATTGATTTTAAGAAAAAACCATCTCAAGTGATAAATTTTTGTTTCGAGTGAAATGTTTTTCAAAATGTGTTCCAAGGGGAACTATTTCAAAAGCAATGAAATAGATTTTAATAAAAACCATCTCAAGTGATAAATTTTTGTTTCAAGTGAAAAAATTTCAAAATCTGTGTTCCAAGGGGAACTATTTCAAGCAAAATTGATTTTAAGAAAAACCATCTCAAGTGATAAATTTTTGTTTCGAGTAAATTTTTTTTTTAAAATTATGTGTTCCAAGGGGAACTATTTCAAAAAAATGAATTTGCTTATAAGAAAAACCATCTCAAGTGAGAAAGTTTTTTATCTTTTTCTTGAAAATGTTTAATCTGAAGATAATCGCTCATTCTTGTTGAAGATGACTAGTTGTCTTTAACTTAATTCTTTCCTGAAATATCTTAAAAGAATGTGTATCTGAATGTAACTATTGAATATTTATACAAAATACAAATGAATTTTGAATTTGTCCTCATAAGAGGGAAAATGTCCTTAAAAAGGACAGGATTTCAAGAGAAAGTTTAATGCATCCTCATAAGAGGGGAAAATCAAAGTTTTTATTGCAAAAGATGATGGATGTTAGATGCAATGATGCAAAATCATGTATGTGTATGCCGATGAATGGTTTTTTTATTAATGGCAATGAATAAGTGCTCAAGCAATCTTGATTCTTTTCTTGATCCATTCGTCTTCATTCTTTCCCCACACCAGAGTGTACCATTGTAATTCTTTGCAAAAATATGCTATTCTTACTCCCTAACATTCCAATCCTTTGCCCCCGTTTCTAATTCTGAGCATTTAGATCTGAGAGACTTTTGTCAATTTCTAAGCTACACTCTCCATAGAGATTGTCTTGTTTGAAAATATTTTTCTTTTTTTTTTCAAAAATGTTAAAAGTTTGTTGAAAAGACAAAATCATGCCCGTCTTTTAGGCTCACAATCGAAGCAAATCACAGAACATGAGTTCACTAAATATCAAAAGAATCAACAATTCTTTTAATATTTTGAAAGCTATAGCTCTTTGACAAGTGTCAAAATTGATGGGTTTGTTTCAGGTTAGCTCCTTAAAGTTTCTAAGATTTCAGTCATCAAATATGTCATTTCTTTCTCAGTCCTTGTGAACATTATAACATGCCCCTTTTCTTATCTTGGTAATTTAATCGGATGCAGACAAAATGACACAACTAGTATAATCAATTACTAGACTTTCTAGAACACTTCTATTTCGGTTCTCTGAAACCTTCCATTTTTTCAAGCTTCATAGACTCCCTTAGCAGAGGTAGTGCAGAGACATCAGTCTAAATATAAATTCCTCAATGCTTGTGTGAGGTATACTATAACAGTTGTTTCTCAAGTCCCTTAGTCCATTTTTGTTGAAACTCATTATTAGTTTGACCATAGGCATTAAAGCCTTTGTTTATTGGAATTTATTTAATTTTCCTTTGTTCAGGCATAGCTGAAGGGTTCATCTCATCACAAAGTCTTCAACTTGACAATCACAGTGGAGCAAACACCGAATTACTTAGTACCCAATCAATGTCATTGTTTGAATGCAATATATTCATAAAGCCAGGGCCTTTGAGTTTCCTCTATAACCAATTGCTTTAATGGAATAGCTCAGCTTTATTGTATAATCTATAATAATAATAATTTATTAACCTTTTGAGTATTTATATTTAGAATTTCTTAAGCTCACCGAGAAGAATCTGTTATAGTCTAGGTGTCTTTGGTGGTCAAGAAATCTTACATTTAGATTTTAGTTCCCAATCAACTGTCTAAACTAAATTCTTCTATTCCAACATTCCATTTGCAAAGATTAGGATCATCACTGAACATCCTCAATAGAAGTGTAGTCTAGGCAGTTTTACAATGCCATACACAACAGATGCCCCATGTTGTCCGCTCCTATTCATACATGAATGCCAAGCCTCTTGATCATTTCCTCATGAGAGAAGAAGGTTATATTGGTCCCTGAAAAAGAAGGGTATTTTGTTCAAGTATATTTTCTGGGGTAAGGTCAAGGGTCCTTGTTTTATCAATTTTCAGTCTTGTCACTTTGTCAGAGATCTATAACTCTGGCTTTTTTAAAGAGCTTTAAATCCAATTGATACTTAAATAATTTCAAGATTGAAATTTACTCATTAATCATAACCGTAGAAGGTAACATTTTATTTAATATGTTTGATTCTCAAGTAACTTACAAACCTTTTAACGAAAAGAGAAATAAAATAAATTCAAGCAAGACAATATGAGAGTGCAACAGAGATTCCTAGTGGTTGCGATGATTTTTCTTGGTTTGCATCAGAATTCCCCATCATTCATCGAAGGCCCATGCCCATGAATCAATTAAATTTTGAACCTTACACTTCAATGCCCCACAATTCTTGTTAGTATGCCTCAAGCTTCCATATGGTAGCTACATACTGCACTAACATCAAACCCTGTAGGAAATGAGGGAACTTTCAGTTTAGACTTAACTATAATCACTAGATTATTTTCAACCAGTAATAGGAGCTCTCCATATTTCATTGGGATTTCACCAATAGGAGTCTTTTCTTGGGTCACTGTATAAGGTTTGGTTCCATGATTAGTTGAATAAGACCACACTGTATTAACCTCAGCTCTTTTCTCGAGGGAAGTACTATCAGAGCCTCTTATCCTATCACTCTTGATAGTTGTTTCGATTATTTCTCCACACATGACGATATCAGAGAAATTCTTAGTGGAAACCCCTATCATGTGATTAATATAGGGAGATTTTAATGTATTGATGAGCAAAGTAATGAACTCCCTATAAGACACTAGTGGATGCACTTGAGAAGTAACGCCCCTCCATTATTATGAATATTGTCGGAATCTCTCGTTTCACTTCATCTCCATGTTTTGCAACATTGTTCGATCATGGACCATATCAATCATGTGCTTGTATTGATCCAAAATGGGCTTGAGTTAAGTCTTTCTAAGAATGGATTTGAGTACGTTTTAGCTGGTTATACCATTTGGAAGTAGGTCCAGATAAAATGTCTTGAAAACAGTGGATCGACAACTTCTTATTCTTCATATAACCAACTATTCGATGATAGTACATGGTGATATGGGATGAAGAGCATGTGGTCCCATTATACTTCTCAAAATCTAGAACCTTGAAATTTGGAGGAAGAACCAGATCGAGGACTAAACTTTGCTCTTTGGTGTCAAACCCATAGAATGACTCGACCATCTCCCTAGACTTTATCACCTCTTCTATACTTTTATATCGTTGGGTAAATTTTTTCTTCTCAGCTAATTCATTCAAGTTAGGGACCTCATTATCAGTACATAAATCACCTGGTTTCAACCTAGGAGCAACAGGACAGTCAGCGAAGAATGAAGTTCCAACATGATATTGTGGGTTCTTAACAGTGAAGCAGATTTGTTGTCAGATTTCCTTATCCGCAGAGGTGTGATTAGGAATGTGAACAAGTGTAAAACCCATAAGATGTGATGGGTCTTCCATAAGTCTTTCCAGCGGTCAAATGCCTCCTAAACATTCCTTCCACCTTGTTGAGCATATCGAGCTGGGAGTTTATGATATTAGCCTCAATTTGTGACAACTTGCTACTTCTTCTTGCACCTCTTTATGCTCTCTCTGAATCTTGGCTAACCTATCCTTTGTTTATTTAGGAATTTTTTTGTTCCGTGCTAATGTTGAGCGTGTTTGCTACTAGTAGAACCAGAATCACTACGATCGGAAACCTTATATTATTATTATTATTTTAATGAATGAATGTTTTAATGCATGATTTGGAAATGTATTAAGCAATACAAATGTCATGCAAAATAAATGTATGAAAAAGACATTGATCCCAAAAATAAAACACTATAAAGCACACAACAAGACAAAAGGAAATCAAGTTAGTGAAATAATGATCAAATAAAAGAAATGTGCATTAAAAATATGAAATGATTAAATTCAATTGGTAAATAAACCTTGAATATAATAAATAAATAATACAAATAAAATTAAAACCCTAATTGCATGCATTCTAGTTCTCTTAGGATATCCAAATGGCTCTGACGGGGTAAGTTTACTAAATTCTTTACATAAGGCTAGGTTCTAGAAAAGGTACCCAAGCCATCTTTACAACATGCTAAGGTTGACTCTGATTATGGCCCATTACAAACATGCAAATCGAATTTGGCTCAGGGGATCACACCGCTAAAAGCGTGTCTCGGAACTGATATTCGGACATGAAAATTAGGAAGCTTTCCGGGGGTAATTTGTCAGACCCACACAAGGAAGCCCAACACTCCCCTAGAGGTGTGACTTTTCCCCTACTTAAATAGATTAGGATGGAGCTAGGGTTTAGAGCAATCATATGCATCAATCCGAAATAAATTCACAAAAGTGTAAGCATTAACCAGAGAGAATTTTTTTCTTTTTGCTTTTCTTTGAAATAACATAATGAATTGTAAATTAACTAAGACCAAACTCATAATTTCCAGAATCTTAAATATATGGTAACCAACTCATGCCTCGACTCTCAAGTTTTTTAAAAATAATATACCCCCAACAGAGTCGCCGAGCTGCCGACGCCATTTTTTGCCCGGGAGCTAAAAACTTGTACCCACTTTGGGTTTTTCTTTGAAAATATTTTGAAATGTGAGAGTCACCAACAATCATTTAAGGTGTGATTGGGAAACCATAAAAACCAGATGATTTTTAAAAAATAATGTATTTTTATCAAAATACCAAGTTTTAGGGTCTGCAAAAATCTAGAAATCAGGTTCAGGAGTCGATTATGCATGGGGAAGGATTAGCACCCGCACAAGCGCCCAAAAATTGGTACCTAGTTGATTACCCTATATTTATAATAAAAGTTTTGAGTTCAAATTTTATTTAATTTAAAAATCATTATGGATGCGAAGTTGAAAAGGGTATTCGTTTATTAATGCCAATAACTTTCGCTCAAATAGCATAAATGTGGGAGATTAGCTATTGTGCCTAATAAATGTACATTGCCTTAATTTTAAAATTCATGATGCAATCTTGAAAATGATGACGACATATTTCAGGAATCACCAGTAGTCACCCCCTGAGCATACTTGCGGGAGATATACGATCAAATCTCTAATAAGTGGACATTGCCTTAATTTTTGAAATAAAATGCAATCAAACAAATTTTATTAATCCTAATTAAAAAAATTATGATAATTAAAGAACCAAGATATATATATATATATATATATATATATATATATATATATATATATATATATATATATATATATTAGAAAACCATATAAAACATATATAAAACAAAATATTGGTAATACATATATATCGAGACGGTAACAAAAACACGTGGCACCAAAGTATAACAAAAAGGCATATATAGATATATAGTGGTACAAAAATAGGAGTAGTCGGTCTCCTGATGCCAAGTCTACTAGCCTACAGTCTACTACTATCTGAAAAATTAAAATTTACAAAATGAGCTAAAAAGCCCAGTGTGCTCCCTACGGTGTATAAAACCATACTGATAAGATACTTTAGTAAAAATCAATTTATCAAACATGTTTCTAAAATATGACCACTACCCCCATCCGATCACCAGAATGTGTAGGTTCCCCGGAACCATACACCCACTTGTACACCTAGTAAAGGCCTTATACATATAGTATAAGGACATGCGGTAAGGACTTACCCTGTGCACAAAGCAGATGAGCTTGCAATAAGGTCTTACAAGTCATAGACTAAGCCTGATATACTTCCTCCAATAATACCCCCAATGAAAGTAATAAACATGTATGTATTCGAGTGAAAACTTTAGCTTAATCCATTAAAACATGAAAATGTTTCATACTCAGAAATCAGATACAAAAATATAGTAATAAGAGATCATATAAGAAATATATAGTAAATCAGATATGAGATAAATAATAATCAGAAAACCCTGTATCGTCTCGTAAAAATATTTTTGTATCATCGGAAATCTAAAACAGTTTAGATGAATAGTTTAAAATAGTAATGTAACACCATCAGGAAACATACCTGTATCGGTCTGAGTAGTATGATAGGAAAGCCTACTACTGAGTCGAAAAATGTCGATTAGATAAATATCGATCACGGTCAGCGATAGTGTTGGATCCTATGAATTAGAAATTCTATAGTAGAATCCTAATATGAATAATAATAACCTCTATTTAAACAATTTAGAAGAGTAACTCTTGAAGAACGTGAATCGAGCGACTCTAACGAATGAGAAACATCGGATCTAACTGACTCTCGGTCGAGTGAAACATGAGTACCTTCATAAAAATATTTTTTTCAAATAATTCCATAACCAAATATCAAATAAACAAGCAATAAAGCAAAAAATACTAAACACTTTCGGATTAACGGTCTCAATTAAGGGCTTTCGGGGTCAGAATTTGGCAAAATGAATCGTAAAATCGAACTCAAGATGTCAAAAATATCAAGTTGGAGGTTAAAAAAGTCATTGTCGATCAACAATTAATGGTCGGATATTAGATCGGGTCGAGCAGGTGGGTCGGATCAGCGTAGCCCACTTTCTAGAAACCCACCAGTTGGTGGGACTTCCCTACGCACAGTGACGACACGTGGGGGCACGTGCGGGACCTACGAGGGTCGAAAAATTGCAAAAAATTACTATATGCATCGTAAGGGGTTTTGAGACATTTACCAAGCTCGGTTCACAGCGGTGAACAACGGAGAACTCGATTTCGCAATGTCATAAACTTGTCCTTCCTCACGCCCTCACACGTTGGCGGCAACGGAGACAAGATGGACATTGTTGTACTCGGGACGACGCAAGAAACACGATGGTGCGGGAGGTGTCAAAAATGGAACAAAGATCGTCAACGAAACGTCGATTAAAGATTTTTGCTGAAAGAGGGAAGCTTGAAGAGAGAGAATGAGGTTTCCCAAAGAGGAAACTTTCCAGATTTGGGGTATATATATTCCCTAAAAAATAAAATGGTAAACTTATGCCATAAGTCCTCTATTTTTTGATACTTTTTGAATTTAAATATGAATTTAATCAAAATTTCACTTTGGTCCCCGAATTTAGTTAAAATTTCATTTTAGTTCTCGAAAAAATTTTAAGAAATTTTTCGGCCCTAAGTTGGGGTGTGACATATGTAAATTCAACTTCTATAAGCAATAAATGGATACAATTCAATGAACGCTCAAGGTTAAACACCCCTACCTAATCTAGGAGTCGAACCCGAATAAGAGATATCACCTTACTAATTTTGAAAATTTGAATCATATTTTTTAGTTTAATTTTAAAACTTTGGAGTTAATGTCCATGCAATTTAATCACATAAAGAAATATAAAAAAATCAATCAACCATTTCAACATGATCACTTAATCATATACTGACCAATATGATAATTCCAATAGCCAATGAAGGAACGATAATGTTAAATAGGGAAATCATCATAATTAAGCTTGAAGGAGCACAATGATATCAGTATAAAAGTATTAGAAAACATTCAAAAATGCATAATGGCCCACTTATGCAGAAGGTATTCATACACAAGAATGAGTATTGGTATCAAACCTAACAACATCGATACCTCACCTTGAGTTTATAAAATTAAGGCTTGAAAAGTATTTTCATTCCCAAGGTATTGATACATATATGCAAGTATCGGTACTTCTCATAGGACTATCGTTATTCACCGTGAGTATCGATACAAAAATGAGCTCCAAAGTTAAAGTATTAATCCTGATATTTATACCATCATATTGGGTATCAACAATGGAAAACCTAGATTTTCCCTAAATTCATACAGTATCGAGAACAATATCAATACCATAGTTTGGTAATACCAATGGGTATATTTTAATCAATTTATTTTAATCAGAATGACATGTATCTTAAGACTATCTCTCTTCAAAAATATTTTATATCAATTTTTCTTTTTCAATTATGGAAAAAATGATTGCATTGATAAATTTTTTATAAAATCATTACCATTAAATTATCTATCATTCCTTTTTATATTAAGAAATAAAATGTATTGAAGCATAACATAGTTTCTTAATATGATTATATAAATTATATCACTCATACGAAGAAATAAGAGATATTATGGAATTATTTACCATGTTTTCTTAATATAATCATATTAAGAAAATATTTATTAACATATTAATATATTTAATTTCTTAATTTTAATATCAATTATAGTCATTAATATATTGAAACGTCAACTATTTTATTTTGTTGCCAATGTTAACATCAATTATTTTTTTCCTTTTGCAAAAAATATTCAAAACTAATAAAAATGTTGAATATTTTAAAATAAAAAATAAAAAAATATAATTTTTACAATTCTAAAATTATAATAATTTAAAATTTAGAAAAATGAAAAAAAAATAACATTAGCTAAACAAGTAGGTTACATTTTCCTTTATTTGGTTAAATTTGACAAAAAAAATTAAAAATTAAAAATATAAAATATAAAAATTTATTTTCCTGCTATAAGACTTGCAAGCTTAACAGTTAATGGGGTTGCAACTCTTACAATTGATAATGTTGTTTATATCTCGATTCACATTTGGATTGAATATAGATGCAAATATATATTATCTCCTATTATTTGCTTCATTGCAAAGTCATTAAATAAATAAGAAATGTGTTTTTATTTTATGCTATTGGTACCTTTATTTTCACCTTATTATGTTAAATGTTTTTTAGAATAATTTCTTATCAATTTCTATATTTATCTCATTTCATTGTCCCATTTATTAGTTGAGTCAGAGTCAAAGTCAAAGTTAAAATAATAAAATGATTGAATGCTATAAAAGATTAAAGGAAAAAAGTGAATATAATTGTATAATTTTTCACAAAAATAAGTTAACTGTTTCATATTTATATTAACTCATTTTTTAAAAATATTATTAAAATCAAAATATTATTATAATTATGTTAAATTGAAAATGCATATTTCAAAATGTGTAGTAACATTTCGTAGGTTTTATTATACTTTTTCATATAAGCAAATGTACCCGTATTCATATAAATAAAAATATATAATGTTTTTTCACAGATTTTTAATACTTATTGATGTAAGAAAATGTACCTTTTCTTCATATGATTAAAGTATATACTAATTATTCATAGTCTTTTTTATAACTTATTTATAGAAAATATAAATTTTTAATTATAATAAAAATGTTCAATAATTAATTTTTATTTAATCATATATTCATGTATATTTTTCATATTTATATTCATTGCGTGCACGGTTTATAAATCATATAAAAAGTATATATATTTTTATATATGATATTAAAATATTAATTTACTATTATATTTCCAAAAAATATTAATTTAGTGTTAATTGATAACTTATGACATAAATATAATTAAAAATTGATATTCAACATACGCATATTTATAAATCCGTTTATATGATCGATGTCAATTTAACTTCTAGAAGCAAAACTAAGCTTCGAGGAGCACAATGATATCAATATAGAAGTATCAGAAAACATTCAAAAATATTTGTATAATGGCCCACTTACTCAGAAGGTATTCATACACAAGAATGAGTATTAGTATCAAACCTAACAACATCGATACCTCAGCTTGAGTATATCAAATAAAGGCTTGAAAAGTATTTTTATTCCCAAGGTATTGATACTTATATGCATGTATCGGTACTCCTCCTAGGGCTATCGTTACTCACCTGAGTACCAATACAAAAATGAGCTCCAAAGTTAAAGTATTAATCCTGATATTTATACCATCATATTGGGTATCAGTAATGAAAACCTAGATTTTCCCTAAATTCATACAGTATCGAGAACAATATCAATACCATAGTTTGGTAATACCAATGTGTACATTTTAATCAAATTATTTTATTGACAATGACATGTAACTTAAGACTAATTTTCTTCAAAAATAGTTTATATCTATTGTTTTTCAATTATGGAAAAAATAATTGCATTGATAAATTGTCTATAAAATCATTACCATTAAATTATCTATCATTTATTTTTTATATTAAGAAATAAAATGCATTGAAGCATAACATAGTTTCTTAATATGATTATGTCTAACATAGTTTCTTAATATGATTATGTCGACACCTTTTTTGCCCGGGTGGGAAAAAACAAATACGACTTAGGGATTTTCTTGTAAAAGGTTTTGAAATGTTAGGAGTTGCCACCAATCATTTTTAGATGCGATCGGGACACCATAAAAACTTTGTGATTTTAATAAAACATTTTATTTTTATCAAAATACCAAGTTTAGGGTATATGAAAGCAAAAAAATGGGTTCGGGAGTCAGTTATGCATGAGGAAAGATTAGCACCCCTACAGCGCCCAAAAATTGGTACCTAGTTGATTACCCTATATTTAGAATTGAAATATTTGAGTACAAACTTTATCTAATTTAAAAATCATTATGGATGCAAAGTTGAAAAGGGTATTCATTTATTAAAGCCAATAGCATTCGCCCTCTAGCATAAATGTGAGAGATCAGCTATTGTACCCAATAACCGGACATTGCCTCGATATTCTAGAAATCATGATGAGACCTTGAAAAGGATGTCGACCTATTTTGGGAATCACCAGTAGTCACCCTCTGAGCATACTTGCGGGAGGTATACTATTGACTCCCTAATAAGTGAACATTGACTTAAGTTTTAAAATAATATGCAATCAAACAATTTATTATCAATCCTAATTAAACTAAAGATAGATTAAGGCTTTCTCTATTTTAAAGTGTCAAATTATGAAAATTAAAGAAACTAGAGGCATAAACCTTAAAATGTAGGGCTAATATCAATCCTACTTGATTTTTAACCAGTTATTAAATCGAATAATCGATATGGTCCTTTTAGCATTTAGGCGAGGGTCAACTCAGATTACTCCTTAAATTAAAGGGTCTAGATTGAAATCTAACCTAAAAATTACATATTAAAGTGATTTTAAAGGATATAAAATATAACTGCAAATGAAATCACAAAATTTCCTTATCAATGTTTTTTTTACTATTGAAGAATAATGAGTTTCTTTTGTTTAACCCTATAAATACATACACTATTTAACCCTTTGTAATTCACAAAAGAACATAAAAGAAAAATACGCAAGAGAAATCCAGATTATTGAATAAATTAGTAAGTTATGTATGCATCTTTCCATGATGAAGTGCATAAAAAACCCCACCCAACGTCTTCAATTGTACCACGGGTTGTGCAAATTCCAAAATCTCCGCTTACAATCCTACGGGTATATATATATATATATATATATATATATATATATATATATATATATATATATATATTTTACTAAATTTATTCTCCCCATTTAATTTATATAAGGTTTATTTCATTCTCTTCTCTATGTATCATTACTAATGAGTTTTTATTTTTTATATTTCAAATCATATAAAAAGTATATATTTTTATATATGATATTAAAATATTCATTTACTATTATATTTTCTAAAATTATAAATTTAGTATTAATTGATAACTTATGGCATAAATATAATTAAAAATTGATATTCAACATATGCATATTTATAAATCCGTTTATATGATCAATGTCAATTCAACTTCTAGAAGCAATCAACGTGTCGAAACGATTTTTATCCGTGCGGGGCGAGATTTTGAAAACCGCGTCTTTTTTAATTATTCGCTTACGATTTAAGTTTAATTAAAAATATTACGATTTTAGGAAACTTCTCGTTTCGAAAATTTGGAAATTCCTTAAAGATAAAAACATGTGGTTCGAGGAGTCGCCACCAATCTTTGATTAGGATGTGATTGGACACCCAAAAGCATTGTCATTTTAAATAAAAATTAATTTTAATTAAAACGACAAATTTACGGTCTACGTTACCAAAATCCAAGTTCGGGAGTCGATTACGTGTGGGGAAGGATTAGCACCCCCACAGCGCCCTAAATCGATACCTAGTCGATTAATTAATGTCTTTGCAACGAATTTCACAAGTTAATCTTTAATTTAATTTATGATCCCTCAAAACAACAAAATGCAAATTTTATAACATTTAAAAGCCACAAAATAGGTTTAATTAAAAATACCAAGCCATTAAAAAGATAAAGAATATTCAATTATTTACAAATATTGAGACTAGACCATTAGGTGAGTTCTAACGATCTTTTCTTAATGAATTTAAATAATTGAATATTTCTTTTTCTTTCATTCACAAATTTTAAGGTGATGATTCAATTCTTTTGGCGGCACTGATGGGATACACTCGTAATTTAAAATCATCGAAACGACCCTCCAGTAAGTTAAGAGAAGCCATTCCAACAGTTTTAAATTAAAAAGGTATTACCCTTAATCCGATTATGTAACGGCGTCGGGTCATGCACATGAGGTTAACGTACAACATTAAAAATTATCCAATTAATAAATAATGTATGAAAAATTAACATGCAATAACATTACTTAATTTATTAATACGTAACATACTAATGAGAACTAAATAAAAAACATAACTTACCAATCTATGAGAAAAACTATACATGTTAAACTAATGACCAAATAACATTAAACTGAATTTTAATATCTAAAACATAAACAAAATAATACTTGAAATGAATATATGAGTAAACAATGAAACTGAAATAAAGCAACACCAACATGCAAGACTAAAATTAGAATAAACCCTAGACATATATAGTACCAAAAAGAAACATACAAAAAATGTAAAGGTCAATTGTCTAAAACATCAAGACTTAAATACACTAACTGGGGACCAAAATAAAATACGTATAACTAAAGTGACAAAATTAGAACCAAAAATAACGATTTAAAGATCAAAAATGAATAAATCTGGAAAATGGAATGGCTAAAATGACGAATAACTCAAGCGCAAAACAGGAAATCCTAAACTTCTAATACGACGTCGTATTTATAATCTAATATATATAACATTTAGGGTAAAAACTAAACCCTAACTTCATTTGTTCTTCTTCCAGCCGCAATACCATCTCTCTACCTTCTTTCTTCAACTCTCCCTGCCACCGTGAAAAAACAAGAGAACCCCTCCCGTGGCCTTCACCGGCCACCAGCAGTGGTGGCCAGACGACATCAAACCGGAACCCTAAAGTCCTAAACTCGCCGATCTACCCGCTTAGACCTGGAACAAGAATCAAATCTCCCTAATAAACGCCCCTAAAGGCTCCGATCTGAAACCCGACCACCAAAATCGCCTTGGACTTGCACTATACCGAAACTAGAACACCATTCAAACTAATCCCTGTAAAACCCCCTTAATTAAACTCTTAACCAACTACCCTAAACCAACACACCAACTCCACAGACCCTAAATCTTCCAACAATGGCCGACTAGGAGAATGGACTATTAAGGTAAATGACTTCCTCTCGTCCTATTCTGCTCCTTATATTATTTTTTTTTTAAAAACAAACGATCTGAAGAGATAATCCTCATAACCCACGCAGAGTCTCCCGAACGACTCTCAACACCCGAACCCCGACACCGGTGATGCATGGCTTAGGTAACAGCCCCTCTTTATCTTCTGCTTTATATCTTAGGTGCATTTAGTTTAGAAATTATTGAAACAAATGAAGACAAATAGTAATGTAAATAACAGTAAAAAAAATAACCTAATTCGAAAATTTGGTCCTTCATTCCGGGGGTGGTTTTATGGACAATGTGGAAGGGTAGGAATGCAATTGTGTTCGAGGGGGGGAAGGTAGATCAGATTGATTTATTCTTTTTGGCAAGATGTAGACTGGCTGCTTGGTTCTTAGCTTACTACAAGGCTGTATCTATCCCTAAGGACTCTCTTATCTGTGACCCTTCACTTGGGGATTGCTGCTCCTTATTAAGCTCTCCTATTATCAAAACGGTGTCCTGGTCTAAACCTCCAGAAGGATTTATTAAGCTGAATGTGGATTCGGCTGTGACTGCAGATTGGAGGAAGAGTGGTGTTGGGGGCATTCTTAGAGATCATGATGGTTCGGTGGTGGGCTCTTTTCAAGAGGCTGCTGGTCCAGGTCCTCCAGTTTTGTTAGAACTCAAGGCAATTTTGAAAGGGTTATCTTTCTTTGACTCGTTTCAGCAGCGGTTTAAGGAAAGGTTAATTGTTGAATCAGACAGTAAATTAGCAGTGGATTGGGTCAAGAACATCGACCGTTGTCCCTATGTTTACTTAGACATTGTGACAGCTATTGGTGGCAAGGTTAGTGGACTGAATAGTAGTATTAGATGGATTGCTAGGTCAGCCAATGTTGAGGGCTGATAGTTTAGCTAAGGCTGGTATTGGGTAGATCTCTGGTTTTAGTTGGGTTTCTATTAGGTTTTGGGTTGCTTATTTGAATGATAGATTGTATGGTTGTTTTAAGTATTTGTAACTTGTGGTTATCAATGAATTAATGAGGCACTCTTTTCCTCCTTCCGCTGATTAAGGAGCACCGTGTGATCCGTTAATCATGAAGGGGGTTTTTAAAGAGGCCTACCTTTCCTATCAAAAAAAAAAAAAATAACCTCGTATAGACTGAATTTCTGCTTTGATTCGCTAAAATGAGAAAACTTCTCTGCTTTGTTCTTCGAATAAAAGGAAAATACAGTACAATCTTTTTTGGTTGCGTTTTTTGTAAAAAAAGGAAAACAACGGGAGAGAGACTTTTCTGGCTTCTGTTTTCTGTTCTAGTTAATTCTAATGGTTGATACCTCTGATGTTTTAATGGTTGCTCTCCGGTTGTTTCTGTTGACCCCCTTTGTTGTGTGTTCTCCTTTTTTCATTTTAATTCCATTTCTTGGATTATTCGTCACTGCCTTTCTTGTTTTGTGTGTTATCTGCCCCCTTTGTTTGCTCCCTTAACAGATTTCGATGGTGCCAGAGCATGGGCATAAGCTGGAATCATGAGCATGGGTTACTGGAATGGGAGTCACGGGCACGACGATGGGAGCCGAGCCTTGTCTTCATGTGGGCAGCTCGATCCTGGTGCTTCACATGGGGTGCACGGGCTGCTGCAGTGGGTGAGTGTTGCATGTGGGGGCTGGAAATCTGGGGTTGTGACAGCCCCGAGGGACTTTACATGAGCTGCTCGAGAGGCACGGGTCCTTGGGGACTGAACTGCTCGGTCAGGGTGCTCTCGGCATGTGGAGCAAGCGTGCATGAACTGCTGCTCGGTTGGGGCACTTCACGTGGGCATGGGCAGCTGCAATTTGAGGTGCTTCACGTGGGAGAGGCTCCTAACTGGGTTGGTACTCCCATTGGGTCATACTTGGGCCTGCTCTTGGGCTCCGGGATTGATGTTTTGTGGGCTCTTTGGTGGTAATTAGGCTACAATTGGGCTTGTATTGTGTAAAGAGTGTATGTTGTAATGGGGACTCTAGACACTTAATTGGCATTTGAATTTTAATTTATCTGCCGATCTCCAAAATGAAACATATACGATCAATCCAATTAAGCACCAAAGCTCCTTAATTTTCATATTAACCCCAAACACAAGCTTTCATTCATCAATGCCCCATTTCATTCGAACTAATGATTCATCGAGCACAAATGTCTTCAACTTAATCTTCGATTATCTTCAAATGGACTTAAAAGGCTCGGACAAAATTAGGGTATTACAGTTGTAATACCCTAATTTTGTCCGAGCTAGTTAATTTCATTTAAAGATGTCCGGGAAATAATGTGAAGGTGTTGGTGTTCGATGAAAAATTAATTCAAATAATGAAGCGTGGAATTTTGCGTTTGAAAGCTTTAGGTGCTCTATTGGAATTGGAATCGTATAGGAAAATCGGGACACAAATTGAAATCCAAATTCCAAATTTAAGTGTCTAAAAGTCCATTTATAAATTACAAGGCCCAAATTAAAAATAAGACTACATATGGCTTGACCCATGAAGAAAATTAACTCCAACACCATAGCAGCCCACGTGAGGACATCACCAGACTGGACCCATTTTGCAACATTTCCAGCTCTAAAACGTTGCTACTGCTGCCCACTTGAAGCATCAGAATCGAGCCGATAGCACCCCTGCTTCCCAATAGCTCTCAGCCAGCACGCTCGAGCACCCCACAGGAAGTCCCTCGAGGCTGTAACCCGCACCCTGTTAGCACTCTGACCGAGCAGCTCGGTTCCCCACTGCTTCCCGTGCCCTGCAAGTATGATTCCAAGAGAAGACCCATACTGGCATGATGGAAAAAATAAAAGAAAACAATTAACAAAGGGGGTTCTCGATCAAAAAGATGAGCATGAGCATAGAGAAGAGAGGGAGCCATCAGTTATCATAAAAAACGATGATCAACGAACAGAGGGGATGAGATTCAGGGGAAGCTCATAAACAAAGGAGGACCATTCGGAACAGGGGTAACCATTTCGAGCAGAGGGGTCAGTCATCAATTGGAGAACAAGCAAAGAACATTAGAGCAGGGGAGGGGTTCACGAACAGTAGGGAAGAAAAGAAGACAGGGGAAAACATTTTGTAAAAAGGAGGCTTCTACTCTCCATCCTTGGTTTTTTTTTTCAAAAGCAATGTAATCGTGGGGGTTCTTCACCCATTTTCGCAAGAAACAATCTTAAGCAAAAACGAGGGGCAGCGTATTTTTTCAAATATTCTTAAAGGTATTTTCCATATTTAGCTTCTAACAAAACCAATAACCATTTTGTTTTTTTTTTCTTCTTCCCATTGAAAACTAAAACGAATAGAGTTAGAATAGAAGGGGAGAGGTTGGCTCAATCTATTTCGGGTCTTTTGGGTTGTCTCAATCTTAGTCGGGGAAGGTAGAAGCGAGGAGGCCACCGATGGTTGGTGGCCGAGGCGTCGCCGGTTATTTTTGCTGGGTTGTAAGGAATGAGAGTGAGACGAGAGGAATAGAGAGTTAGGGGTGAAGAGGGGCGTCGTTTTACGAGGATGAAGAGTACAGATAAATGAGGGTTAGGTTAGGCTTAAAGTAAGTTTTATATTAGATTTTTAGGGATAATTTATTTAAGGTCACTACACCTCTACTGTTGATTTCCATTTTGGTCCCAATCAAGTCCTGTTTGTTGCGTAATTTGGACTTCATCTTTTATGCATATTTGATTTTAGTCATGAATGCTAGTGTATGTATTTTCTTTCGTTTGCACATTTGGTTTTCAAGTTTTTGCATGTTATATTTTAGTCCTTAAATCAGTATTTTTGTATTTCTGATTTTGACACCATATTTTATCCGCATTTAATTTTAGCCCGATTTGCAATGTACTTAGTTTCGTTTCTTTAGACATTTGAATCTCATGTTGTTGCATGTTGCATTTTAGTTCTGGGATTCACTCACTTTGATATTTTATTTGTTTATACATGTGATATGTTTCTTTTAAAGATTACATTTTAGGCCTGCATACATTCATGGTTTTATTCTGATTTTAGTACATGAAATATTATTATTTGTGTTCTATGACTTGATCATTGTTTAATCTATGATTTTAGCCTTAAGAGTTAAGTGTTTATTCATTTAAGTCATTATGTTGTTTTTTATGTTTTCATGATAACATGTAAATATTTTGTATAATTTAATTATTAATGTTAATATGGTCATTTGCATGCTTATATTTGCATATACTAAGTAATATAGGATAACTTTGTGCCTTTCTTCATTTTATTTAATATGTCGAATAAATTAGCATTGTGAATATTGGTATTTATCTTTTATTAGGATGCATATAAGTTTTGGCATTTTCATATCATTATGTGTATGATATCCTCATAAGCATGATTCGACACCATTACATAATCGGATTAAGGGTAATACTCTTTTAATTTAAAACTATCGGAATGGATTCTCTTAACTTACTAGAGGGTTGTTTTGACGATTTTAAATTAAAAGTGTATCCCAGCAGTGTCACCAAAATAATTTATTAATCACTTTAAAATTTGGGAATGAAAGAAAAAGAAATATTCGGCTATTTAAATTATTTGAGAAAAGATCGTTAGAACTCACCTAAAGATCTCGTCTCGATATATTTAAATAATCGAATATCCTTTATCTTTCTAATGACTTGGTAATTTTAAATTAACATATTTTGTTGCTTTTCAATGTTACAAATTTGTACTTTTATTGTTTAAAGGGATCATTAATCAAATTAAACTCGAACTTGTGAAATTCGTTACAAAGACATTAATTAATCGACTAGGTACCGATTTAGGGAGTTGTGGGGTGTTAGTCCTTCCCCACACGTAACCGACTCCCGAACTTGGATTTTGGTGACATAGATCGTAAATTTGTCATTTTAATTAAAATTAATTTTTATTTAAAATGACAACGTTTTTGGGTGCCCAATCACACCATAATCAAAGATTGGTGGCGACTTCTCGAACCATATGTTTTTATCGTAAAGGAATTTCCAAATTTTCTAAATGAGAGGTTTTCTAAAAATCGCATTGTTTTTAATTAAAAATTTAATTGAAAAGAGAATAACTAAAAATGATGCGGTTTTCAAAATCTCGCCTACCCGGTTAAAAATCGTTTCGACAGCTTGGCGACTCCACTGGGGACTTTTTTAGAGAGTCAACCCTATATTCGAATAATTAATTATCTTTGCAAATGAAAGTTATAAGTTCGTTTTAATTTAGTTTTTGATCCCTTGTTTATTTTGAATTTTATGTTTGCATTTTAATTTGTGATTTGATTAACTAGTAAATAGTTGTACTAACGTGGGATTTGCATGTTTCAGTTTTCTAACCTTCAGTTTGTTGTTTTTCTTGGATTGAGGCAAAGGATTAATGAGTTTCCCCTAACGTTGCTATAACCCTTTGATACTTAGAGCCTTCTAACTGTGCTCTGTCCCATTAGGTAGGGGTGAACGCTACGCTTACGTGAGAAAAACTACTTTTCTCCGCATGGACTTTAGCAAGTAACCTCTGGGGTACATGCCTTATGTTTACGAGTGAAACATTGAGTTTCCTCGTATGGACATAGGGAAACGTATCCTCTCGAATTGAACTTGATCTGTTTTAAGCCTATAATTGGTGAGGATCGAGGGTCTGACAAGCTCAAGGGGGCACCAGCAAAGGACAATTTGAGGACCCTTTAGTGATATCAAAAATCTGCCCATCTTATGTTGAATCTCTGTCCAAAGACACGAAGGGGAAACTCATTCTAACCTTTTCCTCGAATTTATTTTTGCAATAAGTATGAGAACTAGAAAAGCGTGCGGTTAGGTTTTATATTTTTTGAACAAGCATATGAATCAGATACCATGCGGTTAGGATTTTTTGTGAGTGACAAAGCATGTGGGTAGATATCATGTTGGGTAGGATCTACTAAAGCATGATTGGGTAGCCAGCATGTGAGGGTAGGTTTTATTTGATGTTTACGATATCCACTATCTTGTTGTTTATCTTATGTGCACTAACCCATTTTTGTTCTCTGTCTATTTTATTTTGATTTTATTGCATTTGCATCCTCATGTCATCGAGGGGTGTTAATTCATAAGTGATTGACTAACAAGAAGGCTGACCATATTGAGGCAAGAAATTCTCCACCATGTAGTCAAAACCAGGAGATCAGAGATGTTCAAACGATCCATGAAGATGGGCACCCGAGGAATGAAGAGATCTGAAACTGATTGGAGATTTCCTTTAAAGGTGTAAAGGCTAAGATGTTGACTCAAAAGATATATATAGTCATACCAAGGACGAGAAGATCATTCATAAAGACAAGAAGACCATTCATAAAGACATGAAGACCACTTCGCATTGAAGGTAAGAATGAAGATTTTAAGATTCAATTTAAGGACATCCGACATCATCAAAGGTGATGGAATACGCCGACGATTTTTGAGGTGCAATACAAGATCCTACGACTCAAGGAAATGAAGAAATGAAGAATCACAGTTGTATTTTGACTACATGGTGTACTTGTTGATTTCTTTTTGTCTAAGTGAACGATTGTTCTATAAGTGGTCACTTTCGGAATTAACACCTCGTGTCTTGCATTTGCATCTACATTTGCATTCTTATTTTTGCATTTGCTTATTAATTTATTTTGTTATTGTTTTTTTTGTCATTTTGTTACCTTATTTATACTGACTTGTTCTTTTACGTTGTCTGCATTGCATGATCATGACATAATCAAGGTGTCGATTTGTGAGTGGTCAGCATAGTAGAAGGTTTTCATGATGGACAAGGGGTTTCGTGATCAAGCAGACTATAACACAGATGAGAAATGGCATCCTAAGAAAGCTTCAAGAATAGTGGAAAGATCTGCACCCGAAGATCGCGTGGCTGAGGAAGAGCAAAAGGAGATAAGAGAGATAAAAGAGCAGATGTCCAGGATGATGGATAGGATAGATGCTTTGGCTAAAGGAAGTGGGACTTCTACAACAAGAAAGAAAGAGCTCAACGGAAGCATCCTTGAGGTGTCAAATATGCAAGAGACTACTTTAGAGCCTGTTGATTCTATCCAGTATGAGAGGCCACACATAATCATTGTTCGTATCAACAAGTTGTTTGGAAACGCCAAAGAAGTAGTGGCAACTACAAAAATTCAGAAGGATGAAAAGAAGCCATGCAGTCAGAACTCGGTGGTATTTGATAGTCTACTCCAGACATCGAGGGAAGTAAAACTTGAAACTGCAGTTCAACCCAAGCCGAAAGGTGGCTCTCGTTTTGATTCTATCCCAATATCATATAAGGAGTTGTATGATGCACTGTTAGAAGCCCAAGAAGTAGCTCTGCATTATGTGAAGCCTTTGCAACCTCCGTATCCAAAATGGTATGACGTAAATGTTCGTTGTGAATATCATGTCGGGGTTCAAGGACATTTCATCAAGAATTTCTCAACCTTCAAGCGTCGAGTCCAACATCTTCTAGATCATGGAGTATTGGAGTTCGAATTGAAAGATCAACACACTTCGGTAGTGGCTTATCCTTCTGAGTCTGAACCAAAAGTGACCAAAGGTAAGGGTATCTGTGAAGACATCCAGGAGAAAGGTTGTTTGCCAAAATATTAAGCTCAGATTCGTCATTTGAAGAGTGAAAATGAAAAACTGAGGAGAGATATGGAAGCCATGCGGGATGATTTTCAAAGGATCAGTCAAGCTTTTAAATTTGCTGGTATGAGGAATGTCCCAGAGGAATGGATAGCAGGGGTCGTTAAACTGAAGAAGGACGCTGAACAGTGGAAAAAGAATTGCAAATTACACGAAGGTCGAGCAGAGAAGTTTTCTCATGATTTACAGATTGCAAAAAAGGGGCGCAATACATCTATCAATGATTTGGGAAGGTATCAAGTTGAAATCCAGACGTTAAAAAGGTCCATAGCCGACATGAAAATTTCATATCAATGCCACAAGTGGGATAATGAAGCCGAGCTAGAAGCCAATAGAGCCAAGAACAAGAAGTTGATGAAAATGGTGGATGACTGTAGTGATCTTATGAAAGAGTTTCATAACCAAAATGACTTTCTTACAAGGAAAAATCAACAACAGTGTCTGCAACTCCGAGAATCAGCACTCAAGATAGAGAAAAGAGATAAAGTCGTGAAAGAAGTTATGACTCAAGCAAGCGATGTGGCTCACAAATGGGTTGATTTAGCTGGATTTGCAAGAGAATTAAAGCATACTAACAACTCAACCCTCGAGCATGAGTGGAAGTTAAATTGGCTTTTGAAAGAGATAGAAAAGCTAGGAGTGAAAGCTGTCCATTGTCTGTAAAAGTTTGTTTCATGTACTGAAACCTTTCTGTTCAATGAAAGTTGTTTTAAGATTGTCACTCTAAAATGACACCTTTTGTATTTACATTTAGCATTTGCATTTGCATTGCATATCTTTATTTAAGCATCTTATATATGCATTAATTTTGAAAACATGAAAATAATTTATGGGAGGTTATGTGACAGTATTACCAAGATCATTCATTCATACTGTTCCTCATCATAATGAACAAACAATTGGAAGTAATGGAGAAGTCTAATCAGAAATCACAAGATCAGTTGCAAGAGCAGTTTGTTGGGTTACAACAAGATACGACGGATCAAGCATCGGGGTCTCTGTAAGGCGCATCGAATCAAATGATCCAGGTGCTGGCAACTAAGGCTGTTGGTAGAGAGGAAATCACTGATAAAGGACACCAGTCTCATCAGAGTAGTGCATCAAGAGTGATACTTTGCCCCGGAGCATCTAACTCAAACCAAGGGAAGAGCCTCGTCAATTATGGACAGTTTGAAAACGAGTTCAAGTGGTTGAATAAAGCCATTAAAGATATGAAGGTTGTTAATGCCACTAACAAGGAGTTAGAAGCCAGATAACTCAGTTTGGTCCCTGATTTGGTCATCTCACATGAATTTAGGGTGCCTAACTTTGAAAAATATGATGGCACCAGTTGCCCCCTAATTCATCTGAAGATGTTTTGCAGAAAGATGGAAGGGTACTTAGATGATGATAATCTGTTGATTCATTACTTCCATGATAGTCTTGATGGGCCAGCTGTGGTGTGGTATAACCGTTTGAACAAAGAGCAGATCAAGACATGAATCAACCTAGCTGATGCGTTTCTAGGGCAATATCAATACGTTAAAGGCTTAGCCCCGAAATGTCATCACCTTCAGAAGATGAGGATGAAAGCTACTAAGAGCTTTAAAGAATATGCCCTAAAATGGAGAGGAGTGACAGTACAAGTTCAGCCTCCTTTGCTAGAAGAAGAAATATCATGTATGTTTCTTAATTCTCTCCCAGCTCCTTTCTTTGAGTTAATGCTGGGAGACTCGACGAATGGCTTTAAGGATATTATGATGGCTGGAGAATCCATTGAAGATGTAATCAGCAAGGGAAACTTGAAAGTTACTTCCAAACGTCCAAGCGATCAAAAGGAAAAAGCTGATGAGGTGAATGAATGTCACATCCAGAGCTCCCGCAATCGTAAAAGAAAAGGGGTAGCAAGTTACCTGAGTTATCCAAAGAAGGTCCCAAGATTGAAAAATACTTTGAAAGTGTTCCAAACATCTATCTCGGATCTATATCCCCATTTGGTTAAAGCTCAATACCTCAAACCAAGGCCAGTGAAAGTGCAACCAGACCCTTCTGCTCACAAATATGATCAAGATAGTGTCTGTGATTTTCACTTGGGGGAATTGGGGTATTCTACGGGAAATTGTAGGCTGCTGTTGAAAGAAATAGAGAAGCTGGTTAAAAATGGGACGTTGACACAAGAAATGGTGGAACAATGGATGACGAACTAGAGTGGGGCATCAGAGCGCAACGTATAACACCCGATTGAGTCAAACGCCACTCCATCAGAAGAATAATGGGGCATCCTGACAGCGCAGAAATCATTTTGTTCATCATGAAACTTTTTTTCATTTGCAACATCTTGTTTGAACAAGTTTTTTGGACTTTCTCATCAGTTTTTTTAATGATATTTAAATGAATTCATGTTACTTTAAGGATGGTGAACATTGAATCAGATTTATGACTTGAAATTCTTTGAATATCAACTGAGTTAAGAGCTCTTTAATGATTAGAGTTACAAATCTTTGATAAAATGACAAGGTTGAAATCTGATAAAACAAGGACCCTGGACCTTACCCCCAGAAGATACACTCGAACACCATACCTTTTTATTGCAGGGACCGATATAGCCTTCTCCTATCATAAAGGAATGAACCATAGGCTTGGTATTCAGGTATGCATAGGAGAGGACAACATGGGGCATCTTTGTGTACGATGTTACAAAACTGTCTAGACCATACTTTTGTTGACAATGTTCAATGATGATTATGATCTTCACGGATAGAATAGTCGAGTAGGTGAATCTAATTTAGGTCAGTTGCTTGGAAATTAAACTCTAACGATGAGATTTTCTGACTTTCAACAACACCTAGACTATGACAGGTTCTTCTTGACAAGCTTAAGAAATTGGATTCGTATACCCATATTATAATATTATATGTATACTGAGGTCTGATAAAGGTGATTATATTATATGTGTATACAATAAAGCTGAGCTATTCCGCTAAGGCAATTGGTTATAGAGGAAACTCGAAAGCCCTGGCTTTATGAATATACTATATTCAAACCATGACCTTGATTGGGTACCTGGCAATTCGGTGTATGCTCCACTGTGATTGTCAAGTCAAAGACTTTGTGATGAGATGAATCCTTCAGCTAACCCGATAAAGACAAATTACAATAAAGCTGATTTCAGCTAGCCAAAAAATGGAAAATTAAATCAAGTTTATTTAAATAAGGAGTTACGGTAAAGATGGAATAAGGGAGTTGAGGAACACCTGTCATGGTCAATTTCACACGAGCACTCAGAAATTTCATTTTTAGATCGATATTTCTGCACTACATTGGTTAGAGGAGTCTACAAAGCTTGAACAAATGGAAGATTTCAGAGAACTGAAATAGAAGTGTTCTAGAAAGTCTAGTAATTGATTATACTAGTTGCGTCATTTTGTTCGCATCCGATTAAAATACCAAGCCAAGAAAGAAGGGCATGTTGCGATGTTCACAATGATCACGAAAGAAGTGAAATTTTGGTGGTCGAAACCTTAGAAAATAAGAAGCCAACCATGAAACCAACCCCTCAATTTTGATACTTGTCAAAGAGCTATAACCCTGAAAACATTAAAGAGCTATTGATTCTCTTGATATTTTGTGAACTCATGTTTATTATTTGATTTTATTGCGAGCCTGAATTAAGGGGCAATGTTTTATAAAATTCTTTCATTCTTTGATCTTTGAAATAAGAGAAAGAAAAAAAAAATTTCAAATAGGACAGTTTCAAATGTGAAAGGTCCTTGAAGCTGATGAGGCTCATTGTGCCTCCATTGGATAAGAAAAATAAGCAATGCCAGAACATGAAGCATTCCGCAATCTTGAAGTAGATGGTCTAAAGAGATCAGAATAGATGAAGAACACTTTCTTGGGCTATCATCGGTAACCCATCGAGAAATAGATGCTCGCCATATTTGAAAGGGGCACATAGCTCAGTCCGAATGAATATGCAAGACATTGTGTTAGAAGGGTTGATCACTTCTTAAGTAGCATGAAGAAAAGCCCTCAAATTATTTGACAACACTACTGTGTAGTGACACCAGAATGAGAACATTCAAGTTATGATATATTGGGGACCGAATAAACCCACTTCATGTTCAGATGATAAGATTCAAAAGGAGGCATGGAGAATGAGCCTTACAATTTGAGGTGTTGGGGTATTTTTGAAAGTCCGTACCAGTAAGATGATGTTGGGGCACTAGTGAAGGACTGTTTCTGCTAGAGGTATTAATGTGGGACATCTTTGGAAGCCTATGAAGACTTGTGGAATGATAATTGAATTGAACAAATAATTCCAATGGGATAGAAATGTATGAGTGGTGAAAATGGTGAAACATCGATAGATGGGTTTACTGTATGTTATCATATTGTTCATCATCAGTTGTATTACTCTTGTGATTTCCACTGAGTGTTGGTATCCTTGTAATACCTTATAAAAACTCTGAGTGCTATGCAAAGGGCTTCTCTAGTTGAAAGATATGAGTAGGAGCCACATAAAGATGAATGTGTTATCAAATGTCTTACGAACCAGTGAGTATGGCAGTGAATTAGTGTTGCGATCATATGTTGACTTCATTACCCAAGATGAAGGTTATCTTCCGTAACTCCAAGGTTAAAATTAGAAATAATTTGGTGACCTGTAGAATTGGGGTAGATCCTCCTTGGGATGTGCTGCAAGAGTTAAATCAGAAGAGATGTTGTTATCCTATTGATCTTTGTGGAGTTTGGCGCAGTCATGTACATAGTCTCCGAAATTGGGGCAACACAATCATATTTATGACCATAACAAGAAGTTGAGAGAGAAAATGTTTCCTCCGAAATGAAGAATGAAAACAAAGACGATAAGAAGATAGAAGAAGATCAGAGGGCTCGTAAAAAATGCAAGTTAGAAACTATGAGTTGCTACACGAGTATATAAAGCGGACCCTAAAAAGGATGATCAAATAGAAGAAGACTGAGTTCGCCACGTTGAAGGCAAATGAAGATTAAATCGACATTTATGCATTCATGAGAACATCATTTGCATAAAAGAAAATACATTACACTGATACATTTAGTTGCATCCGTGTTTCATGCATAAATACATGATTTTGACAGATCTTTATAGTGAAAAGAGAAGAGGCATAATGTTAAAATATCGATGATTGAAAGGACGATTTCAAACCTCAACCGTAAAGAGTCACATTTAAAGAGGCATACCTTGAAGAACAGAGAGGTCTAATCCACATAAGAAGCATGACTTTGAAGTGAAGACCACCAGATGTAGAAGAAAAACAAAGATTTTTGTGAATTGATCAATTGAAAGGACTTGCACACATGAGATTGGGGCAAGTCAATCTTAAGCCTTCACCAGAGAGTAGTGAAGCAAACCATCTTAAGCCTTCATGAAGAGGAGTGAAGCAATCCATTTTAAGCCTTCACCAAAGAGTAGTGAAGCAAATCCATCCATAAGACCTTCGGGTAGGATGTTTTCAAATGAATTTGAAAATGAGAAAATGGTGCATAAGACCTTTGGGCAGGATGTTTTTCACCAAGATGATAAGTCATTCGGGCCATTTTAAGCCTATTTGAAAAGAATAGGGAGCAAATACGCAGATCGAAGATTATTCGAGTCCTATACTCTTTGAGAGAATAGGGAGAAGACATGTTATCCGAAGATTTTCAAGTCTCACTTACCCCCGGAGGTGGAGTGGAGCAGATCTCTTATCAAATTTTAAAGCAAGAAGATGGGACTGGACAAAAATGCCCAAGTACAATATAAATCATCCAAGCCATTTTTAGCCTTTTCAGAAGAGTGTTGGAGCAAACCATTAGATCACCAAATGTGGAAGCAAATCGAAGGTTCTCGGGTACGAAGAAGAAGATCAATCGATTAAAAGCATTCTCGGGCACGTGAGATAGAGGCGAAAGGCAAGAAGAAGACTGAAGAAGGGAAAAATGACGCTGCAATCGGATAAAATTGGGTCATTATTTGTCTTTGCTATATTTTTCTGTTCACAACAACGAGCAAAGAGGGGCAGCTGTAATACCCTAATTTTGTCCGGGCCAGTTAATTTCATTTAAAGATGACTGGGAAATAATGTGAAGGTGTTGGTGTTCGATGAAGAATTAATTAAAATAATGAAGCGTGGAATTTTGCGTTTGAAAGCTTTAAGTGCTCGATTGGAATTGGAATCGTATATGAAAATCGGGACACAAATTGAAATCCAAATTCCAAATTTAAGTGTCTAAAAGTCCATTTATATATTACAAGGCCCAAATTAAAAATAATACTACGTATGGCTTGAACCCATGAAGAAAATTAACTCCAACACCAAAGTAGCCCACGTGAGGACATCACCAGACTGGACCCATTTTGCACCATTTCCAGCTCTAAAACGTTGCTACTGCTGCCCACGTGAAGCACCAAAATCGAGCTGACAGCACCCTTGCTACCCAATAGCTCTCGGCCAGCACGCTCGAGCACCCCACAGGAAGTCCCTCGAGGCTGTCACCCACACCCTGCTAGCACTCTGACCGAGCAGCTCGGTTCCCCACTACTTCCCATGCCTTGCGAGTATGATTCCAAGAGAAGACCCATACTGGCACCATGGAAAAAATAAAAGAAAACAATTAACAAAGGGGGTTCTCGATCAAAAAGAGGAGCACGAGCATAGAGAAGAGAGGGAGCCATCAGTTATCATAAAAAACGATGATCAACAAACAGAGTGGATGAGATTCAGGGGAAGCTCATAAACAAAGGATGACCATTCGAAACAGGGGTAACCATTTCGAGTAGAGGGGTCAGTCATCAATTGGAGAGCAAGCAAAGAACATTGGAGCAGGGGAGGGTTTCACGAACAGTAGGGAAGAAAATAAGACAGGGGAAAACATTTTGTAAAAAAGAGGATTCTACTCTCCATCTTTTTTTTTCAAAAGCAATGTAATCGTGGGGGTTCTTCACCCATTTTTGCAAGAAACATTCTTAAGCAAAAACGAGGGGCAGCGCATTTTTTCAAATATTCTTAAAGGTATTTTCCATATTTAGCTTCTAACAAAACCAGTAACCATTTTGTTTTTTTTTCTTCTTCCCATTGAAAACTAAAACGAATAGAAATAGAAAAGCAAGTGAGGCTTAGCTTGGTTACCTTAGTTGATCCTCGTCATTTGGTGGTCGGAGCAGAAGCGGCGACGACGTACGTCGGCCGTGGCTCCTTTGAGTCTTTGTCGAGGAGTTAGAATAGAAGGGGAGAGGCTGGCTCAATCTGTTTCGGGTCTTTTGGGGTTGTCTCAATCTTAGTCGGGGAAGGTAGAAGCGAGGAGGTCACCGATGGTTGGTGGCCGAGGCGTCGCCGGTTATTTTTACTGGGTTGTAAGGAATGAGAGTGAGACGAGAGGAATAGAGAGTTAGGGGAGAAGAGGGGCGCCGTTCTGCGAGGATGAAGAGAACAGATAAATGAGGGTTAGGTTAGGCTTAAAGTAAGTTTTATATTAGATTTTTAGGGATAATTTATTTAAGGTCACTACACCTCTACCGTTGATTTCCATTTTGGTCCCAATCAAGTCCTGTTTGTTGCGTAATTTGGACTTCATCTTTTATGCATATTTGATTTTAGTCCTAAATGCTAGTGTATGTATTTTATTTCGTCTGCACATTTGGTTTTCAAGATTTTGCATGTTATATTTTTGTCCTTAAATTGGTATTTTTGTATTTCTGATTTTGACTCCATGTTTTATCCGCATTTAATTTCAGCCCGATTTGTAATGTACTTAGTTTCGTTTCTTTAGACATTTGAATCTCATGTTGTTGCATGTTGCATTTTAGTTCCGGGATTCACTCACTTTGATATTTTATTTGTTTATACATGTGATATGTTTCTTTTGAAGATTACAGTTTAGTCCTGCATACATTCATGGTTTTATTCTGATTTTAGTACATGAAATATTATTATTAGTGTTCTATGACTTGATCATTGTTTAATCTATGATTTTAGCCTTAAGAGTTAAGTGTTTATTCATTTAAGTCATTATGTTGTTTTTTATGTTTTCATGATAACATGTAAATATTATGTATAATTTAATTATTAATGTTAATATGGTCATTTGCATGCTTATATTTGCATATGCTAAGTAATATAGGATAACTTTGTGCCTTGCTTCGTTTTATTTAATATGTCGAATAAATTAGCATTGTGAATATTGGTATTTATCTTTTTTTAGGATGCATATAAGTTTTGGCATTTTCATATCATTATGTGTATGATATCCTCATAAGCATGATCTGACACTATTACATAATCGGATTAAGGGTATTTAATTTAAAACTATCATAATGGCATCTCTTAACTTACTAGAGGGTCGTTTTGACGATTTTAAATTAAAAGTGTATCCCAGCAGTGTCACCAAAAGAATTGATTAATCACTTTAAAATTTGGAAATGAAAGAGAAAGAAATATTCGGCTATTTAAATTATTTGAGAAAAGATCGTTAGAACTCACCTAAAGATCTGGTCTCGATATTTTTAAATAATCGAATATCCTTTATCTTTCTAATGACTTTGTAATTTTAAATTAACATATTTTGTTGTTTTTCAATGTTACAAATTTGCACTTTTATTGTTTAAAGGGATCATTAATCAAATTAAACTCGAACTTGTGAAATTCGTTGCAAAGACATTAATTAATCGACTAGGTACCGATTTAGGTCGTTGTGGTGGTGTTAATCCTTCCCCACACGTAACCGACTCCCGAACTTGGATTTTGGTGACGTAGATCGTAAATTTGTCATTTTAATTAAAATTAATTTTTATTTAAAATGAAAACGTTTTTGGGTGCCCAATCACACCCTAATCAAAGATTGGTGGCGACTCCTCGAACCATATGTTTTTATCGTAAAGGAATTTCCAAAATTTTAAAACGAGAGGTTTTCTAAAAATCGCATTGTTTTTAATTAAAAATTCAATTGAAAAGAGAATAATAAAAAATGACGCGGTTTTCAAAATCTCGCCCACCCGGTTAAAAATCGTTTCGACACAATGGATACAATTGAATGAATGCTGGAGGTGAAACACCCCTACCTAGTCCAAGAGTTGAACCCGAATAAGAAATATCACCTTACTAATTTCGAAATTTTGAATCATATTTTCAATTCAATTTTAAAACTTTGGAGTTAATACCATGCAATTTAATCACGTAAAGAAGTAACAAAAATCAATCGAACACTTCAACACGACCACTTAATCATATACTGACGAATATGAGAATTCCAATAGCCAATGAAGGAACGATAATGTTAAATAGGGAAATTGTCATAATTAAGCTTGGAGGAGCACAATGATATCAATATAGAAGTATCAGAAAACATTCAAAAATATTTGTATAATGACCCACTTACACATAAGGTATTCATACACAAGAATGAGTATTGGTATCGAACCTAACAACATCGATACCTCACCTTGAGTATATCAAATAAAGGCTTGAAAAGTATTTTCATTCCCAAGGTATTGATACTTATATGCAAGTATCAGTACTCCTACTAGGGGTATCGTTACTCAACATGTGTAGCGATACAAAAATGAGCTCCAAAGTTAAAATATTAATCCCGATATTTATACCATCAAATTGGGTATCAACAATTGAAAACCTAGATTTTCCATAAATTCATACAGTATCGAGAACAATATCAATATCATATTTTGGTAATACCAATGGGTACATTTTAATCAAATTATTTTAATCACAATGACATGTAACTTAAGACTAATTTTCTTCAAAAATAGTTTATATCAATTTTTGTTTTTCAAATATGGAAAAGATGTTTGCATTGATAAATTGTCTATAAAATCATTACCATTAAATTATCTATCATTTCTTTTTATACTAAGTAATAAAATGTATTGAAGCATAACATAGTTTCTTAATATGTTTATATAAATTATATCACTCATATGAAGAAATAAGAGATATTATGGAATTAATTACCATGTTGTCTGTCGACACCGTTATTCGTCCAGGTGGGGAAAGACCAATACTGACTCGGGGGTTTTCTCTTTGAAAAGATTTCGAAATGTGAGGAGTCGCCACCAATCATTTAAGGTGCGATTAGGACACCATAAAAATCGGGTGATTTTAATAAAACATTTTATTTTTTTCAAAATATCAAGTTTTGGGGTCTGCAAAAATCCAAAAATTAGGTTCGGGAGTCGGTTACGCGTGGGGAAGGATTAGCACCCCCACAAGCGCCCAAAAATTGGTACCTAGTTGATTACCCTATATGTAAAATCGAAAATTTTGAGTTCGATCTTTATTTAATTTAAAAATCACTAAGTATGCAGTGTTTGAAAAGGGTATTCGTTTATTGAGACCGATATCATTCGCCCCCGAGTGTAAATGCGGGAGATCATCTATTATGTCTAATAACTGAACATTGCCTCGTTTTTACAAAACATAATGTGGTTTTGAAAAGGATATCGACTTATTTAGGGAATTACCAATAGTCACCCCTTAGCATTATTGCGGGAGATATACTACTAATTCCTTAATAAGTGAACAGTGCCTTAGATTTATAAGAACAATGCGATCAAGTAAAATTTTATTTGTCCTAATTATACTAAAAATAAATTATGGCTTTTTCTAACTTACGGCGACAAGTTATGAAAATTAAAGAACATAGGGGGTTAAATCTAAAAACATAGGCTCTACTATTAATCCTATTTGATTTTAATCGATTATTGAGTCGAATAACCGAAATGGTCCCTTGAGCTTTTAAGAGAGAGCCACTTCGAATTATCCCCTAAATTAAGAGAATATTTTGAAATCTTAGTTAAAATGGAGGTTCTGTTTAACCTATTTAATTATGTCAATATTAAGAGTCTAATATAAGTTCAGGAACTAAAAAGGTCAAGGTCTAAAGTATCGAGTTCTAAATGACTTAAAAGAATAAGAACCTAAAATGAAAAACTTCTAAAGTTAGGGGCTAATTAAGATTCTAATTTTTTATCTAAATTATTAAACTTAATGTTTTTTGGAAAATATTAATTATTCATAAATTAAAAATTGAGCAATCGATTCGTTTAATCAGGCATCATATGCAAAACTCGACTTGAATTGCTCCCTAATTAAAACTAAAGTGTCGTCATAATTTCTAAATTCGATTCAAATGTTAATCTAATTTAAAACTAAATCTAAGAAATAAAACTATGAAATATTAAAACAATTAATAAACATAATAAAAACAACAAATAAAAAATAAAAATAGTAAAAAAACATAAAATAAAAATAAACTATGAGGACCTAATTGCATAAATATAAAATTACCAAGCTAAAAAGAACAAATTGAACATGCAATAGAGGCTAAATTAAAACAAACCAAAATGTAAGGGCTAAATCGAAATAAAATAAAATAAAATGACTAAAATGCAAAAAAATAAAAGTTAGTAACTAAATCAGAAATAAATAGTGACCAAGATGCAAAAATTAAAATAATAATAATAAAATCAGAAACTAACAATGACAAAATTAAAATAAAACAAAACAGAATAATACAATTATAATAAATTAGAAATGAAAGGTCCAGTGACCAAAATGTTAAAACACGACAAAGTTTTAGGGACTAAAAAAGTGAATTTACAAAAAATTAAAGAAGGAACATAAAAAGGTAAAATATCAATTTTGGTTCTGACAGGGACCAAAATGCAAAAACACAACAAAGTTTAAGGGATTTATGACGCAAATAGACCATTAATTTTCCTATATATATATACAAATTTCCTTTTTATTTTTTCATTTCACGCAAGAGTTAAAAAACCAAAAAAAAAAAAATTAAAATTCTATGGTTTTTTTCCTTATGCCGGCCAATTGCTGGCCGGCCCCGATCTAACTCTAGGATCGGTTTCGCACGATCGGGCTCCTCGTCACGGATCTAGGATCGGGCTCCTCCAAAATTCACGGGCAAGCTCATCTCGGGCTCCTCATCACAGATCTAGGATCGGTTTCGCACGAAACAACCTCCATTGCCGTAAAAACGGTCGAGACCGTTCGACTTTCCAGGCTCTGGTGACTCCTTCGACGACCCAAGGTGAGTTTCGATCTACCCTCCTTATATTTTTTTCGTATTTTTTCACTATAAAAATGGTGGTTAGTTGGTCGTGTTCAAAATAAAACACTATTTTATTGGTTTGATATTCGATATATATATATATATTAGTGTTTTTAGGTTTTGAAATCTAAAAAACTTTGCTTTCTTGAGATTTAAAATAGACAGCAAACACGAAAGAAAAAATAATAACTAAATAGAAATAAAATAAACGCAACAATGTAGAAAATCGAAATAAAAACCTCATGATTGTATTGCTTCGAAAATGGTAGATTACAGATTTCAGTAATTTTTGAATTGCGCCCCCTCTGTTACACTGTTTATCATTCAGGTTTTATACCCATTTTACAGAAATGAAATCATTATTTTTTATAAGGGTGTAGAGTTGAGGTTGTTGGCGTGCAGTCCCAGCTTTCCTCTGGTAGGTGAAGGAAATGGTGACCACCGGTTGGGGGAAAGGGACGGCTGCTAGCTAGGCTAGATTAGACCTAGGTCGGGTCTATAGTTGGGCCCAGGTCGTTTGTGTCTTGGTTCAACTTGGGCCTGTAAAATGGTGCTCACAGCTACCCCTCATTGCTATGAAACGAGAATGACGCAAAGATAATAGAGCAACATTTTTGTCTCAATCTCTGCTCTTCAAGTTGCAGGTTCTTCTCATCATGGTCTTTTCACTGGAAATGTTGATCCCGCAAGTGAGGTTGCTGATTCAACTTCATATGTGATGAATCGAGCTAAGGTTGAATAAGTTATTCTCGTGAATTCTCTACTGGAAATGTTGATCTCTCGAGTGAGGCATCGCTGATTCGAAATGCCATGAATCTTCTGTTTTGAGTGAAACTATCTCAAGCGAGATAAAATCTTCTGTTTTGAGCAAAACCATCTCAAACGAGATAAAATCTTCTGTTTTGAGTGAAACTATCTCAAGCAAGATGTTTTTCTGTTTCAAGGGAAACTATCTCAAGCGAGATAAAATCTTCTATTTCGAGGGAAACTATCTCAAGCAAGACAAAATCCTCTTTTTCGAGGGAAACTATCTCAAGCGAGATAAAATCTTCTGTTTCAAGGGAAACTATCTCAAGTGAGACAAAATCCTCTATTTCGAGGGAAACTATCTCAAGCGAGATAAAATCTTCTGTTTCTAGGGAAACTATCTCAAGCGAGACAAAATCTTTTGTTTCAAGGGAAACTATCTCAAGCGAGACAAAATCTTTTGTTTCAAGGGAAACTATCTCAAGCGAGACAAAATCTTCTATTTCGAGGGAAACTATCTCAAGCGAGATAAAATCTTCTGTTTTGAGGGAAAATATCTCAAACGAGATAAAATCTTATGTTTCAAGGGAAACTATCTCAAGCGAGATAAAATCTTCTGTTTTGAGGGAAAATATCTCAAGCGGAACAAAATCTTCTATTTTGAGGGAAACTATCTCAAACGAGATAAAATCTTTTGTTTCGAGGGAAATTATCTCAAGCGAGACAAAATCTTCTGTTTCAAGGGAAACTATCTCAAGCGAGATAAAATCTGGTTTTAAGAAAACAATCTTGAGTGAAATGAATATTCTTGTTTCGAGTAAAAACTATCTCAAGAAAGATGAAACTTGTTTTAAGAAAAACAATCTGTAGTGAAATAAAATATCTTATTTTGAGTAAAAGCTGTCTCAAGCAAGACAAATCTTGTTTTAAGAAAAATAATCTTGAGTGAAATAAATTGTCTTTTTTCGAGTAAAAAACTACCTCGAGGGAGACAAATCCAATCTTGAGTCAAATGAAATGTCTTCTTTCGAGTAAAATTGTCTCAAGTGAGACAAAGTCTGTTTTAAGAAAAACAATTTCAAGTGAGATAAATCCTCTGTATTAAATTAGATTGTCTCAAGCGAGACAAAATTTGTTTTTAAGAAAACTCGTCTCGAGCGAGATGACCCTTTGTTTCGATAGAAACAATCTCAAAGGCGATCGATAGTCTGATTGCTCCTGCATATGGAGGAAAGGCCTTCAGAAGATCTGATCGTTTACTTCAGGACGTTGAATCTCCAAACATGCCCCAACGTTCATCATTTCTTGCTTCAACACTAATTCTAAGCATGAGTTTTGTGTCTGAAGGCCACATGTCAACCACCAAGATCCACTCCAGAGAGATTGTCTTGTTTAAAAATTGTTTTTTCTTCTTTTATTTTCAAGAGTCTGAAAATATCAAAAAGTTTTGAAAAATGTTTAATCAAAGATTTTGAGAAAATATTACCCCTTTCTAGGTTTCATAATTGAGACAAATCATAAAACAAGAGTTCATTGGATATCAAAGAATTAATTACACTTTTAATCATTCAATAAATTATAGTTGGTTGACAAGTGTCAAGATTATTGCTATATTTGAGAAATGGTTAAGAAAAGAGGGGATAAAATGTCTCAGGTTGTTATTTTTGGTCAAAAGTTTGATATTCTTATTTCTTTGATGTTCACTGATCTGATGGGGTAACTTGTATTCTCCTCTATTGGAAGTGTTCTCTGGCTCCCAGCTCTCATGATCACACTCAGGTTGTGCGATGGCATATCAAGGGACAACAGATGCATCATCTTCATATTCAAGCCGCCTTTTTATATTTTCAACTCGAATTCTCCTTTGGTTTCAAGATGTTATTTAGAGTTTACGTCTTGAACCCCCTTTATTATTTTTTTCTCTATTATGCTTTAAAGATTTTAGAAATCTGAAGATAGTCTCTTCTGTTTAGAAATTCATGTATGATTAGAAGAGACTTTTAAGGCACATAATGTAGTCTATGGTTCATGGTTATGAAAAAAAGGGATAAAAGGCCCAAAACAAGTGTTTTAGGGTTATTAAACCAAGGATCAATTCATTCTGATGCATGCAATCTTGTCTTTCTCGATTTGAATATACTCGTATGAGTCTTTTATTTCCTCTGGATGCTCCATGACCTTCTGGTGAACTGATTATGAAATGATTGTGCTTGATCAATCTCATGGTTGGAAGCTCGATGTGTCATTTGAGTCGGTGAACTCTTTGCATGTGCTTCTTGACTTTTTTTCTTTGTTTTTTTCTTATGCTTTTTTATTTGCTTTTTTTTCTTTGCTTTTTCCTTTTTGCTTTTTTCTCTTTGTTTTTCTCTTTGCTTTGATTTGATCTTCTCACTTTTCGTTTGTTTCACCTTTTGGTATCTCATTTGGATTGATGGTTTTCACTCATGCAAGCAGATTTTCTCCACCTTGCCCCCTAGTGTGGAGGGTGATCCTTGTTAGGGTTGAATCCTAAGAAAACATAATTTAGGCTCAAAGGGGACACAAGGGATATATTTTCTCCTTTTGTGAAGGGATAAAAAAAGAAAGTCGCTCATCATTTCATACACATAAATCCTTGCAAAAAAATGTATCCTAGGGGGATAGATTTTCATGATTAATTTTATTCACATGAAAACAATGTAAATAATGCATGATGAAATTATTTTGAATTAATTTTCTTTTTCTTCTTGCTCCTAGCATGTCTCAATTATTCAGGCTTAACTTCAGAAAATTGATGCGAGAAGCCCCACATTGTCTTCTTAGAAGAAGGTTTATGTTCAAGTGAACATCTTGTACTCAATGTCTCCATGTTTTATTGGTAGAAAAAAATATCAGTTTTTCACCTAAGAATATGATTGTGACTTGATTGGCTCAACGAAAGGTATGGGTGTGACTTTTTTTGTGTCTCGAAAAGATAAAGACATTGTTTCAAAGTTTCAAAGAAAGGAAATGTCAAAATTTGGTCCTAAGGTAGTGACCATGAATTACTCTGAGGAAAGAATCGAGAGATTTTATTTTGGTTTTGGATGGTATAAGAAAGGTCTAATCTTACCATTTTTCGAAAATCTATAATTCTTGAAGAATTAAAAGAATATGTAATTCATTCGATATTCAAAGAATTACAAGATTAAAATTCGTTCAATTATTCAACCTTAGAAGGTAGCATAAGTTCAATCATCAAAAGATTTAAAATATTTAAGCAAATATTAAAGACATAACAAAAATGAGTTCCAACAAAACAATTCTCTCAATGCAAGTGGTAGATGCAATGCCCCCATCCTTCTTCGATTATCCATGCCCCTGAATCTATCATGTTCTAGATTTTGTGCTTCAGTGCCTTACAGTTTTCAGCGGCATGTCTGGAGCTTTCTATGTGGTAACATGCACACGGCTTCAACATCATAAACCTCAAGATATGGGGACTCCTTTCTCAGATCATCCTGGAAGGCTCAGTCCTACCACTAGCAAAAAATATCTCCCACCGTACTGATTTCATCTTATTCCTCTAATTGTTCAAATCTTGCTTATATTCTCAATGTGATTAGGACCACTTCATCAAATCCTCCGCGGATTAATTCTATGTTTTTATGAATGATGCATGTGAAAATGCTTAAAATGATATACATATTCAAAGATGCAAATGCAAATGTGAAATGGGTGTGCAAAATGTGAGATGCAAATGCAACAATGAATTGATCCAAAAATAATTGTTCCTAGAACAATTCTAAAAAACTGACAATGTCTCGGTACACTGGGAAATGAATATATGGTTCATCCGTAAGTCGTCTAGCTCCTGCGAGCATCTGGGTACTGCATCATCTTCTAAGCTTCTACTCCATCTACCACTTCCAGAAGTCTTTCGAGCTGGTTTGTGATCTTTAAATATTGGCTTCGATGTTGAATCATCTCGAGTCCAACTTGTTACCTCAGCAGGCAAATGTCTGGATCGTCTCCTTGGTATATAGACTCCCTCTAGCTCCTACTTCCAAAAATATTTCGAGCTAGTTCGTGATCTTCAACTTTTGGCTTCAGCGTCGAATTATCTTGAGTCCAACTTGTTACCTTAGTAGACAGATGTCTGGCTCGTCTCCTTGGTAGGTAGGCTCCCTCTTGGCACCATTCGATTTACGTAAAGCATCCTCAAATTTCTACCGATCCCAGAGAAAGGCATTGTTATGCAATTGTTTTTCAAGAACCTTCTATTCGATCAGTTATTTAAGGGATCAATACCTTTGAATGATGTGTCATGTTCGTGCAAAAATAAAATAAGAGCAGACAAAATGTTACCCACTCAGACCGATGCGGGTAGTCCGATCCGATCTGGAGTGTCACATTAGGGCCACCGGAGCGACCCATTGTAAAAATAACGAAAATTTTAAAACTTTTCTTAAAACATGTCAAATCATAAAATGATTTATTATTATTCAAAAATAAAACTGGGTTTTCAAACTCAGATATAAAACAAAATATAATTACATACCCCCTAATCACATGTACCATACTCTGCAAGTAACGCCGGAAGACCTCCCTTACTGATGTTGATAGCTATACTGGTACAATTCTTTTAACCTGCAATGGTGAGTAATAAAGTGAGCTTTGGAAAGCTCAGTAATACAGAACTACCAGATTATGCTACATGACATGTTGATAAATGGAAATCCATATAATTTCCTTATTGAATCAGACATATACCCGTTGCGCAATAATCTGGGGTTCCATCAGTAGTTCATTAAGTGAAAATATATAAATCTTTTAAAACAAGTGAAAAGATATAAATCTTTTAAAACCATAGTTGAACCTCCAACCAAACTCCATTATGCAGTTCCCCAGAACTACATCCATAGGGCTTGCCCTCAGCACACAGCAAAAAGGAGAGCCAACCTAAGGATATACCTTGGATCTACCCAAGGACATCCTTAGATCTGTAGGGTTACCTTAAGCACACAGCTAAGGGAGCCAACCTAAGGATATACCTTGGGGCTTACCCAAGATATCCTTAGGTCCGTAGGGTTACCTTATGCACACAGCAAAGGGAACCAACCTAAGAATATACCTTGGGACCTACCCAAGATATCCTTAGGTCCGTAGGGTTACCTTATGCACACAACAAAGGGAACCAACCTAAGGATATGCCTTGGGGCCTACCCAAGATATCCTTAGGTCTGTAATGACTTACATCCAGATCAGGGTTGTGCCTCCATACTCCAGATTCCTATCCATATAAAAATCCAGTAGAAATCAGTTTTATCCGTAAATCGTAATACCTGGATCGTGATCCAGTAATATGTCATATCTGTGATTATGAAATAAATCTTATATCAAATTTCCACATGTACACCATAAGTAGTCAAATGATTAACCCAATGGAGTACCTTGGGCCTGAAAGCCTACCCAAAGATCCTCTTAGGTCCGTAAGAAATTTCCAGCTTGATCAGAGTTGTACCTCCAGTCTACCCATATAATATCCCAGTAAAACAGTTCGAGTATAACCAGTGAAACATAAAACCATAATTCATAAACCAGTAGTTTTCGTGATTCCATAAATTAGAAACAATTTATATTTTCGATAAAACCATAATCATAAATCACTTACCATGTTGCCATGGTTCATAAACCAGTAAAACAATACTTGTACTAAACTCATTTTAAAACATATAAAACTGCCATGTAATTCATTTGGAACACAATAGAGTATCCACATATATTTTTCAGAGGCATTTATCGTTATCAATAAGGACAACATGAAACTCAAGCAATTTGATCGGATTCTAGGAACAAGGTTCTATTGAGGAGAATCGATTACTAACTGATCTAGCCAGACATTTAAGGTTGATACTTTAGAATCCCACTATATTTTCGGGTGCATCAGGAAAGTGTTCCAGAATGCCCAGAGTGATTTGAGCTAATAAAGAAGAAACGAAGCTTCAAGACATTTACAATCCATGTTAATCGATCGGTTTATCAAACAATTTGAACTGAACAATCTCTCAGAACTAATACATGTCGACCCGTCAATTTACTACCTTTTCAGAGTATTTACTCTTTAATACCAATAATTATTGTCCATAAATCATCTTTGTAATCATCGCTGAATAGATCTTCTAATAGTCTTTATTTCATTTACATATTTCAACGATATCAGGAAATACATACGTACTTGATTTATGTTTTATAACCCATAAGGATAATTCATCATGTAAGCTCAACAGTGTTACCAAACTCATCCAATCACCTATTTAATCCTCAGTCATTGAGGTTACTTATTTCGTTTATCAGTCAAGTCTATCTCAGTTACTTCAGAGCTTTCCAGATAATCCAGACGTTTCTGAATTTCAGATACATATTGTACTTCCGTTTAAGTTAATTTGGTCTTCGTGGTTGATTTGTCTAACAAATATCCATTTCTTATTATCGAATGCGACCTAGAGTTGAGTTGAGCTGAGTACTTTCAAAATTATCATCGAACCACACTTGAGAAGACGAACATGCATTCAAGTAACATCTATACATTTCAGGTACTGACATATACACTAGCATTGATTGTTCGGCTTAATATGTGATCCATAACTTTTAAGAGCAGTACCACATCCATGTTTATTTGGATTCCTTAATTAATCCAACACTTCTACTAATTTTAGGTCATAAGGGTATTTTGGTCATTTGGGTGCCCAGTTTCATTCCATTCTTTTCTGAGCTCGAGGATATCCAATCATTCATGAGCTTGGTAATATTCTTGAGTCTTTTTCATTACAGGGGTATTCTAGTCATTTTATAGATCCGATGTATTTCAATTCTTTCCTTTCATTTTGTCTTATTATTTAACTCCAACTTATCATTTATTCCAGACCTTTCAAATAATTCTGAGAAAAGAGCACCCTCGATAATTTATTCTTAACTCGGAGATTTTCAGGTCAATTGTCTTCTCAGAAGTTACCAACAGGTTATCAAAAGTTTTCTGTACAAAGATAGGATCTTAACAATTAAATCTGCAATTCATTGAGTTAAGTACTAATCCTTAAAGTACTTTTTCATTCAGGGTCAACTCGAGCTATTTTTACATTTCAAGGGCATTTTCATAATTTCTTAACCAGATGATTTCGGTATTAACTCTTAACGAGCATACTTATAATTTAGAGATCCTATGATTAGTTGTTTCCTCGAACATTCTCTGATCTTGAAATGATTCATTAACAGACTTCTAGTATCTTGCATAAACCCTCTTGGGGTTAAAAACCGGTTATCCATAATTTCCAAGTAAAACTAACATTTCTTATACACATCAATATATTTATCAGATCAATATGTCTTTCCAGATTTATTAATCCACTTCCAAGGATAATTCTTGTCATTTTCCAATATAAGGGTAATTTCGTAATTTTACCTAATTAAAATATTCTCATAATTTCCCATCCAAGTACCTTTAACATCAACCTTTGATGATATAAAATATAAGTTACAAATCCAGGCCTGATTTCTTTATCACTAATCACAAACTTGTAATTTAATTCTAACAATTCCTCAATCTCTTATATTAGTCATTCGATCCATATTCAGTTACAGAATTTCTACCACATTCATATCGAGTGAATAAATTATTCAACTCCACAAAAGTGACCAACATTATCTTATTCATGCATTTACCAATATCAATATGTTCCATAAAGCATAAAGAGGTAGTAAAGTATTACCTCGATTTTTTGTGTTATACCGATTAACCATTTAAATTTCATTCGATCGCCCTCGAACTTGAACTCAACTTCCAATAATTCCTCGGATACAAATCAATCGAATTGACATCAGAAACTAGACTTAAATTAAAAACCATATTGAATCCGAAGATAAAACATTGAAAACGGCTTACGCTTACAGATGGATCGGGAGGTATTTGGTCGAGCTTCCAATTTTTCTCTCACGTATCCTCATCATCACATATACGAACTCGATTCCCAACATAATTTTCCTTGTCATAAAATTAACTTTAAATAATAATTTGAGGACCTAAATCATAAAACTAAAAACTGGTAGTGCTACTATAATATTTAATTACTAAAATCAGGGCTAAAACGAACTAATCTAAACTATCAAAGCTTGGCTATAACTATACTAAAACATGATGACAAAATCAGAATCTTACCAAAAATAGAGGACTCAAATTGTGATTTGGCCATCTCCCTTTCCAAAACCACATGACCTTCCAAATAAATTTTGAAACAATTATGACAAAATCATAATAATTTGGAAGTTAGAAAATTAATTTAAGCTTTTAGCAAACTTGGATGACTTACTTTGTAATTTACCTATTCTCACTTTAATAACAAACCCCAAAACCACGTGCTGCTCCCTTTTCACTTTCATTTTCAATTCTTTTTTTTCTTTCTTCCTCACATATCTTTATTTCCAAACTTAGACTTTAAGCCATTTTCCATGTCTCTTAGATATCTTCACCGAGCTCTGCAAGTGAAGCAAGGAAGCTTCGTCGACCGACAGTAAAAATTTGGTGACCACCACGTCAACTGCCATCTCCGGTCTCCTTTCAAGACCAACTTTACTCGTAAGTTGAATCGTCCTTCTAAACATGAATATGGTGTCCGATATCCCAAAATCATCTTTGTTTATCCTAGATTTGAAATTGTTGACGTTAATGCACGTTGATATTTCAATTTCTTGAGTCAACTAGCACCGAGCCATGACGTGACCAAGCAGAACCGAGCTGGTGGAGGACTCGATATTGACGAGTCAAGGGTTACAAATGATGAGCAACTTGTTGGAGTCGAGTGAATCAGCCTAGAGGTAAACCAGACCGAGCGAAGACGTAATGGGGTGAGGAAATCGGAAGGAAGGAAAATCGAGACTGAATCGAAGCCATCGGTTTCGATCAGGATCGTAGACATGGATGCATGAATGAAGTAAGATGTGATGAGGTCAAGGTTTGGTTTTAACTCCAACCTTATCCAAATACTTAGCCTTTAGAATTGGAAATTTTTGAAGATAATTGATTTTGAATTGTAGGACAAGCATCGGTGGAAATAAAGCTCACAATGACAAATAATAATTGAATACAATAATAGAGTTCATATCAGATAAAAAAAAAAAAAGAGAATTCACGTGAATTCTAGAATCCCTTATATTCAACTAAAAAAACCTAACCCCACCAATTGCGGTGTGACACAAAATAAAACCAATGTTAGTAGAAACAAAATAGAAATAATAAAATTAGTTGAAATGATTAGTCAAGAAACACTATAAAAACCGGGTGATTTTAATAAAACATTTTATTTTTATCAAAATACTTAATTTTAGGGTCTCTGAAAATCCAGAAATCAGGTTCGGGAGTCGGTTATGCATGGGAAATGATTAGCACCCCCACAAGCGCCCAAAATTGGTACCTAGTTGATTACCCTGTATTTAAAATAAAAAATTTTGAGTTCGATCTTTATTTAATTTAAAAATCATTAAGGGTGTAGAGTTTGAAAAGGGTATTCATTTATTGAGACCGATATTGAAAATGGTATTCATTTATTGAGACCAATATCATTCTCCCCCGAGCGTAAATACGGGAGATCAGCTATTTTGTATAATAATCGAACATTGCCTCGTTTTTAGAAAACATGATGCGGTTTTGAAAAGGATGTCGACTTATTTAGGGAATTACCAGTAGTCACCCCTGAGCATGATTTGTGGAAGATATACTATTAATTCCTTAATAAGTGAACAATACCTTAGATTTATAAGAACAATGCGATCAAGTAAAATTTTATTTGTCCTAATTATACTAAAAATAAATTAAGGCTTTTTCTAACTTACGGTGACAAGTTATGAAAATTAAAGAACCTAGGGGCTTAAATCTAAAAACGTAGGCTCTAATATTAATCCTATATGATTTTAATCGATTATCGAGTCGAATAACCGAAATGGTCCCTCGAGCTTTTAAGCGAGAGCCACTTCGAATTATCCCCTAAATTAAGAGACTAATTTGAAATATAAGTTAAAATGAAAGCTCTATTTAACATATTTAATTATGTAAATATTAAGAGTCTAATCTAAGTTCAGGGACTAAAAAGGTCAAGGTCTAAAGTATCGAGTTCTAAATGACTTAAAAGAATAAGGACCTAAAACGACAAACTTCTAAAGTTAGGGGGCTAATTAAAAATATAATTTTTATCTAAATTATTAAACTTAAAGTTTTTTTTAGAAAATATTAATTATTAACAAATTAAAAATCGAGCAATCGATTCGAGTAATCGGGCATCATATGCGAAAACTCGACTTGAATTGCTCCCTAATTAAAACTAAAGTGCCATCATAATTTCTAAATTCGATTCAAATGTTAATCTAATTTAAGAGTAAATATAATAAATAAAACTATGAAATATTAAAAAATATTAATATACATAATTAAAATAATAAAAACAACAAATAAAAATAGTAAAAAATAACATAAAATAAAATAAAATAAAATATGAGGACCTAATTGCATAAATATAAAATTACCAAGCTAAAAAGAACAAATTGAACATGCAATAGGGGCTAAATTAAAACAAACCAAAATGAAAGGGCTAAATCGAAATAAAATAAAATAAAAAATGGCTAAAATGCAAGAAAATAAAAGTTAGTAACTAAATCAGAAATAAACAGTGACCAAAATGAAAAAAAATAAAATAATAGTAGCTAAATTAGAAACTAACATTGACTAAATTAAAATAAAACAAAACAGAATAATAAAATTATAATAAATTAGAAACGAAAGGTTCAGTGACTAAAATATAAAAACACGGCAAAGTTTTAGGGACTAAAAAAGTAAATTTACCAAAAAATAAACCATGCACAGAAAAAGATAAAATATCAATTTTGGTCCAGGACCAAAATGTAATAATACGATAAAGTTTAAGAGATTTATGACGCAAATAGACCATTAATTTTCCTATATATAGGTCAATTTCTTTTTTAATTTTTCATTTCCCACGAGGGTTAAAAAAAAAAAAAAGGATTAAAATTCTCTGGTTTTTTCCTTCAACAGGCCCCGATATAACTTTGGTCGCCGCACCGTCGACGTCTCCAGTGGCTGTTGGTCACCAAAATTCACGAGGAAGCTCGTCTCGGGCTCCTCGTCACAGATCTAAGCTTAGTTTCGCACGAAATAGCCTTCATCGCCGTAAAAATGGCCGAGACCGTTTGACTTTCCAGGCTCCAGTGACTCCTCCGACGACCCAATGTGAGTTTCGATATACCCTCCTCATAGATTTTCGTATTTTTTTCACTGTAAAAAATGGTTGTTGGTTGGTTGTGTTCGAAATAAAACGCTATTTTATTGTTTGATATTTGATATATATATTAGCTTTTTTAGGTTTTGAAATCTAAAAACTTTGCTTTCCTGAGATTTAAAACCGACAGCAAACACGAAAGGAAAAGATAATAACTAAATAGAAATAAAATAAATGCAACAACGCAGAAAATCGAAATAAAAACCTCGTGATTTTATTGCTTCGAAAATGGTAGATTACTTATTCCAATAATTTTTGAATTGCACCCCTTCTATTACATTGTTTATCATTCGTGTTTTATACCCATTTTACAGAAATGAAATCATCATTTTTTGCAGGGGCGTGGAATTGGGGTTGCGCAGGGCCAGCTTTCCTCTGGTAGGTGCAGGAAATGGTGACCACCAGTTGGGGGAAAGGGGCGGCTGCTACCTAGGCTAGATTAGACCCGGGTCGGGTCTATAATTGGTACACGTGTCGGGTCAATAGTTGGGACACGTGTTGGGTCTATAGTTGGGACCCGGGTCGCTTGTGTCTTGGCTCAACTTGGGCCGGTAAAATGGTTCTCACATTTTCTTAATATAATTGTATGCTTAATTGGAAAGTTTAAATATTTATAGAATCATATTAAGAAAATATTCAATAACATATTAATATATTTAATTTCTTAATTTTTAATATCAATTATAGTCATTAATATATTGTAAATAATTTAAAATTTATTTTTCTAAATTCATTAGATTTGAATTACTATTGTTTTTTATTTTTATGTATGTGATAGTAAACTTCTACCAAGATGAATAATACAACTAATCCATTTGACTATTCAAACATTAGTTTACTATAATCACCCTTTCAATTAAATTTTACGCCTAAAGATATTTTGTTTGTTGAAATTTTTTTTAAAAAAAATTTGAGTCCCTAATTTGTTTTCTTTTTTTAACCCTAAAACTTTTTTTTTTATTTCAAATTGAATTATTACAAGAAAAATGAATGAATCTTAAAGTAACATCATCTATTTTATTCTCTTGCCAATGTTAACATCAATTATTTTTTCCTTTTGCATAAAATATTCAAAACTAATAAAAATATTGAATATTTTAAAATAAAAAATTAAAAAATATAATTTTAGAATTTCTAAAATTATAATAATTTTAAATATAGAAAAATGAAAAAAAAAAATAACATTAGCTAAACAAGTAGGTTACCTTTTTCTTTATTTTGTTAAATTTGATAAAATAAATAAATATTAAAAGAAACAAAAATAATTTAAGGACCGATATAATTTTTTTAAATGTTGATAAAAAATATCATTGCACCCTAAATTATATTATGAAATATGAATGAATGCAGATGAAAAATGATTCTTCGAAAAAAATGAAAAATGAGTACTTTTAATGTAATTTTACTTTTGTACAATGGAGAAAAATAGGCTGGATAAAAATTACAAATTAAAGTGATTTTAAAGGATATAAAATATAATTGCAAATAAAATCACAAAATTTCCTTATCAATGTTTTTTTACCATTGAAGAATAATGAGTTTCTTTAGTTTAACCCTATAAATACATGCACTATTTAACCCTTTGTAATTCACAAAAGAACATAAAAGGAAAACACGCAAGAGGAATCAAGATTAATTAATAAATTAGTCTATTATGTATGTCTATTTGCATGATGAAGTGCATAAAAAAAAACCCCACCCATCGTCTTCAATTGTATCACGGGTTGTGCAAATTCCAAAATCAAACACTTACAATCCTACGTGTGTAGTAACTGTTTTTAGTCCGGGCACGATTTTTTTATACTTGGCGGGAAAGATAATGTGAATAATAAATAATTTGAGAGTCGTCATCGGCCTTTAGGGTCAGGTAGGTCGAATACCTAAAAATTATCTTTTAAAAGAGTTTTTAAGAAAACATCAGTTAAAAGATGAACTGATCTGCGTTTATAACCAAAAATTTGTTCTTTTTATTAATAAAAAGGGATTCGTGGTCGGTTACGTTTAGGGAAGGATTAGCACCCCTACAAAGCCCAAAATTGGTACTTTTTAATTATAAATTGTCTCTAATAATAGAATTTTAAAAATTCAAATATATTTAATTTATAATTATGTTACTTCAAATTTTATTACTATAATTTTTAAGAAAATATATTAATTTAAATATATTTATAAAAATATTTATTTATTTAGAAATATCAGAAAATGACTTCTAGGTACCTTAAGACAGCTCTTTTCTTCGATATTAATAAATAAATGACTAAAACATTTTCTTAAGATAATAAAAATTTATTTTAATATAGTAAGATATTTATTTATTCAAAAATATCAGAAAAGGGTTTCTAGGTACCTTAAGACAGATCTTTTCTTTGATAAAAATAAATAGTAAAATTTTAATAATTTAAATAAAACTAAATTATAATTTTTATAATGTTTAATTATTTAAAATACCAGAATAGAACATCCAATTGTTTTAAAACTGCCCTTTTCTTTGATATTGAAAATAAATATATATTATTATTTAAAATATATATATATATATATATATATATATTATATATATTTATTTATGTGACTAATATGAAAATAATAATAATATAAAAGTAATAACAAATTAATATTATAAATAAATAATATTTAAAATAAATTTAAAAGTAATAATATTAAATTGCAAAATATATAAAAACAATCAGGATCAAAATGAAAAGAAACAAAATATTGGTGACTAAAAAAGTAAAATATCAAAATTAAAGGGCAAAATTCGAATTAACAAAAAACTTAATGCTAATAATGTAATTTAACCTTATTTAATTAATTCGGGTTAAAAAATAAATTATACAAATTATGAAGGACTAAATAAGGCATTTAACCTAAATATATGTATAATACAAGTAAAGACTAAATTAAAATAAAATAAAATTATAAGACTAAACTAAAATAATCAAAACTCAATTTCAGTGACTAAATTGTAATGATTACAAACTTGGAGCACTGCGGACAGGGTTTACCCTCTTCTCAAAACGCACCGTTTCATCATGAAACGACGTCGTTTTGTATCAGGTATAAAATACCCCAAACGGCTGGCCCTTGGGGCCAGCTCTCATTTCTTCTCATTTCTCTTCTCTCTCTAGCTGAGAGAGAAGAGAATTCTCTCCATTATTTCCCTCACCGGAGGGAACATGGTCTCCGACCGGCAGCCGCACTCCGGCGCCGAACACCACCGCCAGCCACCGTCAACGGTGGTCGAATTTTTTTTAAAATACCCTAGGATATAAATCTCACCGTTCTAAGGCTGAATCTGGCATCTATTTTCCCCAAAAGTCCCTGGAATTTCCTAGATCTAAGGTATTTTCGGTACTTCGGCGATGTTTGGTGTTCTCCGGTGGTTCTGCTTCCTCGGTAAGGGTTTATCCTCTCTTTTCTCTCGATTTTTTTTTCTGGTTGCTTCGTTGTTGTTGACTGGGATGTTTGGTATATTTTTTTGCTCTTGTTTATGTTTTTCTCCGGTTCTCCCTCTCTTTCGTTTTGCAGGATCCGGTGGCTTTTATAGCCACCACGGAGCAATACTCGGACCGGTCCAGAGGGGAAAGTTCGGTGAGTCACCGAGCTATGTGGTGACTCACCCCATAGCCGCGACGTGTGGGGGGGGGGCAGCTGGCTTCTGGAGGCTTCTGGCGAGGCGGCGGCTTCGTGGCTGTAGCGGGTTCGAGCATCTGGCAGCTGACTATCGGCAATGGTCTCTGGTAGCTGGAGAGGCGGCTGCGGCGCTAGGGTTAGAAACCCTAGCTAAAACCCTAAATTGGTTTAGAGTTTCCTTTTGGGTCTGGGCCGGTTCTGGTTGGGCCTTCAATTTGGGCTTATAATTATTTAATAATAATATAATATATATAATATAATAATATTTAATAATAATAATAATTTTAATAATAATTTAAGTAAAATGAAAAATTGGTGTTTACAGTTGCCCCTCTTTGCTCATTCTTGTTTTAACAAGAATAGAGCAAAGACGAAAAAACAACAATTTTTCATTTGACTTCTTTTGAGTAAAACTAAAATGTTAAAAACATCATTCCAGAGGTCTTAAAAACATCATGCACTGCAGGACTTACAGATGACCCTAAGGCTTTGAAAACATCAAAAAGCTCCCGAAGGCTTTTTGGAAACATCATGCACTGCAGGACTTACAGATGACCCTAAGGCTTTGAAAACATCAAAAAGCTCCCGAAGGCTTTTTGGAAACATCATGCAGTGCAGGACTTACAGATGACCCTAAGGCTTTGAAAACATCAAAAAGCTCCCGAAGGCTTTTTGGAAACATCGTGCACTGCAGGACTTACAGATGACCCTAAGGCTTTGAAAACATCAAAAAGCTCCCGAAGGCTTTTTGGAAACATCATGCACTGTAGGACTTACAGATGACCCTAAGGCTTTGAAAACATCAAAAAGCTCCCTAAGGCTTTTTTGGAAACATCATGCACTGTAGGACTTACAGATGACCCTAAGGCTTTGAAAACATCAAAAAGCTCCCTAAGGCTTTTTGGAAACATCATGCACTGTAGGACTTACAGATGACCCTAAGGCTTTGAAAACATCAAAAAGCTCCCGAAGGCTTTTTGGAAACATCATGCACTGTAGGACTTACAGATGTGGGAAATAGTTTATTAAGTAAAAAAAACTAAGGAAATCGTTTTCTTACTTTTCAACAATTTCATTTTTAGAAAAGATTGAATGAGAAACTATGGAAATCGTTTTCTCATTATTTTTCAAAATAACAACATCAAAAAGCTCCCGAAGGCTTTTTGGAAACATCATGCACTACAGGACTTACAGATGTGGAAAATAGTTTACTAAGTAAAAAAACTAAGGAAATCGTTTTCTTACTTTTCAACAATTTCATTTTTAGAAAAGATAAAATGAGAAACTATGAAAATCGTTTTCTCATTCTGTTTTTTGAAATAACATGTTGATTGGTTAACATGCCCCAATCTCAAGATAATGCTCATTTTTGTGGATTACATCCATATATTCTTCAGATGTTTGCGTGATTTCTGTATTTACGGTTTTGAATACCTTCTTCTTGTAAGGTATTTCTTACCATGAATCTTCTTGTTCTTCCGAAGATCTGTAAAACTTCATGTTTGAATGCACTCAGATGTATCAATGTAATGCATTGTCTATTATGCAAATGATGTTCTTATGAATGCATGAATGTTGATGCAATCTTCATTTGACTTCAAAGTGGTGAACTTGGTCTTCCTTTAATTCATCATTTATTGCCAGGGTTACCTCTGGATATCAGTGTAGAAACTTATGCTATCAAGCTTTTATTTCTGCAGAATCATCTGATCAACTTGTATCTTGGCATCTTCTTAACTTCACTTAAGTCTCAGAAGAAATGTTTCATTTGTGGAACTCTTGCTGTAGTCAAAATTATGACCCTGATGCCCCATTTTGTCTTGGATAAAACCAACTTTATTTGCTTGGACTTGTGTATAAATCCCATAAAGCTTTCATCTTTGAAAAGAGAATCTATCATCTTAAAAAAGAGAATCTATCATCTTTGAAGAGTGTAGATGTAGATATGCCTGACTCAGCAGGGATTAATTAGGAGAGTAGAGTCTGTTCTGATTTGACTCTTGAAATACATCATAAAGAGAATTTATCTCAATTCCTTTCATGACCCCATATTTAAATCAGATCTTGAATAAGGCAACTTGGACCATATCATGTCGATATGCTTAACAACAACCTATAGTTCAACCTTAGTTGGTACCACTAGTTTCTTGTTGTTAAAATTTCAGCTCTCTTTCTGTGGAGGGAAATTTTCATCATATCTTACTTCTAATCTTGGGGTTGAAGAAGACAGACTTCATCTTGGATCAATAACTGGAAACCATATGATCGCAACATTGGTTCAATATCAGAATAGCAGGTTCGTAAAACATTTGACAGTGCATTCATCTTTTCCTGTGGTTTCTGTCGAGATGTAAAACACTTGACAACACATTCATCATTTTCTGTGGATTCTGCTCAAATTTCTCAATTATTCAAGCTCTTTGCCTAGTGTTCAAAGTTTTTGTATGATATCACAAGATCACTTGAGAAGAAAACTCAGTGGGGATACAAGTGAGATGTTGGTATGACCAAAAAGTTGGTCAAATTCACGATATATGCTAGTGTCGAGTTGAATAAAAGATACCAACTGATCTCAATATCATCTCAGGCAAGGGCAATTGTGATATTGATCACGTTTTCTTCTGTAATGAGCGTTATAGGAATTAGAAACACATCAGCTATAGGGGCCATGTACAGAAAGAGGTTAATGAAATTCTTGCCGCTGGGGATGAAACACCCATGATAAAACCAAAATAGATGAAAACTCAATTCATCCAGGCTAGCAATGATGATCCCAATAACAACGGGAATAACAGTAATATAAGTGAGAGTCGAGTCTCCCTTTTCAATGTCATCAAGTAAGCATAAACTGATGTGAAAAACAGCTTCATAATCTCAACATTATGGTTGAAACTAACTGCCATGAATCTTAAAAAAATATTTCCAATCATCACCGACACACAGAATGCAAAATTCAAAGCCGAGATTTTGAGGAACTGAAATCTGGATCGAGTAGATATTTGTTCAACAACATGTTCATAATATAACTGATTGATGAACGAAGCAATTATGCGTAGTCAGATTGACTGTTATTGTTTCACCATTTTCATTCTTCATATCTTTCTGTCTCATTGGAAATATCTGCTCAAGTCAATGATTTTTAACACATGATGATGTGGGCTTTCAGCATGCCCCAGCATTTGCTTCTACAGATATTCAAAATGCACCAACATTCCTGATTCTGATTGAAAGGGGCTTTCAGCATGCCCAACATTGGTTTCTTGTTAATCTGAGTCTTCAAAATGTCCCACATGGATATGTCTGAAGTAACCTTCAAAATGCCCCAACATTTGCTGATACAGATGTTAAAAGTATGCTCAACATTATTTCTTGTTGAGATGAGCCTCTAATAATGCCCAAATATTCATATTGTTGTGAGCCTTCAAAATACCCCAATATTCTATTTCTGATTGAAATGGGCCCTCAAGATGTCCCTCTAGATTTGTCTGATTCACTCTCGATGTCTGTTTGACTGAAATGTCATGACCCCCACGAGGTCCAATTTTGACAATGAACTGTTGTAGGTACTTGTAGCTTTATTCATGCCCCAAATTTGTTTATCTTGAATACTCTCATTCTGGTGTCACTAAACAGTAGTATTGTCAAGTAACTGGAGAAATTCTCTTCATGTTGTCACAAATTTAAGAAGTACTCAATCATTCTGACAGAAACGTCTGAGATATGTGTCTTCTGAATGAGGTGACCATTTCTATATCTGGAGGGATTTAGTCAGACAGAGCAGTAAAAATTGCTTGGTAATCCGTTCCAGGCTGACACAGTGGCTTATCATCTTTCAGTGAAGGCTATCTCTGAAATATACTTTTCTGTGGGAGAGAAACCAATTTACGCGAACAGTAATTTGATGCAATGGCAAGACTACATATACAATGGTACAAGCTTATCAAAAATCCGCACCCATGCAACATGTTGATTCTGATAACAACTCATCTAATTATGAAGAGATCTTTCAGGATGATTTCACAGATATTGATATTTCTTTCTGATATCGAGGAAATCATGAATTCTGATTCTAATGAGGAGAATAAACTGTTATACTTGACAAAAATGGGATACTCAAAGGCTGAGGCTTTAATAACCATGTAGATATGTGGTTAAGATTCATCAATTACAGATTTGACAGATTTTATATGTGCTGCTCAAATGGCTAAGGCTACTGACGCACTTCTTATGGTAGAAGATAGGAAGCCATTATGCAATGATCCCAATTACAAGCAAAGGCGAAACTTGGGCTATGATTTTTGAAAAGGAAGAAACAGAGGAAGCTTGAAAAGAAGCTTCTTAATGAAGACGATCATGCAGTTCATCTTTCAATTCCAATGATTGGTTTTAGGGTTCATACCAAATCAGATCAGATAACTCAAAGAACACTTCCAGAAGATGCTATTGGATCTCTTTATTTCTACTATGAGCAAATTCATCTTTTAAATCCAATGATTGGTTTTAGGGTTCATACCAAATCAGATCAAATAACTCAAAGAACACTTCCAGAAGATGCTATTGGATCTCCTTATTTTTACTACGAGAACGTGGCATTTGATCCAGTTAATGTTTGGACTGGAATATCACAGTACTTATTCAATGTAGAGCCAAAATTTGTAGATTCAAAGCATTTTCATGCTGCTACACTGAAAATAGGCTATATTTATTTGAGAACAGATTTTCTCTTATCTTGTTTTTTCCATGCACTATACATGATATTTTTCCATTGGAAAAGAAATGATGGCCTTCTTGGGATCCAAGAACAAAGTTGAACTGTTTACAAACATGTACAAGAAGTGCCAAATTGACAGAAAGGATCTGTAATGCTCTTGAAGCTTGTGATGATGAGCCATCCTTGAGTGTCCATAAGTATATTCTTGATGAATGTCGAAAATGGAATCTAGTATGGGTTGGAAGGAATAAAGTTGCTCCATTTGAACCTGATGAGGTGGAAATGCTTCTAGGTTTCCCTAAAAACCATACACGAGGAGGAGGATCTGCTAGAGACATATTCCCCGGTGGTATCAATGTACTGTCTCTTTTCTTTGGAATCAGTGATGCAGAGGTTGCCTTCTACTGTCTTGGTATACCTTTGAAAACAAATGTACAAGAACTGAATGATGATTGGTTGGAGCAATTGATGAGTAGATTTGGCAGATTCGACCTTGTTGTCGGTGGCATCCATCGTAACAACCTTACTGGAAGAAATAAACATCATCAGGATGAAATAAAAGATTTTTGTTGGTGCATTTTCTTGCAATGACTGCCACAGTGACTGTTTCTTCTGCTGCTCCAAAATACACACTACCATATCCCACTCTTCCTTAACCATGGAAAGGTTTAGTTGATGGTAAAACTGGTTATCTCAACTTTTGGAATCCTGTACATCATACAAGTGTAGAATCTATTCCAATGTCTTATTCTATGCCATAAGTTCTCAATTTCAAATTCATCAATCTTTTGAAGAATATAATGGATATAATCCTGACAAGGAAAATAATCAGCATGGAAGAGGTAGCAATGATGCATCAAGACTTGAGCCAGTATCACGATATAACCAAAGTGCAGGTAGTGACTTGTTCATGGCTCTATGATGTAATATTTTAGAGAACATGAATTGATGGTTGGGGAAAATAATCTGTCCGGTGATGCTTATTTCCCTCAGCATGAGATAAATGATAATATTTCTTGATGAGCTACTAATAATGTCATAGGAGAGTGTCACAAGTTCAATTCTCCAGACTTTCTGGCTTCTTGGACCACTTGCCTTAAAAAATGTGAAGTGCTTCATTATTCTGGCCTCGTTCATTCTTTTTCTACAACAGAGGTAGAATAAGAAACAATTGCTTTAAGGACCTTCCTCATTTGAGACTGTCCTGTTTGAAAATGTTTTTTTCTCCTTTCTTTATTGAAGAATGAAAGAATTTTGCAAAGTATTACCCCTTTTAGGTTCACAATATAATCGAATCATAAACAATGAGTTTAATGAATATCAAATAAATCAACTACACTTTTAAATCATTCAAAAATCATAGTCCTATGGAAAGTGTCAAAATTATTGACTGATTTGAGGTGTAGGTTGATTTTGGTAAAGTAGGTTCTTTCAAGTTGGTTCAGTATGTCGCTTCGGGCTTCCACTAACTTGAAGAAATGGTTGTTATGCTCATCTTGTAGAGATGCTTCTCGTTTCCAGAATCTCAGGAACGTTTTTGAGATGTGTGATGCTTCATTAAGAGCTTAAGATCGTCTCTTATGTCGTTATTGCACCATTCAATATTCGAGCCACCTTTCCAAGTTTTCAACACGAATCCTCCTTTGGTTTCAAGATGTTTATTTAAAAATTTACATCTTGAACCCCCCTTTTATCATTTTTATATCATGCATTAAAGATTTTAAAAACCAATTTTTGCAAATAAAAATCAATCTTGAGAGGCGGAATGAATTCTGAAGATATTCTCTCTTAATTGGATGCCTTCAATTTTGCTTTGCTTGACTTGGATCTGCTTTGTTGGGGATTTTCTATCATCTGGATCCCTCTAGATTGCCAAATTTTGGGTTCATTTCCATTTTCTCATATCTTCATCATTTCTTGCTCTTCTTGTTGAATATGAATTTTTTTACTTGATCCATCTTGTAACTTGAGGCTCCCTGGAGTCACCCATCTTGATTCTATTTCTCCCCTTTTTCTTTTTTCCTTTTTTTTCTTTTTTTTCTTTTTTTTCTTTCTTTGCTGGATTTTTCTTTTTTCTTTCTTTTTTGGATGAGTATAAGACTTCAATTGCTTTGAACACCTCTTTTTCCTTTTTTTTCCTTTTTCTTCTTCAAGTATAATATTTCTTGACAGAATCTGAGTTTATTTGGTTTCTCAGAACTTTCCCATCCGTTTTTGCCAAGATCAACGCTTCTCGGGAAAAGACCTTTTTTATAACATACGCCTCTTGGATGTACTTTCTGTTCGTGACCTTTCATCATCCATTTCTGATACATCTGCCCATGGCAAATAGCTTTCAATTGGTTTTTATCAATAAGGTTTAATTGATCAAATCGAAATTGGATACATTCAGTCTTCTCCAATTTTTCCTCCTTTAGGATACAAAATAATGGGATCTCAACTTCAATTGGTGATAATGCTTTCATTTCATAGACTAAATAATAAGGTGTTGCCCCTCTAGATTTTCGCACAGTAATTCAATATGCATATAAGGCAAAAGGTAGCTTCTCGTGCTAATCCTTGTAAGTTTCAGTGGTCTTTGTAATGATTCTGTTGATGTTCTTATTTGCTCCTGCAAATGCCCCATTCATCTTTGGGTGATATGACACTGAGTTGGCGTGCTTGATCTGTGCGCGAAGTTAGTCATCTTATACATAGAAGTCTTTGTAAAAAAAGGTATCTCCAGGGGAATGAATATTCAAGATTAATCTTTACTTACATGAAAAATGTAATTAATGCATGACATATTTATTTCAATCAATCATTTTTTCTCTGAGTATGCTCCAATTACTCAAAATTATGTTCAATGAGTTGGTCCATGATGCCTCATCTCGTCTCTTCTTGTAGTAAGATTCACGGATAATTGAAAGTTTGGTTTTTTTGAGGTTATTTGGTTTATGGTGGTTTTGTGTTTGGAAGGACAAATGTGTGACTTTTGAAGTTGTATATATGGTGGAATGTAGTATCATCAATTAACTCTACCCGAAAAGGTAAACATCTAGAGTTGGTGTCTCAAAAATAGGTGGAGACATTACTTCAGAGTCTCAGATAAATGTAGTGTCAGGATTTGGTTTTGGTAAGGGTCGAGTAATTGGCGTTGGATGGGATATGGAAGATATAATTTTACCACTTGCCAAAGATCTATAACTCTTGAAAAATTAAAAGAATATTTAATCTACTTGATACTCAAGAATCTCAAGGTTAAAACTTGATTCTTTGCTCATAACCATAAAAGTAACACAAATTTATTTATTACAAAGGGCAGAGAAAGGAAACAAAAAACAAGTTCAAACAAGATGCTGAAAGTAGAAAGGAACTACAGTGGTAGATAACACTTCCACTTATTTATTTTATCATGCCTCATTATTCCTATAATGTTGGGTATGTAATAGGATCAGGGTTCTTTTCTTCATTCGCCCCCCAATTTTTGATCATTTCTTGTGTCAAAACCCCTTTGTCAACAAGCATCTCAATTTCTTTTAACAGTGGCCTACAATTGCCTGTAGAATGCCCCTTTACCCCCAAGTGGAAATTACAAACACTATCTTGATCATAGCTATGAGCAGAAGGGTTTGATGTCACTTTAGTTGGTCTTGGTGTGATGTATTGACCTTTAACCAAATGAGGATACAAGTCTGAAATGGAAGTTTGGAACACTTCCAAAGTTTTTCTTGATCGCATGACTTTCTTTGGTCGATCCAAACAGTTATTTGCTCTTTTTCTTTTGCAGTTGTGGGGATTCTGGATGCGACATACATTCACATCATCAGCTTTTGTTTTCTGATCAGTCGGGCTCTTGGATGTGACTTTTGAGTTTTATTCACTTATTACATTCTCAATTAAATCTCCACTTGTCATAAGATTCTTGAATTCCTTCGTCGGATTTGCCTGCATTAACTCGCAGAAAGGAGCGGGAATGGAATCCCGAAACATATGTGATATCTCTTCTTCTAACATGGGAGGTTGAACTTGTGCTGCCACTCCTCTCCATCTTAGAGCATATTCTTGAAATCTTTCATTGGTTTTCTTCTTTACTCTTCGAAGATCCATACGTGTTGGAGCTAAACCTTTAACATACCGATATTGTCCCAAAAATGCATTAGCTAGATCTACCCATCTCTTGATCTGTTCTTGGGTCAACTGATTGTACCAGACTACTGTTGAGCCAACAAGACTATCATGGAAAGAGTGAATTAATAGATCATCAGAACTCAAATATCCTTCCATTTTTCTGTAAAACATTCTCAAATGGATTAAGGGACAACTGGTGCCATCATATTTCTCAAAATCATGCATTTTGAATTCATGGGGAATAATCAAATCTGGAACCAAGCTGAGCTCTCTTGCTTCTAATTCTTTGTGGTGGGAACTAACATCTTTCATGTTTCTGATTGCTTTCTCTGTCCTCTTGACTCTCTCCTCATATAGTGAATAATTAATGAGGCTATTCTTTGGGTTTGAGTGGGATGCCCCAGGGTATGTTATCTTTCTCGAATCTTCAATCTGATAGCACGATTTCTCTTTAGCAGTTATCTCTTCTTTATCAGATTCCATTCCCTGAATAATTTGATCTGATCCATCTGGTACTGAATCTGACGCTTATTTCCTTGTATCCCGAGGTAACCTTGTCAATTGTTCTGGCCACTGGTCTTGTAGTCCCTTATAAGATTGCTCCATTGTTTTCATGATGATAGTAAAGTAATATAAATGAATGGTCTTGGTTTTTACTGTTACAGAACCTTTCATGAATTATTTACATGTTTTTATAATTAAAGTACATAACAGTACTTAAATAAAAATGTGAAAAATGCATAAATGGAAAAATAAGAATGCAAAATGTGCAATTCAAAGGCAAACATAAAAGTATGAATGCAAAATGAAAAATGCAAAGATGAAAAATGAAAATGCATATATGAAAAGGTGTTACTCAAGAGTGATCATCTTAGAATAGATTTCATTGAACACAAAAGTCTCTGTGCATTAAACAAAACTTTTACATATAGGGGACAACTTTTAGTCCTAACTTCAACAAAACTTTACATATAGGGAATAACTTTCTTATTTTCTTCTCTAAAACCAAGTTAGTTTATCAGCTTATGAGCCATATTTCTTGTCTGGACTGTAGCTTCTTCCATAACATTCTGGTGTTCTTTCATCTCCTGTGTCAATTCTCGGAGTTGCTCATTTTCCCTTGTTAGATAACCTTTGTGTTCAAAAAGTTTTTGGACAAGATCTTCATGTATGTTGCAACTCTTTTTCAGTTTGGTGACCCCTGTTATTCACTCTTCTGGGGTGTTTCCTATGCCATCATTTCGAAAAGCTTGATTGATCTTCTGGAAATCTTCCTGCATGGTTTCCATTTTGGTGCTCAATTTATTGTTTTCCTTCTTTAAATGACGTATTTGAGCCTCGAACCTCAGTAACTCTTCTTCTTTCTGGGCGCCCCTATTGATACTCTTACCTTTGAAGACTTTTGGTATTAATCTAGCAGGACTTTTGGTTACAAAACTAGGTCGATCATTTACCATAAATTGTAAGGTTCCATGATCCAAAAGACTTTGGACTCGACGTTTGAAGGCAAGACAATTCTCGATGGTATGTCCTTGAGCTCTAGCATGATATTCACAATGAACATTGATGTCATACCAATTTGGATACGGATGTTGGAATGGTTTTATGTAATATGGAGCCACTTCTCGTGCTTCAAGTAACTTTTCATACAACACTTTATATGATATAGGTATAGCATCAACATGAGAATCGCCTTTTGTCTTGAATTGAACCTGAGCTTTAGATATCGGGAGCATACTAAACTTCGATGATTTCAGGTTACATGATTTCTTCTCTTATCTGGAAGCTTTTATAATTATCATCATTTCTTTGGTATCTCCAGATGACTTGTGAATACGGATGATGATTGTCTGTAACTTCTCCAATTGATTAGGATCAGAAGTCCCTTGCATATTTGAGATTGCAGGATTATGTTCATTAAGCTTTCTCTATTTCTGTGCAGGAATCTCTTCTCTTTTGGCCAAAACAGATATTCTATCCATCATCTTGGACATCTGCTCTCTTATTTCTTGTATCTCCTCTTGCTCCTTAATGGACACATGATCTCTAGGTGCATAGCTCTCTTATATCCTCGGAGTTCCCTCGAGATGTCTTTTCTTGGCCGCATCATATTTTGTTTGATCATAAAACTTTTTGTCCATTTACGATTTCTTTCCAATATGATGAACAGTCTTTCAAGTAACACCTTTTGGTTATGCCATGATCATGCAACGTAAACAAAAGAAATTAATATGAACAGATTAGAGCAATGTAACATGCATAAAAAAATAAGAAAAAATAGAATAGTCAGTACCAACTAATGGAAAAAATCTATCTATCAAGGTATAAATCTTAACCTCATGCTTTCTAGTTCCATGCTTTGTTTGGAAAATTTATCCTAACCGCATGATTTCTAGTTCGCATGCATTTATTCAGGAAAAAGAAAAGGAAATAAAATATATTAAAAGCTAGAGCTTATTTCTCCTTTGTGTATACCTATGAACAGAGGTTCAGTATTGTCTTAGATCAGAAGAATTTCTAGGGTTCATTATATGCAGAGTTTCAGTTCTAGGAGTAAAGGTACTCGAATTGTCCTTGTTGATGCCCCCTTGGGCTGTCAAACCCTCAATCCTAGTCCATTATAGACTTAAGCGGATCGAGTTCAATTCGAGGGGACACATTTCTCTATGCCTGGCACAGAGAATAAATTCTCACGAAGACATAGAGCATATGAACCCCGAAAGTTACTTGCTAGGTCTGACACAAAAAATAAATTCCCACAAAGACGTCGCTTTCACTCCCACTTAAAAGGGACATGCTTGATTAGAAAGCTTATGTTATGCAATACAAGTGTTGTGTGTGAGAAATGTTCAAACCTCTAACAGACAAATAAAATAAAAAATACTTGAATAAAATAAATAAATAAAATAAAAAGTATATAAAAATAAAAAGTAATAAAAAATTTGAAAGAAAAGAATTAAAAATTAAATATATGAATTTTTAATTTCTAACTGATAGAGACAATTTATAATTGATTTTAAAGTTTGACGGTCCCCAGCGGAGTCGCCAAGCTGTAGTAACCGTTTTTAGTCCGGGCACTATTTTTTTATACTTGGCGGGAAAGATAATGTGAATAATAAATAATTTGGGAGTCGCCATCGGCTTTTTGGGTCAGGTAGGTCGAATACCTAAAAATTATCTTTTAAAAGAGTTTTTAAGAAAACATCAGTTAAAAGATGAACTGATCTGCGTTTATAACCAAAAATTCGTTCTTTTTATTAATAAAAAGGGATTCGTGGTCGGTTACGTTTAGGGAAGGATTAGCACCCCTACAACCCCAAAATTGGTACTTTTTAATTATAAATTGTCTCTAATAATAGAATTTTAAAAATTCAAATATATTTAATTTATAATTATGTTATTTCAAATTTTATTACTATAATTTTTAAGAAAATATATTAATTTAAATATATTTATAAAAATATTTATTTATTTAGAAATATCAGAAAAGGACTTCTAGGTGCCTTAAGACATCTCTTTTCTTCGATATTAATAAATAAATGACTAAAATATTTTCTTAAGATAATAAAAATTTATTTTAATATAGTAAGATATTTATTTATTCAAAAATATCAGAAAAGGGTTTCTAAGTACCTTAAGACAGCTCTTTTCTTTGATAATAATAAATATTAAAATTTTAATAATTTAAATAAAACTAAATTATAATTTTTATAATGTTTAATTATTTAAAATACCAGAATAGGACATCCAATTATTTTAAAACTGCCCTTTTCTTTGATATTGAAAATAAATATACATTATTATTTAAAATATATATATATATATATATATATATATATATTTATGTGACTAATATGAAAATAATAATAATATAAAAGTAATAACAAATTAATATTATAAATAAATAATATTTAAAATAAATTTAAAAGTAATAATATTAAATTGCAAAATATATAAAAACAATCAGGATCAAAATGAAAAGAAACAAAAATATTGGTGACTAAAAAAGTAAAATATCAAAATTAAAGGGCATAATTCGAATTAACAAAAAACTTAATGCTAATAATGTAATTTAACCTTATTTAATTAATTCGGGTTAAAAAATAAATTATACAAATTATGAAGGACTAAATAAAGCAAATTAAAAGTATATGGTTGGAGTAATAAATGATTGGTTGGAGTAATAAATGATTGGTCTCTGGTAGCTTCTGGTAGCTTCTGGAGTAAGAATCAATTTATTTAAGGTATGAGAGACAAATTCTTCTAGATATGAAATAATTAAATATTATCATGTTTCGTCCAAAAATTCAAAGAATGTTATTTTCTGAGGATCTTAAATTAAATTAGACTCGAACTCGTAAATTTCATTGCAATGACAACTAATTAATCGACTATGTATCGATTTAGGGCTTTGTGGGGATGATAATCCTTCCCCACACGTAGCCGACCCCCGAACTCGAATTTTGGTAACGCAGACCACAAGTTTGTTGTTTTAATTAAAATTAATGTTTTATTAAAATGAAAAATACATTTTTGGGTGCCCAAATCACACTCTAATCAGAGATTGGTGGTGACTCCTCGAACCACGTTTTATCATTAACCGATCAACAAAAATTATTTTGAAACGAGAAAACCTTTCCCCTTTTTAGAAAAAAACAACTGTTTCGACAATACATGAATATATGATTACATAAAAATTAATTATTGTACATTTTTATTATAATTAAAAAATTATATTTTTCTATAAAAATGTTATAAAAAGACTATGAATAATTAGTATATATTTCAATTATATGAAAAAGGTACATTTTCTTATATCAATAAGTATAAAAAACTATTTTTTAAATATCTTAAAAATGAGTTAATATAAATATGAAACATTTAACTTATTTTATGAAAAAGTATACAATTATATTCACTTTTTTCCTTCTAATCTTTTATAGAATTCAATCATTTTATTATTATTTTTTTTAAAAGACCATGAGATCAATTTAGATTTCTCGACAAATATGACAATTCTTTAACAATGACCAACTAATAAATAGGACAATGAAATGAGATAAATATATAAATTAATAAGAAATTAATATAAAAACATTTAACATAATAAGATGAAAATAAAGGTACCAATAGCATAAAATAAAAACACGTTTATTATTCATTTAATGACCTTACAATGAAGCAAATAATAAGAAATAATATATATATATTTGCATCTATATTCACTCCAAATTCGAATCGAGGCATAAACAACATTATCGATTCTAAGAGTTGCAACCCTATTAGCTATTAAACTTGCAAGTCCCCTATTATCGATTCTAAGAGAACGAAATAAACCTTCTATAAATTAAATGGGGAGAATAAATTTAGTAAAAATATATACCCGTAGGATTGTAAGCGTTGATTATTGAATAAATTTACTAAAAACTCCAGTGTCCAATTCATCAAATCCAACCACTTGTAGAGCCTTCACCATCAACACTATTAAACACATTGCCACCTTTTGTTTCGTCTTCATGACTAATTTATTCAATAATCTTTATTCCTCTTGCCTATTTTCTCTTAAATTCTTTTGTGAATTACAAATGGTTAAATAGTGTATGTATTTATAGCGTTAAACTAAAGAAACTAATTATTCTTCAATGGTAAAAAAAACATTGATAAGGAAATAAAAACTCTTTAGTAATGATACATAGAGAAGAAAATAAAATAAACCTTATATAATTAAATGGGGAGAATAAATTTAGTAAAAAAATATATACACGTTGTAAACACCAATTTTTCATTTTACTTAAATTATTATTAAAATTATTATTATTATTATTATTAAATATTATTATATTATATTATTATTAAATAATTACAAGCCCAAATTGAAGGCCCAACCAGAACTGGCCCAGACCCAAAAGGAAACACTAAACCAATTTAGGGTTTCAGCTAGGGTTTCTAACCATAGCGCCGCAGCCGCCTCTCCAGCTACCAGAGACCAATCATTTATTACTCCAACCAAAATGAAATAAGGTTAAATTAATTAAATAAGGTTAAATTACATGAAGCCGCCGCCTCGCCAGAAGCCTCCAGAAGCCGCCGCCTCGCCATGTCATTTATAAGGTTAAAAGATGCTCAAACCCGCTACAGACATGAAGCTACCAGAAGCTACCAGAGACCAATCATTTATTACTCCAACCATATACTTTTAATTTACGAGTTCGAGTCTAATTTAATTTAAGATCCTCAGAAAATAACATTCTTTGAATTTTTGGACGAAACATGATAATATTTAATTATTTCATATCTAGAAGAATTTGTCTCTCATACCTTAAATAAATTGATTCTTACTCCAATTGAAATAAAAAAAATATTAAAATTCCATTCTAAAGTTCGTTATTAATTCAAAATAACAACACCCAAAATAATTTTAAGAGAGAAAATAATAATATCTAATTATTTCCAATCAAGAATAAATTACCTCTCATACTTTAAAACAATCATTTATTACTCCAACCAAAATGAAAAGATACTACTATTCTCAATATAGATTCGAATGTTATTATTTGAAAACCAATTGGAAAACACATGCAAAAATAAAGCAAATTAAAAGTATATCATGCAAGTAATTAATTATTTATTTAACCAATATTTAATGAGAATAAAGATGTTCAATTATTTAAATACCTCGAGACGAGACCTTAGTTCGATCTAATAGTCTTTTCTATATGAATTTAATTAAAGAACATGATCTTTGGTTTTAGTCACATGCAAGGTGGTTTGGTTGCTTGTTTGTTTCTCTTTTATTAGAAACCGAAAGATAAAGAGTACAAAAAAATATACATTGCAAAATTTCTAGCTTTTTTGCTTTTATTCGGAACTGAAAACTCAGAGGGAAGAACCCCTTTTACATTAGAATTTGGAGTTTATATAAACTCGATTTACAAATTTATTTCTGACATGGTAAGGCTTCGGATTGGTGGCAACGACGGTGGCCGGGGAGTGGATGAAATGGTTGGCAGTAGCTACTCGATCTGGACCGCTGGATGGGTTCAGATCCGACAACCCATGCTGAGTGGTGGCGGCGGTGGGTGGAAACTTAGGGTGAAAACCCTAATTTTGTAACATTTATATCGTTGGATCAAAAATTAGATCCAATAGCTAGGAGGTTGCTGCGCGAAGACTAAAAGAAGGGTTCAGAAAACCCTAGGTGGCTCGGGATCTCACGTGTGGGTTTCATATTGGGCTTCGGGTTGTTGGGCTAGACTTGTATTTTGGGACTGTGTTGGATATGTAAAATATAAAATCATAATATATGTTAGTATTTTATTTATAATAATAGTAATAATTAATTACTCATAATAATAATAAAAATAATAATAATAAAGTCTGGACGAAAATAAGTATCGATAGTTGTCTCTCTTTGCCCATTCTTTTGTTAATAATAATAGGGCAAAGACAAAGAGATAATGAGTTTTCGTCCGATCGACTCCATGCTTTGAAATATGATGATGAATCTGCTCCACTGTTCCTCCAGGGTATATTAGATCGAGAAACATTGATTCATTCGACTGTTCTTCAGAGAAAATTGAATCGAGTCAGACTTGTTCCACTGTTACTCAAATATCAAATCTTAAAAGAAAGTGATTTGTTCCACTTCTTCCTGTGGGAAAATCAAATCCAGGGATGTTGATTTATTCCACTATTACTCATGGAATATCAAATCATGAAAGAGAATGATCTATTTCCCTTCTTCCTGAGAGAAAATTAGATATAGGGATATTGATTCATTCCACTGTTACTCATGAAAGAATGAATCAAGACAGACTTGTTCCACTATTACTCAAGGAATATCAAATCTTGAAAGAGAGGGATCTATTCCGCTTCTTATTGAGGGAAAATCAGATCTGGAAATGTTGATTTATTCTATTGTTCTTCAAGGAAGATTGAATCAAGTTCGATTTGCTTCTCTTGTCTTCAAGAATATCAAATTTGAAAATTAAACATTAACCCTTGTTAGTATGTGTTTTTAGAATTTGAAAACATCATACTTGAAAGTCTTGGGATTTCAAGATAATCTTTGAAAATAATTTTTTCTTGTGGATACTTGTCTCGCAGCCACCAAATATGAGAATATGACTCGACATGAGTGTCAGTTGAACCTCTCCCTTCTAGGACCTTGAATTGGTTACTTTTTCAAAAATTCCTTTTTTTTATAAAAGATTTAAATGATATTTTGGAAATCATTTTTTTACTTTTTAGAAAATCATGAAAAAACATCTTACCCAAAGGACTTATGGATGGCCCGAAGGACTTACCAATTTTTGTTATGGTTTACTAGGTAATAAACTTTTCTTACTTTTCAAAAATTTCAATGTTCTGATTTAAATAAGAAATTTTTCTCATTTGTTTGACAGGCAGGTGAAAACATCCTGACCAAAGGTTTTATGCATGGCCCGAAGGACTTATCATCTTGCTCGAAAGACTTATAGATGACTCGAAGGATTTAAGTATCATGCTCGAAAGACTTACTGATGGCCCAAAGGACTTACCAACTTTGGAAATAGTTTACTAGGTAGGAAACTTTTCTTACTTTTCAAAATTTTCAATTTTCATATTTAAATGAGACTCCTTTCTCATTTTTTGAAAGACATGTGAAAACATCCTACCCAAAGGTCTTATGGATGGCCTGAATGACTTATCATCTTGCTCAAAATACATACATATAACCCGAAGGATTTAAGCATCATGCTTGAAAGACTTACTGATGGCCCGAGGGCCTTACCAATTTTGGAAATAGTTTACTAGGTAAGAAACTTTCCTTACTTTTCAACAATTTTCATTTTTAGATTTAAACGAGAAACTGTTCTCATTTTTTAACTTATAAAATGACTTAATGGTTGGGCAACATGCTCCACTTCAAAGTAATGCTTCCTTTGTGGATTGGGCCTACCCTATTCTTCAGGTTCCACCTCCCTAAACATGATTTCTTGTATTTAAGGTTTGAATTCTAGCTTTCACTTGTTGGGATTTTAATATCATGAATCTTCTCTTTTCATTGAAAGATCTGTAAAAACCATAAGTTTATGTGTAAAATGCGAATGCAATTAAATGTATCAATGTAATGCATTTTATTTTATACAAATGATGTTCTCAGGCATGCACAAATGTTGATTTATTTTTCCTTTCACTCCAAAGTGGAGAACCAAGTCTTCTTCCTCTTGATCACTATTCTCTAGAGTTTACTCAGATGTCAGTGTAGTAACTTGCAACTTTAAAGAGCCATCTGATCCTCTTATGTCTTTTCGTCTTCTTTACCTCTCATCTGTATTAAAGTCTCAAAAGAAATGTTTCATTTCTTGAATTCTTGCTACGGTCGGAAATATGACCATGATGCCCATTTATGTCCTTGACTTAATTGCGCTATCAGAGTTGTTTTTTTCGGGATTTTACTATTAGTTTATGCTCGACTGATTTGTTTTACAAGGTGAGAATTGCTCATATTCAAGGTCTGCCCCTGACACTGCAAGTTGTTAGACTCATTCTCAATGTCTTCTTGGTCTTAACCTTGCTACCTCAACATAATCTGGGATTTTGGTCATGCCCCAAAGTGTGTACTTTCATGGCTCCTCCCTATTTGGGTGCCCAAAATTTATCATTGACTGGTCGCACTCTTGCATTTTTTATCAAAAATCACAAGCCCTTCCTATTGAGGCGTCTGCCCGCTTCATGATCTATTACTAATGTTCATAATGTGACTACAAAGCATGAGAAGTTCTGTTATTGAGTCATCTAATCTGTCAGTCTTTTGATGTTCCAAGGGTTGGAGAATATCTTTCTTACTGATATATTACTCTTATTTGAGGTAGAAAAATCCTCAACAACTTCTAAAATGTATAACAAGTCTCAACAGCTTCTAAGATCTCCATCATTCTTAAGAAATCAACTTGTTTATTTTCCCAGATCCAAACATCTCAGAGAGACATTTTTATGGGGATCAAATATCTATCCACATGTAGTTACGTAAATGAATTCAGCTCACATATCATTCCTTGACATATACTCTTTAACGAATGAACATGATTGTCAAGGTTTTGGGCTACTTCAGATTTCATGCACATTAAAAGATCAATTTAAAGTAATACCAAGAAATCTTTTGTTTTCTTTTGAACTATGTTAATATATTTATAAGACACTTGTAAATGAACAAAATTGGGGCTTGAAATGAATTTTTACAAAGTCATGGGAATCATGGAAAGGATAAAATTCAAGAAATAAAGTTAAATGTCTAAATCATCACCAGCATGAATGTTCCCAAACCAATCGACTTGTTATAATTTGGAGCATTGAGGTAAGCTTCTATCTAGAAGATCGCAAATGTTGTCAAAATATCTGTAGATGTCAATATCCTCTTAAAATATCAGACTCTCGTGGGTGTTTTAATTGCCCGATGCCTATCAAAATGTATTTGAACTGCCCTTTCGGATTTTCACCTTAAATCCTTCCTTTGTTTTTAAAACGATCTTTGTGGAATCTCGTCTTGAGCCCCTTTTTAATTTTCCTTATTCTCTTTCTTATCTATCCTTTCTTTCATTCTTTTTCCTTTTCATTTTCCTTTTCATTTTCCTTTTCTTTCTTTCTTTATCTTTATTTTTTTTCTTTATTCTTTTTCTTTCTTTATTCTTTTTTCTTTTTTCTTTTTCTTTTTTCAAGTGTGGTATTTATAAACTACAATAAAAAAAACAGGTCACTCAATTTATCTTCATCGATCTCTATAAAAAATAACACTTCTCTAGAAAAGGCCTTATTGGAAACATATTGTCTTTTCTCCATTAGACATATATTTCTCAAACAAAATCCTTATGAATTGGTAAGATCTTTTCAATCACCAGATCACCCTCTCAAAAATTTTAAAGCTCGCTTTGTTTTCTTCTAACATATCTGTTAATGGCAAATAGCTTCTGACCTCTTTTCTTCAATGAGGTTGAAATGATCTTATTGAGCTTGAGTGCATTCATCTTGGTCTTATCTCTATCTTGGTCAAAACTTGTAGTAACAAAATCTCAATCACAATGAGTAAGGCTGAAAACCAAATAGAAGCATCATTGTCCCTTGTCCGAGTACATACTGACGTTTGACACGCATACATGATGAAGGATAATTTCTTATGACAATTCTCATTACCCTCCCATTGTAATTTCAACCATTTTCTTTATATAACCTCTCTTATCCTCATAGCATAAACCTCAATTCTATCATACTATCATTGCTAAAGAACTCTAATCGATGGTAAGAAGATAATAGATGTTTTTTTTGGAGAAATTAGCCCTATCTCAATTGTTTATCCCAAAGCATTGGATACCTCATCAAAATAAAGCTCTCAGGATTTGTCATCCGATTCAATTTCTTCTATAGTGGATACACAGTAGGAACTCAGGGACTTATAATCATCAGATGCACTACTAGTCAGAAAATCTGCTTTGGCACTTTCTTTTAATTCTTTTCAGGCTCACATATATGGTGAAAACAATATTTTCCATTGCAAATTTGTATGTCAAAGCTGGTAACTCCATCAACCACTTCAGAGGAACATGTTTGGAAATTAACCTAGTAGTATGGAAACATGTACTATTTGAGCCTTCGAGTGTTCCATACCAAAGAACATCATGACTTCTGGATCAACGATTATTGGGTCTTGTAATTGATGAGCTTCTTACTCCAGTACTGGATGAGTCTCCATTTCTTCCCAAACTTGTTATGTTGCCCCCAACGCACATCTCAATGAATTTTCGAAGGCTATCAAATTGAGGATTAATAATCTATCAGGAACTTGTGCATTACTACCTCTATATTTAATCCTGGTATGCTTGATAAGACCAAGCAAAGATGATTTTGACAAATTGAAGTAGCTCTACTGATTATTGACAAAGTATTGCAAATATTTAACTACCTCATTTCTTATTCGTTCTCAGATTCAGAATCTCGACTTCTTATATGTGAGATAAGACATGATTATATTGGTTTTCCATCTGCCTCAATAATTTGTTAGAAACCTCATATCCTACCTCATTTTTGAACTCATAGGTTTCTACTAAACACAGGCCGCTCGAAATTTATCTCATGATTAGAATTCAAAAACATTCAAGCTATTAACGATTGAGACACCATCAAAGAAAATTTGGAATGAATATATACATTCTAAAAAGTAATAGTCATTTGTATGGGATGAATGAAAGAATTCTAATAGTAATAGAAGTGTTAAAAATGATAAAGAATGTAAACAATAACAAAGAATGTGAAAATGTATAAAATGTTTGCCACTTGAGAAATGAAAGAAAGCATCTTTAATGCAGAAAAGTACAATTAACATAGAAGCCCTCACAAAAGATTCCTTAATGCTCGCCAGAAAAAGCATAAGGGTTAATTCCGTATATTACTCTAATTTTACCTAAAAACTACAATAAAATCCTATGTGTCTAATTGTTCGATTATTTTTCATGGGAAACATGGTCAGATACCAATCACAGATTTTCATTCCCGTCATCTTTATGTATCTTGCTAACATACATCTTTGGATCCTATATCGGATCTTCTTCCTCAGTTACATCCACCAAATATGGTTCAACATTAATCTCCCCAAACTGGAAAGTATTCTTCATATACTCCAAAATACTACCCTATCTTTTCAGGTCGACCTATTTCTCTTCTTCTTGCTTCTTTAGCCTTTTTCTTCTCTGGTTGGAAATTGGGCCCAAATTTAGATCCAAAACGATTCTCCTTTGTGATAATAGTTTTGGCTTGGTTTTGAGTAGTTATTGCTTATGTGATTGGTGGAGTATTCGTCAAACTCTCTAAATTGTCCAAAGCCCCACTTGCCATCAGGAAATAGGCCCAATTCATTCTTAAACTTATGGGCCAGTCTCGAATTACATCCATTGGAGTCCTTTAGCTTGGATTTTCTTTCCCATCCTCTTGTGTCATGTCCTTCACATGATTTGACTATATTAATCTCTATTGGGGAAAAGATTTTCGGGCATTGAATCTTAACCCTTTCCTTTTCTACCTTGGACCTCTGAATTTCTTGCTCTAAAGGATCCTGGAATTTTCCCTCAAGATTACTAGGAACCTTAGTTGAACAATCTAGGGTTCCAGTCTGGTTTATTTGAGGAACCTCCTTATAGGTCCACTTCTAGTTCTGAGGCCATTGTGGTTGGACATATCATGGCGTAATCAATCCGGCTATGAGCATTTATGAATGTAATTTTTTGCATGAAAAATGGAAGGGATAGAACAGAAACCTTGTGGTTTTTTTATTCTCATATAATCCCCCTACCGAGAGGCTACCTAGTGATGGCTTTAGAGATAAAGCTTGGTTGTCTTAACTAGATGATAATGAAAGGTTAGAACATTGAATCATGAGATATTGATCCTTCTTAGCTTTCTTGATCAGAATTATATCCTATTATATACCCCTTCAATTTGAGTAAAGTTATCTCTCACAAGGGAACCTTTACCTCTCATTACTTCTTCATTCTTGTTGATTCAGTGGGGCCTTCTAAGACCACATCTGATTTTTAGAGTTGGCTTGAGATATCCTACTCCTTAACATATCCTCGATAACCTGTCACTATCATTTCAACTCCACCACTGACATTCATGATCCAATTCAAAGCCTTTACAATGGGAACCTCTAGTGGATTCTCTTTATGGATCACAACATTCACCATCCCCATTAATTTGGACATTTGTTCTCTTGATTCATTATGGAACCGTTTTACTTGATCGATCATCTTTTGTTGGATCTTTACGAGTTGCTCCTAGATTCTCTTGATCCTAAAAACACACTAATACTTCATTCATCACTTTCAATCTTTCTAGAGACACGCCCCGGGTAACTTCAATTGGCTCTAAAAAATTCTTCCACAATATCATTTTATTAATATTTTATTAGTAAAGGTGAAAATATGATCATTATTAACGAAGTTTGGTTACAAGGCTTAAACATATAGATAATTATGAGCTATCTCTCCTAATTATTGGATGTTCCACAGAAGATTTAAAATTCTCTAAGCTTCTTCATTCTCGGGCTCTAATCATTCACTTACAACATCAGCTTCATGTGATAAGTCAACCAAGTACTAAGCCACTCCTTGAGTATGTTACAGGCATCTCGCGATGAGGTAATCCCTTTTCTTAACTCTCCACTGAGCCTATTCCCAATGACGACGCCACTGTATAACTCCTTAATAGGGGACAAGTGGTAGTTCATTTGCTCATCTCTGAAAATCTTGAACCATTGCCTCGAGTTCAACCACATTCTTCTTCAAGCTTTCACCTTCCACACGATTTAAATTGTTTTATCGACTCTGGTATCATCTCAAGACTGTCTCTAAACTCAAGATTATGCCTTTCAATTTATTGTTATGGTCCCCACTTTCTTGTAGTTTTTGCTCTAGTGCACTCTTTTATCTTGAAACTAGTTTTTCTTGATGTCTACTTTGCTTAAACTCTTCACTGCTTTCCCGAACTACTCTTTTTAAACTTTTCACTTCGGTCTCCACTCAGCAGGAGACTTACTTGAGCTAGTGGCTGCCTCAGCCTTGACCATTTGCAGGTATGATAACTAGATATAGTTGAAATCCAATATGAGCAATTTTTCTACATTTTTGATTCGGTTAGATCGACCCTTTTGGATATCAATTTCAAAGCTTCTAACACTCTTCATCCTCCAACCTTTGTAACGTCTCCTTCCACTATTTTATTTCGGCCTTAAAATCAAGCATGGCTTGTTCCAGCGGAGACGGTACTACTCTGAGATATTCTTTTATAGGTTGAGTATTTTCAGGATTAACTGTCAGGATATTATCATTAACTCTGTTCCTTCTCCACTCCTCATATTCTTGTGACAACCTTAAATCGAAGGTAAAGAGATTTACCCAACGAGTATGCCTCTATGCATCGGTAACCCCTTTGACTTTATTTTTTTACTGCTCTCCTTTGGAATACAAACTCATACCTGGATAAATCCCATGTTATCAGAATGAACTGTCTCAACCCATACTATCTGGAAACTAGTAACGGAGTATACCATACAGAACCCTAAATGCTTGTTAACAAAACCCAATCTCTTTCTCCACAACTATACAATATGTCTGAGGAAAAGTTCCACGAAGCGCACCACAACTATACAGAACCCTAAATGCTTGACTGGTTCAGCATTGCTGTGGTATAATCAACTAAGAAGAGCTAACGTTAAGTCATGGAAAGATCTGGACAAATCATTTCTTGATCAGTACAAACATGTGAAGTATGTCAGGCTGAACAGAATGGTGTTGCAAGCAATAGAGAAGAAGCATAATGAAAGTTTCAGACAATATGCTCAGAGGTGGAGGGAGGTAGCAGTGCAAGTCCACCCACCGTTGGTAGAGGAGGAAACAAACCTGCTTTTTGTCAATACCTTGAAGGCTCCATTTTTCTCACACTTTATTGGTAATTCATCTCGAAGTTTTGCCGTTATAGTTACAATGGGAGAAATGATTAAAATGGCAATTAAAAGTGGAAAACTCGAAGGAGGAGAGCCCAGTAAGAGACCGTCGATGAAGAAAAAGGAAAATGAAGTCAGCAACGTAAGGCAGTATGACTCCTATAACATCACAGTATCCCGACCTCAGGGGATGGTAGCACCACCACAAATGGACAATAGACAAGGGGCAAGGGATCCGAGAAGAGAGAAGCCTCAATTTGATCCGATTCCTATGACTTATAAGGAGTTCTTTCATGAGTTGTACGATCGAAATGTAGTCTTGCCTTATCATGTGGACCCTATATAACCCCCTTATCCCAAATGATATGATTCTAGTGCTAAGTGTGAATATCATGCGGGGGTTTCCGGACATTCCATTGAAAATTGTCCTGCGTTCAAAAAGGTCGTCCAAGCTCTAAGAAGAAGAAACGTCATCAATTTTGGTGACAGTGAACAACCCAGCATAGCCCAAAATCCATTGCCAAACCATGCAGGAGCTGGAACTAACGTTGTCGCTGAAGAGAACGAAAAGAGGACTATAAGGAATGTTAATGAGGTGGTATCTCCTATGTCTTGGGTGTGGTGCCAAATGGTTAAAGTAGGACTATTAAAGACTAATCTGCCTTGTGAGCTATCCACCAATGAAGAGATGTGCCACTACCATAACTGCATAGGACACAATACACAACATTGTCCTCATTTCTTGGAGCTGGTGCAAGAGATGATGGATAGTAAAGAAATTGAGTTTTTCAAAGAAGTGGCTGCAAAAGAAGAAGAAGAAGTTTACGCCTCTAAGGGGTCTCCCAAAGGGGTCTACAGTTCTATTCGTCCCCTCATCATTACTCCCAAGAATCGAGTGGCTGAAAGGGTAACCCCAAAGGTTATTATTACACCTCCATCTCCATTCCCATACAAAGATAATAAGCAAGTGCCCTGGAGGTATACTTGTCAAATAGGAGAGGTGGTAAAGCAACAAGAAGAAGTAGACGAAATAGACGAAGTAGGACACATGACCAGGAGTGGTAGATGTTATCACAAAGAGCCTGAGAAGAAGATTATTGTCGAGAAAGGGAAAAGTATTGACGTGCAAATAAAAGAAGATGAGTCTGTTGTCAATGAACCAGTAACAGAAAATGAATCGGTGGAATTTCTAAAGTTCTTGAAACATAGTGAATACAGTATTGTTGAATAGCTGCTCAAGCTGTATGCCCGTATTTCTGTCTTATCATTTCTTCTGAGTTAAGAGGCTCATCGTAACGCCTAGTTAAGGGTTTTGAACCAGACCTTTGTCCCGAAGGAGTTACCTACAGAAAAGCTGGACCGCCTAGTTGCCAATATACAAGCTGATAACTTTCTCTTTTTCTGAGGATGAGATCCCTTCAGGGATGATTGAAAGTCATAAGGCTCTGCACATCATTATTAGGTGCAAAGGGCATGTTTTATCTAGAGTGCTGATAGACAATGGTTCATCATTAAATGTAATGCCCCTGGTGACTCTGAAAAAGCTGCCAATGGACAGTACTATGATGAGAAGCTGTCAAAGTGTGGTTCGAGCCTTTGATGGAACAAAAAGAGAAGTGTTAGGCAAGATTGATATTCCTCTTACTATTGGTCCATCGATATATGAAGTGGAGTTTCTGGTGATGGACATCATGCCTACATACAACTACTTGTTGGGAAGGCCTTGGATTCATCAGGCTGGTGCGGTTCCGTCAACTTTGCACCAGAGGATAAAATTTGCAATTGATGGGAGACTTATATGCATTCACACTGAAGAAGATATTATTGCTTCGGTTTCGACTACGGCTCCATACATTGAAGTGGAAGTACAAGCTGTTGAATGTTCTTTCAGATCGTTAGATTTTGTCAATGCAACATTTATGGCCAAAGGCAAGAAGATCCCGAAGCCTAGATTGTCAAAATGCACCAAAATGGGACTCAAACTGACCTTTGAAAGAGGAGCGAAAATTAGTAAAGGGCTAGGACGACAATTGTAAGGACCGGTGGGTCTGATTTACCCTATAGCTAAAAGAGATAGGTTTGATTTAGGGTATCAGCCAACCTTGAAAGAAAAACTGAGGGGCATCAAGAAGAGTCAAGAATTGAGGAGGGCAAGGTTGACTGGTGAGGACCCAAGCTGGGAACTCATGACCTTCCCGCCATTAAGCAGCACTTTCGTATCTGGAGGGCATATGTTTCAAGGGACTTTGGGAAGTAGTAAAGTGATATTTGAGAATACTTGAAGGATTTAAGTATTAATTTCATTACCGATAAGGAGTTTCAAGAAATGGGGACTACGGGCATTTACCCTGCGCCACCGGGCTTTGTGTTGAAAAACTGGACTTCGGAGGAATTGCCTTTGGTTTACAAATCTTTTGCAGAGTAATACGCTAGAACCTTTCCCTATTGTTAATACCCTGGGATAATAGGTGATCTGATGTAAAGGGTTAAGCTGTGTGTTTTTACCTGCTTTCAACAAAAGATGTGTTTTGTTAATTCCCAAATGGCAAACATTTTTCATGCATATCATTCTTGGTCGTATATGTATATATTATTTCTTTCTATCCATTTATATGGGAAAATATTCTCTCATATGCATATATGTATATATATCCTCTCTTCCGTTATTCTTTCAGGAACTCAGATATCAATGATGCAAATGCTGATGACCCTGACCCAAAGATTGATTTCAAGATGCCCATATGTCAAGGGGAAATCGAAGGTTGTGATGATGATGAGGGATGTGAATTGCCTTATGAATTGCTAAAAATGGTGGAACAGGAGGATAAACCAATTCTGCCTCACGAAGAGCATACAGAGATTTTGAATTTGGGCACGGATGAGGATAGAAAAGAAGTAAAGATTGGTACTACATTGTCTGTTGAGGGAAGACAGAGTTTGATAGAATTACTTCAAGATTTCAAGGATGTATTTGCTTGGTCGTATGAAGATATGCCAGGTTTGGATACAGAGTTGGTTGTCCATAAACTGCCGATAAAGCCTGATTGTAAGCCCGTTCAAAAAAGATTGAGAAGAATAAGACCGGAGATGCTACTCAAAATTAAGGAAGAAGTGAAGAAACAATTTGATGCCGGCTTTATTACAGTGGCCAAATATCCAGAGTGGGTAGCAAATATTATCCCAGTACCGAAGAAGGGTGGGAAAGTACGAATGTGTGTCGACTATAGAGATCTTAATAGAGCTAGTCTGAATGACAACTTTCCTTTGCCGTATATAGATACGTTGGTGGACAACACTGCCGAAAATTCCTTATTCTCATTTATGGATGGATTCTCTGGCTACAATCAAATTAAAATGCACCCCGAAGATATGGAGAAAACAATATTTGTTACTATATGGGGAACATTCTGTTATAAAGTCATGCCATTTGGATTGAAGAATTCAGGAACAACATATCAGAGGGCCATTGTGACGTTATTTCATGATATGATGCATAAAGAAATTGAAGTCTATGTCGATGATATGATTGTCAAAGCCAAAACAGAGGAGGAACATCTCAAGAATTTGAGGAAGCTCTTTCAAAGATTAAAGAAGTGCTAACTAAAGGTAAACCAAAATAAATGTGTGAGCCAAAAGGGAATTGAAATAGATCCCGATAAAGTAAAAGCCATTCAAGATTTGCCAGCCCCAAGAACACAGAAAGAGGTTCTAGGATTTTTGGGGAGATTAAATTATATAGCCCGATTTATCTCGCAGTTTACCGAGAAGTGTGATCCCATATTTCGCCTTCTTCGGAAGAATAATTTAGGAGAATGGAGTGAGAATTGTCAAGAGGCTTTTGAGGCAATAAAGAGATATCTGTTGAATACTTCGATCCAAGCGCCACCCATCCCAAGCAAGCCTATAATTCTTTACTTGTCAGTTTATGACAATTCAATGGGGTGTGTGTTGGGGCAACATGATCAAACTGAGAAAAGGGAGAGGGCTATCTATTATCTCAGTAAGAAGTTCACTGAGTGCGAGGCCAAATACTCACCAATTGAAAAGCTGTGTTGCGCTTTAGTATGGGCTACCAAAAGACTTAGACAGTATATGTTGTATCATACTACTTGGCTCATATCCAAGCTGGACCCTTTGAAGTATTGGGTGTACCTGCATTGTCTGGAAGATTAGCCTGTTGGAAAATCCTGTTGTCTGAATTTGATATCCAATATGTAAGTCAGAAGGCGGTTAAAGGGAGTGCTATAGCAGAATTCATTGCAAGTAGAGCTTCTGAAGAATACGAATCGTTGAACTTTGATTTTTTGGATGAGGATTTAATGGCTATCTCGGAGGAAGAAGCAATCGCATCCACTGGGAAATACTGGAAGATGAACTTTGACGGTGCTTCAAACGCCTTAGGGCATGGGATTGGGGCAATTTTGGTTTCACCAGATGAAGATCATTATCCTTTTACCAGACGTCTCAATTTTGATTGTACAAACAATATGGCTGAGTACGAGGCTTGTGTTATGGGTCTTAGAGCTGCTATTGAACGCAAAGTAAAAATGCTCAAAGTATACGGGAATTCAGCTTTGGTAATTTACCAGCTCAGAGGAGAATGGGAAACAAAAGATCCCAAACTTGAGGAATACCATAAATTAGTCTTGGGACTTATTGAAGAATTTGAAGAAGTGACTTTCAATTACCTCCCCAGAGAAGAAAATCAAATGGCAGATGCCTTAGCTACTTTGGTAGCAGCCTTTAAGATGAACGAGCATTCAAATATGATGCCTATTGAGATGAAGACTTATGAGTATCCAACGCACTACTTTAACATTGAAGAAGAAGAAGATGGAAGACCTTGGTACTATGATATCTTGCAATATATAAGGTATCAAAGTTATCCTGAACAAGCGAATGAAAATGACAAAAAGACCATTAGAAGAATGGTTGTAGGGTATGTGCTAGATGGTGAGACCCTATATAAGAAAAAGCATGGATCAGGTCTTATTAAGGTGTGTGGACACTAAAGTAGCCAAAATGATTCTTGAAGAAGTACATGAAGGAATATGTGGTACCCATGCTAGTGGGCATGTAATGGCCAGACAGATTATGAGATTTGGGTATTATTGGTCAACTATGGAAACTGACTGCGTCAATTATACCCAAAAATGTCACAAGTGTCAGATTTATGGAGATATAATGCACACCCCTCCTCATCCATTGCATGTGATGACAGCTCCGTGGCCATTTTCTATGTGGGGTATAGATTTCATTGGACAAATTTTGCCGAAAGCGTCAAATGGCCATCGCTTCATTCTTGTAGCAATAGATTACTTCACCAAATGGGTAGAAGCAGCTTCCTATGAAAGTGTTACCCAGTCAACGGTATGTAAGTTCTTGAAAAAGGAAATCATCTGTAGATATGGCTTACCAGAGAGGATTATCTCTGACAATGCATTGAACTTAAACAATAAGATGATGAACTCTGTCTGTGAGCAATTCAAGATAAAGCATCATAATTCCACTGTTTATCACCCAAAGATGAATGGAGCAGTGGAGGCGGCTAATAAAAACATTAAGAGGCTTATGGAGAAAATGACAGAGACTTATAAAGATTGGCACGAGAAGTTGCCATTTGCTTTGTTTGCCTATCGAACTTCAGTACGGACATCAACTAGGACAACTCTGTTTTCTTTAGTTTACGGCGTGGAAGCTGTCCTCCCTATTGAAGTAGAAATTCCCTCACTCCAGGTTTTGTCAGAGGTGAAGCTAAATGAGGCAGAATGGGTACAGGCCAGATATGATCAATTAAATTTAATTGAAGAAAATAGATTGAAAGCTATTTGTCATGGTCAGATGTATCAGAAACGGATGATACGAGCACACGATAAGAAAGTTCACCCTCTAGAAATCCACGAAGGAGATCTGGTGCTCAGGAGGATATTGCCCATTCAAAAAGATTTTCGAAGAAAATGGATGCCCAAGTGGAAGGGACCCTATGTTGTTAAGAAAGCCTTTTCTGGGGGAGCTCTAGTCTTAACTAAGATGGATGGATCTGAATTACCTTATCCAGTGAATTTCGACGCAGTTAAGAGGTATTTTTCTTTGAAGATGAAAAAAATGAAAAAAAATGAAAAAAATGAAAAAATGAAAAAATGAAAAAAAGGAAAAAAGAAGGAGGGTTCAAGATGAAAACTCGAAAAGGGCATCTTGAAACCAAAAGGGCCCTCAAGTTGAAAACCCGCAAAGGGCGGCTTGAGTTTTAAGATTCAAAATTCATGCATGGTAGAGGTTCCGAATTATTTTTGGGAAGTGGAAAAGAGCTCCTGACACGGGTAGTAGCAATACCAGTGGGTGATCGGGATTGAGACCAAAGATTAATGAGTCTCGATGGAAACAACCAGGAGAGAAATTGAATGCACATGAGATTCAATACTGGTCGAGGGCATCCAATAATGGGAAATTTTGGAGTTCAGAAAAGCTTTACACTCTTAGGCATCATCACAATTTTGGAAGTCCTTTTGACAGAAGCTACAGTCGAGTCATTCTAACGGCATGCCAGTTCAAAAGCATTTGTGTCATTGATGTTTGAGGATGCCTATCCTTTTGTTTTTCAATTCAAATTTGCCATGTAATTGCCTAAAAATTCTCTGCATTTATATAAATAAAGAGATATATTTCCTTTTCAATTTCCCTTTTACAAGCATCGAATTTTGAAAAAAGTTAAAACACATAGCTTAACTTGTGGTACATGAGATCATTTTGTATTATTATGAAAAAGGTTTTGGAAAATGCAGGTATGCTGAAGCTAACAATGGTCTTAATATGTAAGCTTGTTTGGTTGTGGGAAGCTAAAACCTGGGAATTCATAGAAAATCCCAGCCATTAATAGATGACCCAAAGATGTTGTCATTCATCAAGAAGATTGGTCATGGGTACTGAAAGGTTTTAAGAAAGAAAGAAGTCAAAGTCCTGTTAAGCCGAAAGTTATGGTATTGAGAGTGTCAACTGGGGTGAACTGGTCAAATGCTCTATGCCCGAAACAAAACCGAGTTCCATTGAAATCAAAGGAGATGGTGTTCCTTCGAAGAAGAAAATTAATTGAATTGCATACTTGCATACATTTTAGGCATGAATAGGATTATAGCATTACATGATAATTTAAAATGTCTACAGGTTTCCTAATGATAGTGGAAGATTGAAGACATTGAAGCATGACTAGTTTTGTGATCTTAAAAGAATGATGATAGTGAGTAGCCAAAGTGGATTCACGTATCTAAGGGCTCTCAGACAAGTTTTCACGATGAAAACAAATTTTAGAAATTTTCTTGAACTTTGAATTTATGAGTATAATGTTCTGAAGCATACGTTAATGATTGATAATGTTTGATTTTTAAGCTTGGCCTTCGAAGCAAATCAAACTTAAGTCTTCACAAGGAAGTAGTGAAGCAAATGAAGATTGTTCGAGTCTTATACTCTTTGAAGAAATAGGGGCATACACGATTATTGAAGATTATTCGAGTCTCATACTCTTTGAAGAAATAGGGAGCATACACGATTGTTGAAGATTGCTCAAGTCTCATACTCTCTAAAGAAATAGGGAGCAGACACGATTATTGAATATTGTTCGAGTCTTAAACTCTCTAAAGAAATAGGGAGCAGGCACGATTATTGAAGATTGTTCGAGTCTCATACTCTCTGAAGAAATAGGGAGCGGGCACGATTATTGAAGATTGTTCGAGTCTCATACTCTCTAAAGAAATAGGGAGCAGACATGATTGTTGAAGATTGCTCGAGTCTCATACTCTCTGAAGAAATAGGGAGCAGGCACGATTATTGAAGATTGTTCGAGTCTCATACTCTCTGAAGAAATAGGGAGCATGCATGATTAATGAAGGTTGTTCGAGTCTTATACTCTTTGAAAAAATAGGGAACAAACACGATTGTTGAAGTTGTTCGAGATCCATACTTCCTGAAGCAATAGGGAGCGAACCCGCTGGTCGAATATTGTTAAAAGAAGAGGGAGCAAATCCCTCATCAAGTTTCAAAGCACGAAGAAATAACTAGACAAAAACGCACTGTCTTTTTTTATCTTTGCCCTATTCTTGTTAACATAAGAATGGGAAAAGAGAAGAAATTATATTACTATTATTATTATAACTATTATATTATAATACATTATTATTATTATTATTGCTTATTATTATTACATATTTTGCAGCACCCCATGTGAAGCACTACCAATTGAGTAGACCCATGCCCTGTCAATATTTCATCTACCCCAATTAAACAACTCCAACTATACGCAAGATTGAAAAAGAGGGGTATAAAAAAAAGGGAATAGAAGAAAAGGAGAGAATGTTGCCACCACCCATGCCTCCCACGTGAAGCCAGCGACGCACGCCATTCTCGCCACCATGGTGACCCAGCTTGTACAAACCAAGACTTGTAAACAAGAAATCAAAATATCATCAGCATCAACCAAAGTCCAAAGTAAAGAAAGCAATTTAATCCCGAAAATTTCGGGATTTCACTTTACCTGCTCCAATCAAAGTCTCACCAAAATGAAGAAAATCAACATGCAACGACAAAGGAATTTGGTGAAGAAAATGGAGATAAAAAAACAGGAAGGAGGCATTCGGGGGGGCTCTCGATGGAGAAGAAAAAAAAGTAGCAACCGAAAGCCATCACCAAATACACGAGGTTCGGATTTGGGTCAATTAGAGGTGGTTACACAGAGGGGGGAATTCATTGTAAAACAGGGGGTCTTCATCCTCTGAGAAAAATGCAGTGTAATCCCATAATTGAAAATCAGAAAAAACAAGATAATTACATATCTTTGTTTCGAGGTATTCTTCGTTAATTTCTTGCGTTTTCTAATTTTTTTTGGGAGTACTATTATTATTTAAAATTAAAATTTGTGAAGGATTATAGAGTTACCTTAGTTGTGAACGATGGTAGATTTAGTGGTTACATCCTAGTCGGTCGGGGTTTAATTGATGGAGATAGGAACGGGTTAGTGTTATGAAACCATAAAGATTAAAACGACAAAAAAATATTAAAAGGAGAAGGTTTCGAGTCCTTATCGGAGTTGTTAAGTACGGTGGCCGGCGTAAAGAGAGTTGGGCAACTCTCCGTTTGAAAACGAAAGGAAAATGAAAGTGATGCCATGTGTGTGCGTGAGAATGAAAAAGAAAGTGAATGGAAAAGGAGAAGATAACAACACATAGGATTACTTTCAAGGAAAAATAAAAAGCAAATGAAATTAGGTTTAGTTTTTTTACTTTATATATTATATATATTAGAAAAGCAAAACATATGTGTTTCAGTGGATTAATTTGTACGTGTTTTGCAAATAGGATAATAGTGTGCGAAATCCTTTAGTTTTTGACATGTTACGTTTTAGTCCTTCAATCGAATCTTTCATGTTTTTAATTTGGTATTCATATTTAAGTGTTTTTCTTTCTAGTCTTAAGTTTATGGTTTTGTTCATTTTATGGTTGTTCTTATATTTGTTCTGTAACTTTGTTACTGTATGATTTAATTACATAATATGTTTAATTAAGGTACTATTCAATTTACATTTTGGTAGCCTAACTTCATTATTTGTTATTTTTATCCTTTTTGGCATAATTAAATTTAAGATTAAACTTTTTACAGTAGATTTAATTTTATTTTTAAGTTGTGACATTTATATTATTGTTTTGTATGTGGTATGTGCATTTTTTATGCATGTATTATATAATTATATTTTATTTTTAGCTTTAAGTAAATGAGATTAATATTATTATTTTAGTTAAAATGACAAATTTATACTCTTTATCATTTAAAACCTAGTTTAAATAATTTACTTAGTTTCTTAACTTTGCATTTTTAAGTGTCATGTTTCCTTTTATTTATTTTAGTAACATTTATGTATTATATATTAATATATATATATGGAATAATACGTGAAAATAAAATATGTATATAATTGTTGGTAGTAAAATAATATTGGATGATATTTTAATCATAATATTTGTTTAATTAATTTTTGCATTAACATCGTGTTGCATAATATGTATGATAACTTCACGTGCATAACTTGATCTAACCACATAATCGGATTAAGGGTAATACCCTTTTAATTTAAAATTATTTTAAGTGGGTTGTCTTAACTGATTAGATATCCGCTTTGGACGATTTTAAATTAAAAGTGCATCCCATCAGTGACACCTAAGAAATTAATTCATCATTTTAAAATTTGGGAACGGAAGAAAAGGAAATATTCGACTATTTAAATTTATCAAGAAAAGATAGTTAGAACTTATCTAAGATCTGGTCTCGATATTTATAAATAATCGAATATTCTTTATCTTTCTAAAGGTTTGGTAATTTTAATTTAATCTATTTTGGTGATTTTGAATGTGATAAAATTCGTATGTTGTTTTGTGGGGATCATAAATCAAATTAAAATCGAATTTGTAAATTTCATTGCAAAAACATTAATTAACCGACGAGGTACCGATTTAGGGCGTTGTGGGGGTGCTAATCCTTCCACACGCGTAACCGATTCCCGAACTCATTTTCTGGTAATGCAAACCTAAATTTGTTGTTTTAATTAAAATTAATTTTTATTTAAAATGACAACATTTGTGGGTGTCCAATCACACCCTAATCAAAGATTGGTGGCGACTCTTCGAACCTGTGTTTTTATCGTGAATGAATTCTCAAATTTTCGAAACGAGAGGTTTTTTAAAATCACATTATTTTAAATTAAAAATCAATCGTAAAATGGATAATTAAAAAATGACGTGTTTTCAAAATCTCGCTCTTAAGAAAAAGACGGTTTCGACAAAATGAAATCAGAAAATTTCCTTATCAATGTATTTTTACCATTGAAGAATAATGAGTTTCTTTAGTTTAACCCTATAAATACATACACTATTTAACCCTTTGTATTTCAGAAAAGAATATAAGAGAAAAATACACAAGAGGAATCAAGATTATTGAATAAATTAGTCATGGAGATGAAACAAAAGGTGGCAATGTGTTTAATAGTGTTGATGAGGAAGGCTCTACTAGTGGTTGGAGTTGATGAATTGGACACTGGAGTGAGTGCAACAGGGGGGATAGGCTTCTGTATTAAAGGCTGTGCATCTTATTGCTTTTCTAAATTAAGTCTGTTATGTATGCCTCTTTGCATGATGAAGTGCATAAAAAACCCTCCACCCATCGTCTTCAATTGTACCACGGGTTGTGCAAATTCCATAATCAACGCTTACAATCCTACGGGTATATATTTTTACTAAATTTATTCTCCCCATTTAATTTATATAAGATTTATTTCATTCTCTGCTCTATGTAACATTATTAATGAGTTTTTATTTTTTATATCACAGATGTTGGAAAAGTTAACACATTGTCGATTCCTGCTATAAGACTTGCAAGCTTAATAGCTAATAGGGTTGCAACTGTTACAATTGATAATGTTGTTTATGCCTCGATTCGGATTTGGAGTGAATATAGATGTAAATATATATTATTTCCTATTATTTGCTTCATTGCAAGGTCATTAAATGAATAATCTGCGTGTTTTTATTTATGCTCTTGTGTACCTTTATTTTCATCTTATTATGTTAAATGTTTTTAATTAATTTCTATATTTATCTCATTATTAGTTGGTCAAAGTTAAAGAATTGTCATATTCGTCGAGAAATCTAAATTGAACACAAACATAAGGTTATTTAACGACTAATTGACCTCATGGTATTTTTTAAAAAAAATAATAGTAAAATGATTGAATGCTATAAAAGATTAAGGAAAAAGTGAATATAATTGTATACTTTTTCACAAAATAAGTTAACTATTTCGTATTTATATTAATTCATTTTTAAGATATTATTAAAATCAAAATATTATTATAGTTATGTTAAATTGAAAATGTGTACTAACATTTCGTAGGTTTTATTATACTTTTTCATATAAGCAAATGTACCCGTATTCATATAAATAAAAATATATAATTTTTTTTCACAGTTTTCTTAATACTTATTGATATAAGAAAATGTACCTTTTTCATATAATTAAAATATATACTAATTATTCATAGTCTTTTTTATAATATTTTTATAGAAAAATATAAATTTTTTAATTATAATAAAAATGTACAATAAATAATTTTTGCGTAATCATATATTCATGTATTGTCGAAATGAACTTTTTCCACGAAAGGGAGAAAGGGGAGTTCTCGTTTCAAAATAATTTTTGATAATCAGTTAATGATAAAACGTGGTTCGAGGAGTCCCCACCAATCTTTTATTAGGGTGTGATTGGCACCCAAAAATGTATTTGCAATTTTAATAAAATAATAATTTTAATTAAAACAAAAAACTTGCGGTTTGCGTTACCAAAATTCGAGTTCAGGAGTCGGTTACGTATGAGGAATGATTAACAACCCCACAATGCCCTAAATCGGTACCTAGTCGATTAATTAGTTGTTTTTGTAATGAAATTTACTAGTTCGAGTCTAATTTAATTTAAGATCCCCTTAAAATGTCATTCTTTGAATTTTTGGACGAAACATGGTAATATTTTATTATTTCATATCGAGAAGAATCGGTCTATCATACCTTAAAGCAATCGATTCTTACTCCAATTTAAATAAAAAAATACTAAAATTCCATTCTAAAGTTCATTATTAACTCAAAATAACAACACCCAAAATACCTTGAAATTTATATTTTTCGTATTCTGAAAAATGAGGGAAGAAGCCCTTTACATGCTTGATTCTCGGGTTTTTGTACCCGATTTTTATAGAGTTGAGTAATAATAATAATAACCTAATCTTACTTTCTCCTATGTTAATAATGTACATGATGATTTGCATTTTTAATTCCCTAGATTTTTTGGGGTTTGTTGAAAATTTTGATGGATTCTCTTCTCTATGTATCATTACTAATTAGGTTTTATTTTTTATATCGCAAATCATATAAAAAGTATATATTTTTATATATGATATTAAAATATTCATTTACTATTATATTTCCAAAAATTATTAATTTAGTATTAATTGATAATTTATGGCATAAATATGATTAAAAATTGTTATTCAACATATGTATATTTATAAATCCGTTTATATGATCGATGTCAATTCAACTTCTAGAAGCAATCAATGGCTACGATTCAATGAATGCTCGAGGTGTTACACCCTACCTAGTCCAGGAGTTGAACCCGAATAAGAGATATCACCTTACGAATTTCGAAATTTTGAATTATAATTTCAGTTCAATTTTAAAACTTTGGAGTTAATATCCATGCAATTTAATCACGTAAAGAAGTAACAAAAATCAATCGGACACTTCACACGACCATTTAATCATATACTGACCAATATGAGAATTCCAATAGTTAATGAAGGAGTATTAATGAATGCAAATGAAAAACGAGTCTTCGAAAAAATGATTACTTTTAATGTTATTTTTCTTTTGTACAATGGAGAAAAATAGGTTGGATAAAAATTACATGTTAAAGTGATTTTAAAGGATATAAAATATAACTGCAAATGAAATCAGAAAATTTCCTTATCAATGTATTTTTATCATTGATGAATAATGAGTTTCTTTAGTTTAACCCTATAAATACATACACTATTTAACCCTTTATATTTCACAAAAGAATATAAGAGAAAAATACACAAGAGGAATCAAGATTATTGAATAAATTAGTCATGGAGACGAAAGAAAAGGTGGCAATGTGTTTAATAGTGTTAATGATGAAGGCTCTACTAGTGGTTGGAGTTGATGAATTGGACATGGGAGAGAGTGCAACAGGCGGGATAGGCTACTTTATTAAAGTGCAACACCCACCAATCGATGCGGTGACTCGATCCGATCTGAGGTGTCACATTAGGGCCACCGGAGTGACCCACCGTAAAAATCTAAAAAATTTTAAAACTTTTATAAAAACATGTAAACTCATAAAATGATTTATGAATACAAAATAAAATTTAACAGTATTCAAAATTAAAGCAGATTTTCAGACTCGTATATAAAACAAAATACAACTTACATGCCCCCTAATCACATGTACCATACTCTGCAAGCATCGCCGGAAGAACTCTCTTACTGATGTCGATAAATGCACTGTTACGATTCTTTTAACATGAAAAGTGAGTAACAGATTAAGCTTTTGGAAGCTCAGCAATACAATACTACCAGTTGATTTTATAGGACATACATATAAATGGAAAGCCATATAATTTCCTTATTGAATCAGACGTATACCGGTTTTTGGGATAATCTGAGGTTCCACTGGTAGTTCATCGAGTAGAAGCCATGAAGATCTCAGTTCATAGGAAGCATTCATAGTATCACGTTTTTAGGAGGTCGAATAAGATGTCTAGTTTGTTCCATTGAAAACCAGTGAAAGGATATAAATCTTTTAAAACCATAGCGGAACCCTCCAACCATACTCCATTATGAAAATCCCCAGAACTAAGTCCTTAGGGCTTACCCTAAGCACACAGAAAAGGGAGCCAACCTAAGATATGCCTTAGGGCATATGAGCCTACCCAAGGGTATCCTTAGGTCCATAAGGTCTTACCAGTAGAAAGCAGTTTTAACCGTAATTCGTAATAACTGGATCGTGATCCAGTAAATCTCATAAGCTTAACCATGAAGTAAACCATATATCTACCCTCCACTCGTACGCCATAAGTAGTCACATGATTAACTTAAGGGGAATGCCTTGGGGCTTGAGAGCCTACCTAAGAAAGTTTCTCAGGGCCTCAAAGCCTACCTAAAATAGTTCAAGTCAATGATACATAAAACCATGGTTCATAAACCAATAGTTTTCATGATTCGATAAATCAGGAAAAAATCATATTTTTTGGTGAAAACCATAATCGGATATCACATACCATGTTGTCATTATTCATAAACCAGTAAATCAATACTTTCATTAAAACTCATTTTAAAACATATAAAACCGTCATGTAGTACATATGGAACATACTAGAGGATCCAAGTATTTCTTAGAGACAATTGGTAGTTATCAGAATGGATAACATGAAACAAATATAATTTGATCGGATTCCAGGGACGAGCTCTTATTGATAGGAATTGATTACTAACCGATCTAATCAGACATTTAAGATTGATACTTTGGAATCACACTATGATTTATGTGTATCAGGAAAGTGTTCAGGAATGAATGGAGCTGAACAACTCCCAGAACTGATGCCTATCGACTGGTCAATTCATTACCCTTTCAGGGTATTCACTCTTTAATACCTACAATTCTTGTCCATAAATCATTTTCTGAGTTATCACTAAATGGATCTTTATTTCATTTCCATGTTTAAACTATATCAGGAAATGCTGACTTACTTGATTTATGGTTCATAACCAATAGGGATAATACATCATATAAGTTAATCCAAGTTTCCAGACTTATCCCAATCAGTTACTTAATCCTCGGTCATTGGGGTTACTTAGTTCATTTAGTGGTCCAGTCTATCCCGATTACTCCAGAGTATTTCAGACGTTTCTGAATTTCGGATACATATTGTATTTCTGTTCAGTTCAATTTGGTATTCGTGGCTGATTTGTCTAACGAATATCCATTTCTTAGTATCAAATGCGCTCCAGAGTTGTGCTGAGCTGAGTACTTCCAGAATTATCATCGATCCAAACTTGAGGAGACGAACAAGGATTCAAGTGGTATATATGCTATTCAGGTACTGACATAGCCTTAAATTACCCTTAGTTATTTAGAATGAATGAAATTTTTTTATTGCATATTAAGAAAACCTAAGGCAATGTTCACTTATTAGGGAATTAATGGTATATCTCCCACAAGTATGCTCAGGGGTAACTACTGGTGATTCTCGAAATAAGCTTACATCCTTTTCAAAGACAAAATCATGATTTTTTTAAAATCGAGGCAATATTCGGTTATTGATTACAATAGTTGATCTCTCACGTTTATGCTAGGGGGAGAATGCTATCTACTTTAATAAATGAATATCCTTTTGAACTTTACATTCGTAATATTTTTAAATTAAATAAAGATTGAACTCAAAATTTTTGATTTTAAATATAGGGTAACCAACTAGGTACTAATTTTTGGGTGCTTGTGGGGGTTCTAATCCTTTCCCATACGTAACTGACTCCTGAACACAATATTTGGATTTTTGTAGACCTTGAAACTTGGTATTTTTATAAAATTAAAATGTTTTATTAAAATCACTCAGTTTTTATGGTGTCCTAATCACAGCTTAAATGATTAGAAGCGACTCCTCACATTTTGAAAAATCTTTTCAAAGAGAAAACCCCTGAGTCGATATCAATCTTTTCCCCGCTCGGGCGAAAAACAATGTCGACAGCTTAGCGACTCCACTGGGAACATTTTGTTTTTAAAACATCTTGAGAGTCGAGACATGAGTTGGTTACCCTATATTAAGGATTTTGGAAATTATGAGTTCGATCTTATTTTAATTTACAGTTTATTATGATTTTTCAAAAGAAAAATAGATTTTATCTCTGGTTAATGCTTACACTTCTGTGAATTTATTTAGGACTATTGCATATCATAGCTCTAAACCCAAGCTCAAACCTGATTTACCTAATTAGGAGAAACGTCACTCCTCACGAGGAGCATTGTGTTTCCTTGTGTGGGTATGATAAAGTATCTCTGGAAAGCATCCTAAGTTGCCTATCCGAATATCGGATCTGAGGTACGCTTTTAGTGGTGTGATCCCTTGAGCCGAATCTGATTCGTAAGTCTGCAATGGGCCAGAATCGAAGTCAACCGTAGAAAGTTGTAAAGATGGCATGGGAACCGTTGCTAGAACCCAACCTCATGTAGAGAATTTAGCTAACCTACCCCGGTAGAGCCATGTGGATAACCTAGGAGAACTAGAACGCATGCAGTTAGGATTATTAATTTTCTTTGTATGTTTTTCTGTCGCAACTTTGCGTCGTATTTAATTATTTTTAATAAGATTACATTTCTTGGACTAATCATTTCGAATGACTTGATTCTTTTTGTCTTGTTTCTATGACTAACATTAATTTCCTTTTGTCTGGTTTTGTTGCATTTTTGCATGAACATGACATAGAATTCGAGGTATTGATACCTTAAATAACTGATCTTTTAGAAGGTTCTTGAAAAACAATGCCCACAACAATGCCTTTCACTGGGATTGGTAGAATTTTAAAGGTGCTATATGTAGATCGATTAACGTAAAGAGAGAGTCTACCTGCTAAGGAGACAAGCCAGACATCTACCTACTTAGATAACAAGATGGACTCAAGAATATTCGACACTGAAGCCAACAGTTGAAGGTCACAAACCAGCTCGAAACATTTCAGAAAGTATGAGATGAATTAGAAGCTTTGAAGATGTTGCGGTACCTAGATGCTCATATGAGCTAGAGAACTTACAGATGAACCGGATTTTCACTTCCCCAATGTACTGAGACATTGTCTGCTTTTCAAGAATTGTTCAAGGAATAGTTAATTTTGGGATCAATTCCTTGTTGCATTTGCATCTGTATTTTGCACTCTCGTTTTTACATTTGCATGTGCATCTTTGTATTAACACATATACATTGCATCTCAACATGAATTAATCGCGGATCCTGGGAGTAACTTGTGGAGAATCTCGTGATAAAATTGTTTAGGTAAGAAGAAGTCACCTCATTCGTACCCAAAAAGGATTGAGATTTATGGGCGTATGTTAGCCCCGTTTGAAGTCCGAGGCACGTCATCGAGATTCGTGGGGAACTAAGAAGCAAGGCTCGGGTTTTGTTTGGCCCAATGATATTGACCTTTAACTCGTAATGAGACATTATGGGGCCAATTAAAAAGAAGTTCTTCCACCCACCATGAAGCCTTATGGCATTGGCTTTGTCCTATTTAAATGTTTTTTTGTTCTTTGTATACTCGATAAATATTTTATTTATTGAACTTATGGATTTTTAGGTTATGAGCAATAAATCAAGTTTTAATATTGTAACTCTTTGAATGTTGAATGAATTAAAAGTTCTTTTACTACTTCATTAATTATAGATCTTTAACAAGGGGCAAGATTAAACCTTTCATGTTCCCTTCAAAGCTGAACACCCTTACTTGTTTCCTTACACAACGTGTGTTCATTGCAAAAATACTAAACTTTTACATCACCTCCTTTCGAAACAATAAAGTCATGACCTTATCCTCCCCGAGTCACCAAAACATGTACTCTTACCTTCCCAGACAGAAATAACCTTTTCATAACATTACCTTTTTTAGAATTACGACTTTAAAGTCACATATTTCCCTTCCTAGGCACAGAACCAACATTAATTTCCCAACCTCAATAAATCATGGGGGCATAACAAGGACCTTTCTTGTAAGAAAGATAAGATGGAGTGTTGTAGATCAAGTTTTTGTAAGATAATTCGAATAATTGGAGCATACTAAGAGCGAATGGAAGAAGAAGAAATAAAGGAAATCTTTGAATAATTATATCATTCATTAATTTCATTATTTTCATTGTAAATAAGGTTAATCCTGAATACTCGTCCTCCTAGGGATACCTATTTTCTAATGACTTCCATTTATAAGATGATAAATGTCTTTGTTTCATTTATCCTTTCAAATATATATATATATATATATATATATATATATATATATATATATATATATATATATCCCTTGTTGCCCCTTTAGAGCCTATAGTATTTTTTCTTCTGATTGAACCCTAACCAAGGATCACCCTCCATATTAGAGGGCAAAGGTGTAGGGCATCTACTCGCATGAGTGAAGATCATCAATCCCTATTTTGCTATAGAAGCAAGTCATGATGAAATAAAGTGAGAAATAACGAGATACTGCAAGGTGGACCAAATACATAAAAAGAAAGAAGAAAGAAAGAAAAAAGAAGAGAAAAAATAAAGAAAGAAAGAAAAGAAAGAAAGAAAGAAGAAAGAAAATCGATCAAATACTTCAAGACGGGCTGTTCAAAGATCTAGAATTAATTTGCCACAAGATTAGAGAACACCAAAAGAAAATAAAATAAAAGACACGCGGGCAGATTCAAGTCAAGCAAGACAAGATTGAAGAGAGAAGAACGAATCGATCCTTGGTTCAATAATCCTTAAACACTTGTTTGGACCTATTTATCATTTTCTTTCATAACCGTGAGCTCCGATGTACATTACGTGCCTGAAAAGTCCATTCTAATCATACATGGATTTCTAAGTTGAGATACTTTCTTCGGATTCATTCCAACCCTCAGAGTTAATTTTATTTGCAAAAAATGGTTTCTAAAATCTTTAATGCATGATAGGGAAAAATAATAAAAGGAGGGTTCAAGACGTAAAATTTTAGATAACGTATTGAAACCAAAGGAAATTTAAGGTGAAAACCTGGAAGGTAGCTCGAATACGAAGATTGCCAACCACAGCACAGATATGATCTTATAATTTTTGATATAGCACCACATAGTCCAAAGGAGCTCACGAGGGATAAGAACCATTAAACACTTCCATAAGAGAAACATAACGACTACTTCATCAAATCAATAAACATAAAATCAAGAATACAAGATTTCAACCAAAGAAGCCAACCCTGAAACAAATTACCTTCCCAAGTCAGGCTAAGCTTTATGTCAACATTAATCTTTACACTTTTCAAATGTATATAATTTTTGAATGATTAAAAGAAAATTTAACTTATTTTATAATTTGTTTTAATTGTGAGCCAGAAGAAAATGATAGCACTTTTGAATTTAATTAAAAAAATTCATTTCTAAAATAAAATGAAAGATTTTTTTTAATCAGGACAATCTTAAGTGAAAAAGGTCCTTGAGGCTATTGAGGCTCATTCTGCCTCTATCGAAGAAAATTAACAAATGATGCTAGAATAATGAAGCATTTCTTAAAAGCAAATAGTTCGAGAGATCATAAGGACTAGAGAATAGAACTTCTAACACTTCATTGTGACGTTGTCAGAAGAAGATGATCACCTTAGTTGAAGACCACACATATCCCAGCTCATGGAAAAAATGAAAGATAGTTATGATCACTTCGTAAGTATCCATCTAGTTATGGCATAATGAAGAGAAGACCCTCAAGTTATTCGATAACATTGCTAATTAGTGACACCAGAGTGAACCGGTTCGAGATCAAGATTGTGGCACAAATAGAGCCATAAGTACACACATTGGGGCATTACCTAAACCAGATGTTGTTAAGATCATTGTCGACACCGTTTTTCACCCTGACGTGGAAAGACCGATACCGACTTGGGGATTCTCTTTGAAAGGAATTTTTAAAATGTGAGGAGTCCCCACCAATCATTTAAGCTGCGATTGGGACACCGTGAAAACTGGGTATTTTAATAAAACATTTTATTTTTTTTATCAAAATACCAAGTTTTAAGGTCTGCGAAAATCCAGAAATCAAGTTCGGGAGTCATTACGCATGGGGAAGGATTAACACCCCCCACAATGCCAAAAAATTGGTACCTAGTTGATTACCCTATATTTAAAATCAGAAATTTTGAGTTCGATCTTTATTTAATTTGAAAATCATTACGGATGCAAAATTGAAAAGGGTATTCATTTATTGAGATCGATAGCATTCGCTCCCAAGCGTAAATGCGTGAGATCAACAATTGTGCCTAATAATCGAATATTGCCTCGTTTTTAGAAAACCATGTTATGGTATTTGAAAAGGATGTCGACTTATTTCGGGAATCAGTAGTCACCCCCTGAGCATACTTGCGGGAGATATACCATTAATTCCCTAATAAGTGAACATTGCCTTAGGTTAAAAAAAAAACAATGCAACCAAACAAAATTTCATTTAATCTTAATTAGGCTAAGGTAAATTAAAGGCTTTTTCTAGCTTAAAGTGTCAAATTATGAAAATTAAATAACCTAGAGGTAAAAGTGTATGCTCTAATATTATTCCTATTTTATTTTAATCAATTATCGAATCTAATAATCGAGATGGTCCCTCGAACATTTAGGCAAGGGCCAACTCGAATTATTCCCTAAATTAAAAGACTAGTTTGAAATCTAACTAAAAAGAAGGCTCTATTTATCCTATTTAATTATGTCAAAATTAAAATACTAATCGAAGTTTGGGGACTAAAAGGTCAAATTCTAAAAATATCGAGCTCTAAATTATTTAAAAGCTTAAGGACCTAAATTGGTAATTTCAAAGGTTGAAGACTAATTAATAAATAAATAAAAACCTAATTATTATCTAAATTATTATCCTTAAAGTTTTTTAGAAATTATTAATTATTAATAAATTTTAAAAGTCGAGCAATCGATTCGAGTAATCGGACATCTATTGCGAAAACTCTACTAAAATTTTCTCTATTAAAACTAATGTGAAATCCTAATTTGTAAGCTTGATTCGAGTGTTAATCTAATTTAAAATTAAATCTAAGAAATTAAATATGAAAAAAATGAAACATTTAATAACCTTAATTAAAAAAAATTAAAATAATAAATAAAATAAAAAAACATAAACATAAACATAGAAACATAAAATAAAAATAAAATAAACCTAAATATAAGGACCTAATTGCATAAATATAAAATAAAAAAGACTAAAATACAAGAAAATAAAAAGTTAGTAACTAAATCAGAAATAAACATTGGCTAAATTAAAATAAAATAAAATTTAAAGGCTATTTTGGAATAAAATAAAAAAATAATTTAGGGATTAAAATATAAAAACACGCTTGAATTAAAGGGACCTAAAAGAAATTTTACCAAAATAAATAAAAATGACAAATAAAAGGAGAAATATCAAGTTTTGGTCTCTATAGGGATCGAAATACAAAAACACGGGTAAGTTGGAGGGATTGAAACACAAATAAACAAAAAAAATAACAATGTATGCATTAAAAAGGTTCAAATGTCAGTTTTGGTCTCTGAAGGGACCAAACTGTAAAAAAAGAACATAAATGCCAAGGGCTAAACGCAATTGGACAAAGAATTTCCTATATAAATACCAATTATTCTTCTTTTTGTTTCATTTTCATCCAAACAAAAAAAAAAAAAAAAAAGGGAGAGTTTCCCCTCTCCCCTTGGCCAGCCATTGTCGATCACCTCGCCCTGCCTCCGGCCACCGCTCACGGTGGCTGGACCTCCAAAAATCACCCAAAAGCTCCCCGAACCTAGATCTAAACCACTAGGCTAATCCCAAAGCTAGATCTACCAAAAAAGACCCTGAAAACCCCCCAAAACATGCTCTGACTCTTGGTTCCCATACGCTCCGGCTATCGTTAAGAAGAAACAGCGACTCATGTACGGTTTAGAACATCCCATTTCTTTTATTTCTTGCATTTTTTACTGTTAAAATGGCTTTGGGTTGTTTTTGTTCGGCTAAAAAACATATACCATTCGAAACATGAAAAACCTTCCCTTTTTTTTAGAAAACCAAATCTAAATGTTGGTTTAGAAGCTACAAAATGACATCCTTTTTTAGCACAGAATTCGAATATGAAAAAGGAAAAAAGTTTTGTTCAATTAAAAATAACCTTTAATGGATCGGTTTATTGCTTCTGGAATTTGAATGTCACCAAAGAGTGATTACACTACTTTTTTTTCTAGATATCTCTAATCGACCAGTTTACTTGATGTTCCATTTGAGTCTTATACCCGTTTTTACAGAGAATTGGAATTATTGATTTTTTTTCTCTTCTCCCTTGTTTTCTACAGGTTGTGTGTCTGTTTGGTAGCTTCGTTGGTATTAGAGCGTAGAGGGGTGGCCCTCGGTTGGGGGAAGTGGATGGTGGCCACTGATTGGGTGTTTGTATGGTTACCGGGTTGGGTTTGATTTTGGGCCCAGTTTGGTTTAAAATTGGGTCATTGGGGGGGTTAGGGTAGTTGGGCTTGAGGCCCGTTAGTTGTGTTTGGTCTAGTAAAAAATGGTGCTTACACCTACCCCTCTTTGCTAATTGTAGTGAAACAGGAATAGAGAAAAGACACAAAGCACCATTTTTCCAAAGTGGTATCTTCTTGTCAAGCTGCAAACTCTTCGTTGGGAATGTCAATTCTTCTCTTTCTGTGAAATCATCGAGTCCTTGATGGAAATGATGTCATCTTGATTCGTTCTCTTAGCTGAGTCTCCATCTTCAGTTCTTCAATTTGTGGGTCATACTCATCATGATCTTTCCACTAGAAATGTTGATCCCTTGAGTGAGTGTGTTAATTCAAAGTGTTGTGTGAATTGAGCAAAGAAATGTTATCCCCTCTGGTGGGGCATTGTGTGTTTTAAGAAGAACAATCTCAAGTGAGATAAATCTTCCATTTCGAGTGAAACTATCTCAAGTGAGATAAAATCTTCTATTCCAAGTGAATCTATCTCAATCGAGATAAAATATTCTGTTTCGAGTGAAACTATCTCAAGTAAGATATTGATCCCTTAAGTGAGGTGTTACTGATTCGAAATGTCATGAATCGAGTGATAGGTCTAACAAGCTCTTCTCATTATGATCTTCTTCTCCCTCTATCGAATGAGTTCTTCTCATTATGAACTTCTTCTCCCTCTATCGAATGATTTCTTCTCATTATGAACTCTCCATTTGAAGTGTTAAACCCTTAAACGAGGCGTCACTGATTTGAAATAACGTGAATCAAGTGATAGGTTGAACAAGCTCTTCTCATTATGAACTTATTCTCCCTTAGTCGGATGAGTTCTTCTCATTATGAACTCTTCAATTGAAAATGTTAATCCCTCAAGCGAGGCGTAGTTTGTTTTAAGAAAAACAATCTCAAGTGAGATAAATCTTATGTTTCGAGTGAAACTATCTCAAGCGAGATGTTGATCCTTCAAGTGAGGTGTCACTGATTCGAAATGCCATGAATTGAGCAAAGGAAATGTTGAAAACATCCTTCCCAAAGGTCTTATGGATGGCCCGAAGGACTTATCACTTTGTTCAAAAGACTTATAGATGACCCGAAGGATTTAAGCATCATGCTCGGAAGACTTACTGATGGCCCAAAGACTTACTCATAAAAAAACCCTTAAAAATCAAGCTTAGTTTCTTAAAATTTCATTTTCAGTTATAATCAAGAAACACCTAACAATTAGGCTTAGATTCTTAAAAAAACTTCTTTGAAAATAATCATCAAGAATCCCCTGAAAATTAGGCTTAGTTTCTAAAACCCATTTGGAAACATATAGAAACCCCCCAAAAATTAGGCTTAGTTTCTTTTAAAAATTCATTGAAAATCATCATCAACAAACCCCTGAAAATCAAACTTAGTTTCTTTAATTTTTTTTAAATATCATGTTATTTGGGTAATGTGCCCCCACATCAACGTAATGATTCTTCTTGGATTGGGTTCCATAATTCTTTAGGTTATGCCACTCGGAATACAATTCCCTTCATTCAAGGCTTGTGTTATGTCTTTTTCTTCTATTCTTTTCTTGAAAATCTATAAAAATGTAGCTGAATGCAACTATCATTAATGTTCTCATGAGAAGAGAAAAGGCCTTTGGAAAAGACAGGATTTGAAGAGAATTTTAATGGTACCCTCGTGAGAGGAAAAAATAAAGTTTTCATTGCATAAGATGACGGTTGTTTGATGCAAAGATGCAAATTCATGTATGTGTAATGCATGTTTTTTCTTGATTAATAGCAGTGAAAAGGTGCTCATCCCATCTTGGTTCTCTTCTTGATTTGTTCATCTTCATTCTCCTCTCACAGCAAAGTGTACCTTCGAATTTCTTTCCAAACATGTACTTTCCCTGCTCCCTAACATTCAAATTATTTGCCCCAATTTATGATTTTGAGTTTTTATGTCTGTGGGAAAGTTCGTTAAGAGAAACGTCATTCTTTTAGGCAAACAATTGAAGCAAATCACAAACATGAGTTCGCTAAATATCAAAAGAATCAACAACTCTTTTAATCTTTCAAAGTTATACCTCTTTGACAATTGTCAAGATTGATGGGTTGGTTTTAGTTTAGCTCCTTAAAGTTTCTAAGGTTTCAGTCATGAAATGTTATTTCTTTTTGGTCCTTGTGAACCTTACGACATGCCCCTCTTCTTTGGCTTGTCATTTTAATCAAATGTGGACAAAATAACGCAACTAGCATAATCAATTAGTAGACTTTCTAGAACATTATGTTCCGGCTCTATGAAATCTTTCATTTGTTCAAGCTTCATAGACTTCCCTTAAAAGAGGTAGTACAGGGACATCAGTCTAAAATATAAAATTCTGGAGTGCTTGTGTGAAGTCGACCATAACATGTATTCCTTAACTCCCATAGTCCATTTTCATCAAAACTCATTATTAGATCAACTTGATTTAATTTTCCATTGTTTGGCTAGTTGAATTCAACTTTATTGTATATATATATATTATAATCACCCTCATTGGGCTAGCTAAAGGGTTTGTCCCATCATAAGATTTTCGACTTGACAATTGTAGTGGAGGAACCACCGAACTACCGAGTATTCTAGTAATCTCATGGTTCGCATAAATATATTCATAAAGCCAGGGCTTTTTGAGTTGCCTCTATAACCAATTCTTTAGCGGAATAACTCATCTTTGTTGTATAATCTATGGTAATAATAATAATTATTAACCTTTTGAGTATTATTCAAAATTTCTTAAGCTCATCGAGAATAATATGTTATAGTCTTGGTGTCTTTTATAGTCAGGAAATCCCACATTTAGAGCTCATTCCCAAAAAACTGACCTAAACTAAATTCATATATTCCACTATTCCATTTGTGAAGATTAGGATCATCACTGAACGTCTTCATCATAAGTGTAATCTAGGAAGTTTTGCAATGTGAAACACAATCGATGCCCCATGTTGTCCGCCCTATTCATACCTGAATGCCAAAACTTTTGATCATTTCCTCATAACAGAAGAAGGCTATAGTGGTCCCTTCAAGAGAAGGGTATGGGGTTCGAACGTATCATCTGTGCTAAGGTCAAGGGTCTTTGTTTTATCAGTTTTCAATCTTGTCATTTTGTTAAAGATATATAACTCTGATTTTAAAAGAGCTTTCAATCCAGTGGATATTTCGAGTCTGAAAAGTACTCATTGCTCTTAACCTCATAAGGTAGAATTTTATTTAAAATGTTTGATTTTCGAGTGACTTACAAACTTTTTAACGAAAAGAGAAAAGAAACAAATTCAAACAAGATAATATACGAGTGCATCGAAAGTTCATCGAATGTATATGCCCCTGAATCAATTAAATTCTGGACCTTGAGCTTCAATGTCCTACAATTCTCAGTAGTATCCCCCGAGCTTCCCATGTGGTAGCTATATACTGCATTAGCATCATGCCCCTCAGGAAATGGGGGTTCTTTAGGTTTAGACTGGACTGGAGTCACGAGATTCTTCTCAACTAGTAATGGGAGCAGTTCTTCATATGTCACCGAAATTTTACCAATATGGGTCTTATTTTGGGTCACTCCCATGATTATCTGAATAAGACCTCACTGTATTGACTTCAGCTCCTTTCTTGACGTCAGTACTGTCATAGCCTCTTATCTTGCCATTCTTGATAATTGTTTGGATAATTTCCCCACACATGACTATGTTAGAGAAATTCTTGGTGGCAGTTCCTATCATGTGATCAATATAGGGAGGTTTTAATGTATTGATGAACATAGTAACGAACTCCTTTTCGGTCACTGGTGGCTAAACTTGAGAAGCAACGTCCCTCCATGGTTGTGAATATTGTCAAAAGTTCTCGTTGTGCCTCATCTCCATGCTTTGCAATGTGATTCGATCAGGAGCCAGATCCTTCATGTGCTTGTATTGACTCCAAAAGGCTTGAGCTAAGTCTTTCAAATAATGAATTTGAGTACGTTTTAGTTGGTTATACCATTTGAAAGTAGGTCAAGATAAACTATCCTAAAAATAATGGATTAGCAACTTTTCATTCCCATGTAGCCAGCCATTCGGCGATAGTACATGTTGATGTGGGATAAAGGACATGTGGCCATTGTACTTCTTGAAGTCTAGAATCTTGAACTTTGGTGAGAGAACTATATCAGGAACAAAACTTAGCTCTTTGGCGTCACACACATAGAATGACTCGACTATCTCCTTGGATTTTACCATCTCCTCTACATTTTTCATTATTTGGATAATCTTTTCAATTTTTTCTAATTCATTTGGGTAAGAGACTTCATTATTAGTACAACGTTCACCTGGTTTCAACCTAGAAGTCGTATGAAAGTCAGGAGGAGTGAAGCTCCAGCCTGATATTATGGGTTCTCGACAATGAAGCAGACTGGTGATCGGATTCCTTGATGCGCAGAGGTGTGCTCAGGAATATGAACTGGTGTAGAACCCAGAGGATGTGTGGGGTCTTCCACAAGAGTCTTTCCAATGGTCAAATATCTTCTAAACCATTTCTTCTACCTTGTTCAGCAGATCGAGATGAGAGTTTGCGATATTAGCTTCGATTTGTGCTAAGAAATCAATGTTAGTCATAGAAACAAGACAAAAACAATCAAGTCAGCTGAATGATTAGTCAAAGAAACGCAATCTTAGTAAAATAGTTATATTCGACTCAAAGTTGAGACTGAAAAATAAAGCATTCAAAGAAAATTAATAGTCCTAACCGCATGCAAAGGTTGACCCCGATTCTGGCCCATTACAGACTTACAAATCGGGTTCAGTTCAGGGGATCATACCAATAAAAGCGTACCTCGGATCTGATATCTGGATAGGAAACTTAGGGTGCTTTCCAGAGATACTTTATCAGACCACACTTTATCACCGAAGTGTAAGCATTAGCCAGAGGAAAATATATTTTTTCTTTTGAAATACCATAATGAACCGTAAATTAAATAAGAACGAACTCATAATTTTCAACATCATAAATATAGGGTAACCAACTCGTGGCTCGACTCTCAATTTGTTTTGAAAACAAAAGTCCCCAGCGGAGTCACCAAGCTGTCGACACCATTTTTCACTTGGCGGGGAAAGATCGATGCCGACTTCGGGGTTTTCTCTTTGAAGGAATTTTCAAACTGTGAGGAGTCACACCAATCATATAAGGTGCGATTGGGACACCGTGAAAATGGGTGATTTTAGTAAAACATTTTAATTTTATCATAATGCAAGTTTTAAGGTCTGGGAAAATCAAGAAATCGGGTTCGGGAGTCAGTTACGATTGGGGAAGGATTAACACCCCCACAAGAGCCTAAAAATTGGTACCTAGTTGATTATCCTATATTTAAAATCGGAAATTTTGAGTTCGATCTTTATTTAATTTGAAAATCATTACGGATGCTAATTTGAAAATCATTACGGATGCAAAATTGAAAAGGGTATTCGTTTATTAAGACCGACATCATTCGCTCCTAAGCGTAAATGCGGGAGATCAACTATTGTGCCTAATATTTGAATATTGCCTCATTTTTAGAAAATCATGTTGCGGTCTTTGAAAAAAGATATCGACCTATTTTGAGAATCACCATAGTAACCCCCGTGCATACTTGCGGGAGATATACCATTAATTCCCTAATAAGTGAACATTGCCTTAGGTTTTAAAAAACCAATGCAACTAAACAAATTTTTATTTAATTCTAATTAGGCTAAGGTAAATTAAAGGCTTTTTCTAGCTTAAAGTGTCAAATTATGAAAATTAAAGAACCTAGAGGCACAAACCTAAAAGTGTAGGCTCTAATATTATTCCTATTTTATTTTAATCAATTATTGAATCGAATAATCGAGATGGTCCCTCGAGCATTTAGGCGAAGGACAACTCGAATTATTCCTTAAATTAAAAGACTAGTTTGAAATCTAACTAAAATTGGAGGCACTGTTTATCCTATTTAATTTTGTCAAAATTAAAACACTAATCGAAGTTCGGGAATAAAAGGCCAAAGCCAAAAATATCGAGTTCTAAAATATTTAAAAGCTTAAGGACCTAAATTGGTAATTTCTAAGGCTGAGGACTAATTAATAATTAAAAAAACTAATTACTATCTAAATTATTAAACTTAAAGTTTTTTAGAAAATATTAATTATTAATAAATTTTAAAAGTCGAGTAATCGATTCGAGTAATCGGGCATCTATTGCAAAAACTCGACTCGAATCGCTCTCTAATTAAAACTAATATGAAATCCTAATTTCTAAGCTTGATTCGAGTGTTAATCTAATATAAAATTAAATTTAAGAAATTAAACTATGATAAAATGAAACATTTAATAACCTTAATTAAAAAAAGTATTAAACAAAATAGCAACATAAAAAAAATAAACCTAAATATAAGGACCTAATTGCATAAATATAAAATAATAATGACTAAAATGAAAGAAAATAAAAGTTAGTGACTAAATCAAAAATAAATAGTCGCTAAATTAAGATAAATTAAAATTTAAAGGCTAATTCAAAATAAAATAAAAAATAGATTTAGGGATTAAAATGTAAAAACAGGCTGGAATTAAAGGGACTTAAAAAATTTTACCAAAACAAATAAAATGACAAATAAATGGAGAAATATCAACACACAGCTAAGTTGGGGGATTAAAACACAAATAAACCAAAAAATAACAATGTATGCGAAATGGTCAAATGGCAGTTTTGGTCCATGAAGGGACCAAACAACAAAAACGCGCGTAAATGTAGGGCTAAACGCAATTAGACCAAAAATTTCCTCTAGAAATACCAATTATTCTTCTTTTTGTTTCATTTTCAACCAAACTGGAAAAATAGGGGATAAGCTCTCCCCTCGACCGACCACTATCGGCTGCCTCTGGGCGCTGCTTTAGCTGCCGCACACGATGGTCGGACATCCAAAAATCACCCAAAAGCTCCCCAAACCTAGATCTGAACCCTTAGGCTAAAACCCAAAGTTAGATCTACCAATAAAAACCTGAGAAAACCCAAAACACTCCCCGACTCTTTAGTTCCCACACGCTCGGCGACCGCTAAGAAGAAACGAAGAACTCGGGTACGGTTTAGAACTGCCCTATTCTTTTATTTCTTGCATTTTTACTGTTAAAATGGCTTTGTGTTGTTTCTATTCGGTTAAAAAAATATTATTGTTTGAAACATGAAAAACCTTCTATTTTTTTAGAAAACTGAATCTAAATGTTGGTTTAGAAACTATAAATGGCATTCCTTTTTGTTAGCACATAGATTCCAAACTGAAAAAAAGAAAAAGGCCTCTGTTCGAATTAAAAAAAAAGAACCTTTAATGGATCGATTTGTTGCTTCTGGAATTTGAATATCACCGAGAGTGATTACACTATTTTGTTGTTTTTCTGGATGTCTCTAACCGACCTGTTTATATGATTGTTTTTACAGAGAATTGAAATTATTGCTTTTTTTATCTTCTCCCTTGTTCTTGCAGGTTGCGTGTCTTCTTGGTGGCTTTGTTGGCATTAGAGCATAGAAGGGTGGCCCTCGGTTGGGGGAAGTGGATGGTGGCTACGATTGTGTGTTTGGGTGGCTACTGGGACGGGTTTGATTTTGGGTCGGGTTTGGTTTAAAATCAGGTCAAATTGGTTTTGGGGTTTTATTTTGGGGTTTAGGTTATTTGGCTTGAGGCCCGTTGGTTGGGTCTAGTTCTAGTAAAAAAATGGTGCTTAAAATCACAAGATTCAAATCAAACAAACATGGTGAATGACACCTATCGCTTGGAGTGTTAGGGTCGAAAGATGAAAACAAAAAGACCTTACCTTCAATTGAACCATTTGCGCTTCAGTTAGCAAAGGATTCTTGAGAAATAATTTTGATTAAAAGATCGAGTCAGAGACAGGTAAGGTGCCCAGTCGTCCCCCTGATCGTAACAAGAATTCTAGAGAGAAACGTTTCTTCCAGAATTATGTTGAAGAAGCGAGACAAGAGCCTAAAAATGGGAGGGACATGATTATACAAGATGATTAGTTTGACCATGTTGATGTTGGGGGTAGACTCCATACAAGATTGATCAAGTGAAGAAAGACCGAGATCTCCATTTTGAAGTCAAAAGAGGATTATTGATAAACATTTCTGCATACATGAAAGTCATGCATTACATTTAGATACATATTGCATTCATATTTCATGCATCAAAGTATATTTTTACATATATTCAAGAAAAGAAGAGAAGGAAAAGATACAACTCAAGCCTTGAATGAAGGGAATTATATTTCGAGTGGCAGAACCTCAAGAATTGAGAAGAATCATCACTTTAATGTGGGGGTACTTTGTCCAAACAATGAGATGTTTTCAAAATAATTTTTTAAAGAAACTAAGCCTTATTTTTAGGGGTTAAAAGAAGCTAAGCCTAATTTTTAGGGTTTCTTGATGTTTTCAAATGTGTTTTTAGAAACTAAGCCTATTTTTAAGGGTTTCTTGATTATTTCCAAAGAAGTTTTAGAGAAACTAAGCCTAATTTTTAGGGGTTTGTGATCATAACTGAAAAAGAAAGATTTTAAGAAACTAAGCTTGATTTTCAAGGGTTTATTGATGAGTAAGTCCTTCAGGCCATTAGTAAGTCTTTCGAGCATGATGCTTAAATCCTTCGGGTCATCTATAAGTCTATCGAGCAAGATGATAAGTCCATCGGGCTATACATAAGACCATCGAACAAGATGTTTTCAACATTTCCTTTTCTCGATTCATGGCATTTCGAATCAGCGATGCCTTACTTGAGGGATCAATATCTCGCTTAAGATAGTTTCACTCGAAACAGATTATTTAATCTCGTTTAAGATAGTTTCACTCGAAACATAAGATTTACCTCGCTTGAGATGGTTTCACTCGAAACATAAGATTTTATTTCGCTTGATATTTTCACTTGAAACAGAAGATTTTATCTCGCTTGAGATGGTTTCACTCGAAATAGAAGATTTTTATCTCGCTTGAGATAGTTTCACTCGAAACAGAAGATTTTATCTCACTTGAGATAGTTTCACTTGAAGCAAAAGATTTATCTCGCTGGAGATGGTTTCACTTGAAATAGAAGATTTTTATCTCGCTTGATATAGTTTCACTCGAAACAGAAGATTTTTATCTCGCTTCATATAATTTCACTCGAAACAGAAGATTTTATCTCGCTTGAGATAGTTTCAATCCAAACAGAAGATTTTATCTCATTTAAGATAGTTTCACTCGAAACAGAAGATTTTTATCTCTCTTGAGATAGTTTCACTTGAAATAGAAAATTTTATCTCGCTTGAGATAGTTTCACTTGAAATAGAAGATTTTTACTCGCTTGAGATTGTTTCACTCGAAACAGAAGATTTATCTCACTTGATATTGTTTTTCTTAAAACGAACAACACCCTACCAGAGGGGTTAATATTTCCTAGTGCTCGATCACAACACTTTGAATCAGCAACGCCCCACCAGAGGGTTTACATTTCCTTTGCTCGATTCACAACACTTCGAATCAGCAATGTATTACTTGATGGATCAACATTTCCAGTAGAAAGATCATGATGAGAAGAACCCGTAGCTTGAAGAACTAAACATGGAGACTTAGCCAAGAGAACGAAGCAAGATGACATCATCTGCAGCAAGAACTCGACGATTTCACAGAAAGAGATGAATTGACATTCCCAGGGAAGAGTTCGCATCTTGACAAGAAGAGACCAAGATGAAAATGGGCTTTTATTATCTTTGCATCATTCCGGTTCATAGCAAAGAGTAAAGATAGGCAATTGTGAGAACCATTTTAACCACCCCCAAAAAAGACCAAACCTGGGCAGCCCCAGACTCGACCCGAACAAACTAAGACTCGACTCGTCTGACCAGCCGCTCCAAGCCCCAACCAATGGCCACCATTTTATCCTAATCAACATCTACCCCTCTCTACCCCACTCCCAGCCAAGCTTCCAGAACACTCCAGCACTCCACTGCAGAAACAAGCAAGCAAGAAACCAAAATTCAATGATTTCAATTCTATGTAAAACTAGGTATAAGACCCTTGCATGAGAATGTAAAACGAGCTTTGGGCAATTCTAAAAAAACTCTGGAAAATTGTAATCTTTTCGCAGCAATAACAGAGGCATTTCTAGGAATTTTTTCGATTAAATTTTATTTTTTTCCTTTAATTTAGAAACAGCAAGGAGAAGAGATGAGGAAATTACCTCTCGATTAGGCCTCTCACCGGCGATTGGGGCCTTTGTTTCCCAATCCGGATGGTGAGGAGGAGCGACTCGAGGAGGGGAACAACATATTGAGTTTTGGGCCCGATCCAACGGCGGACGGCGGAGATATGGGCGGTGGAAGTCGAGAAGCTCTCGGCTTGTTTCATGGCGTTGGAGGTCGATTCTTACAAAACAGAGCCCCAATTCAAGATAGACCTGCTCGTGAAATTTAGTGTCTAACAACCATTGTCGATGGTGATGGCACTGCGACTGGCAACGACCGGGATGGCGACCGGAGAATGAACGACCACCGACGTTGGTCGAATGTCTAGAGAAAGGGGAGTCCCTCTCTCTCTCTCAAAAATTTTAAAAATGAAAAATATGAAATAAAGGTTTTTTTTTAAACATTTTTGGGGTAAATCATGTTTTAAGTCCCCCAAACTTTCTAGTGTTTTTACAAATTGGTCACTGTCAGGGAACGTTTTTATAATTTTCCCATTTCTATGTATGCTTTGTATTTTTTGGTAAAATCGAATTCCAGGTCCCCAAACTTTCTCGTGTTCTTGAAAAATAGTCACTGTCAGGGACTGTTTTCATAATTTTCCCATTTATATGCATGCTTTGTATTTTTTGGTAAAATTTCATTCTAGGTCTCCTATGTTTGTCGTGTTTTTCATTTTGTTCACTGAACCTTTTGTTTCTAATTTATTGCAATTTTATCATTCTGTTTTGTTTTATTTTAATTTAGTCACTCTTAATTTCTTATCTAACTACTAACTTTTACTTTCTTGTATTTTAGTCACTGTTACTTTATTTTATGCAATTGGGTCCTTGTATTTATGTTTATGTTTATTTTTATGTTGCTTTTACTGTTTTTTTTTTTTATTTTTTATTGTTATTTTTTTAAATTAGGTTTATTAATTGTTTTTATTATTGCATATTTTAAACCTTTAGACTTAGTTCTTAAATTAGGTTAATAATCGAATCGAACTTAGAAATTAGGATGACACACTAGTTTAATTAGGGAGAATCCGAGTCGAGTTTTCGCATAAGATGCCTAATTACTCGAATCGATTTTTTGATTTTTAAAATGTATTAATAATTAATATTTTCTAAAAAACTTTAGGTTTAATAATTTAGATTAACTAGGTTTTTAATTAGTCCTCAACTTTAGAAATTATCGATGTAGTCGCTTAAACTTTTAAGTCTTTTAGAGCTTAATATTTTAGTCCTTTGACCTTTTAGTTCCCAAACTTTGATTAGTGTTTTAATTTTGGCATAATTAAATATGTTAAATAGAGCCTCCACTTTTAGCTAGATTTTAATATAGTCCCCTTAATTTAGAGAATAATCCGAGTCGGTCCTCGCATATATGCTCGAGTGACCATCTTGGTTGTTCGATTTAATAATTGATTCAAATCAAATAGAGTTAATATTAGAACCTAGACTTCTAGGTTTGTGCCTCTAGGTTCTTTAACTTTCATAATTCGACACTTTAGGACAGAGTTAGCCTTAAATTACCTTTAGTTATTTAGGATGATGAATTTTTTTATTGCATTTAAAAAAAACTAAGGCAATGTTCACTTATTAGGGAATTAATGGTATATCTCCCGCAAGTATGCTCAGGGGGTGACTATTGGTAATTAAAGAAATAAGTTGACATCCTTTTCAAATACCGCATCATGATTTTCTAAAATCGAGGCAATATTCATTTATTGAGTACAATTGTTGATCTCCCACGTTTATGCTAGGGGGAGAATGAAATCGACTTTAATTAATGAATATCCTTTTCAAATTTGCATCTGTAATGATTTTTAAATTAAATAAAGATAGAACTCAAAATGCTCAATTTTAAATATAGGGTAACCAGCTAGGTACCAGTTTTTGGGCGCTTGTGGGGGTGCTAATCCTTCCCCATGCGGAACTAACTCCCAAACCCAAATTTTGGATTTCTCATACCTTGAAACTTGGTAATTTTTATAAAAATAGAACATTTTATTAAAATCATCGGTTTTTATGGTGTCCCAATCGCACCTTAAATGATTGGTGGTGACTCTTCACATTTCGAAAATTTTCAAAGAGAAAACACTTGAGTCGGTAATGGTCTTTTCCTTGCACAGGCGAAAAATTGTGTCGACATGAGGGTATCATGCAAAATTAATTAGGACTAAAATGAACTATCATGCAAGCAACATGCAAATTAAAATGAAATAAAAATAGGACTAAAACATAAACAATCAAACCATCATGCCAAAATTAAAATAAAATAAAGTATACAAGTGACTAAAATGAGCATTTTCAATATTAAGTGTTAAAATTAAAAATATATAAAAATAAATAAAATGTGGGGCTAAATTAAAATAAATTAAAATAACATGGAAAAATTAAAATAAAAAATAGATTCATTTCGAAATATAAACATGCATAAACTACGTGGACTATTTCATAAATATTCCATTTTTTCTAGCCTAAAATATACATTCAAATAAAAAAGGGGAAAATTACTAAATCACTCCATAAACATTTTTAAAAAATAAAAAAGTCACTACACATGACTAAACTGTAAAAACAAGCTAAACATACATGGACTAAAAAATTAAACAAAAATATATAACATGCATAAAAGTGGGTAAATTACAAAACACTCCCTATTGGTGACTAACATGAAAAAATACGCTAAAAGTTAGGGCACTAAACAAAAATTAAACCAAAAAATTCAAAGCATACGTAGAAAATGATAAATTGTAAAATAGGTCCCTGCAGGTGACTGTTTTGCAAAAATATACTAAAAGTCAGAGGATCAAAGCATGATTTCCCTTAAACTTTTACCTATATATACGATTTTTTTTCATTTAAACCTATTTTAAAAAAATCTTTAAACTCTCTCTTCTCTTTCTTTTCCTCGGTCGACCCACTACCGGTTACCTTTCTCTGTACACGGGGCTCGAAACTTTGAAACTTACCAATATTTTCCCCCGAGTTCATATCTAGAACCCTAGACCTAAAATTATGCCTAAAACTACCATAAACACCAAAAAAGAGTTGGAAAAGCCCCAATATTTCGTCTTCTTACACACTTCGGTCGCCACGTAAACCTCCTTCACGACTCAGGTATTACTCGACCACTTATCCTTTGGTTTTGATTATGCAAGTTGGTTTGATTGCTTGTTTGTTTCTATTTTATTAGAAATCGAAAGATAAGGAATACAAAAATATTCCTTGCAAAATTTATAGTTTTTTTGCTTGTATTCAAAATTGAAAACTTATAGGGAATAACCCCTTTTACATTGGCATTCTAAGTTTATATATACCCAATTTATAGATTTTGTACTTTTTTTCTATGAAATCATTACAAAAGTAGGGGTTTGTGTGTGGTTCTTATTGGGGTTGCTTGCTAATTTGTTTTTGACATGGCAGGGTTTCGGATTGGTGGCAGGGATGGCAGCCGGGGAATGGGTGAAATGGGAGGTAGCAACTGCTCAATCTAGATCGTTGGATGGGTCCAGATCGGATGGCCCATGAAGAGTAATAGTGGCGACGGTGGAAACTTAGGTTGAAAGCCCTAATTTTGTAACAACTGGATCGTTGGATAAAAATCAAATCCAACGGCTTGGAGGAGCTGAGCGAAACCAAAAGAAGGGTTCAAAAACCCTAGGTGGCTCGTGCTCTCACGTGTGGGTTTCATCTTGGGATTCAGATTGCTGGGCTAGACTTGTATTTTGGGCTTGTATTGGATCTGTAAAATATAAAACATAATATATGTTAGTATTTTATTTATAATAATAGTAATAATTAATTTCTCATAATAATAATAATAACAAAAACAATAGTATAATATAAATAATAAAGTCGGGTGAAAACGAGTATCAACAGCTGCCCTCTTTGCCCATTCTTGTCTTAACAATAATATGACAAAGACAAAGAGATACTGAGCTTTCATCCGATTGACTCCATGCTTTGAAATATGATGAGGGATTTGCTCCACTGTTCCTCCAGGGTAGATCAAAATGAGAAACATTGATTCATTCCACTGTTCTTCAGGGAAAATTGAATTGAGTCAGACTTATTCCACTGTTACTCAGGGAATATAAAATCTTGAAAAAAGGGATTTGTTATGCTTCTTCCTACGGGAAAATCAGATCTGGGGACGTTTATTTATTCCACTGTTACTCATGAAAGATTGAATCGAGGTATACTTGTTCCACTGTTACTCAGAAAATATCAAATCGTGAAAAAAGGATTTGTTTCGCTTCTTCTTTAGGGAAAATTAGATTTGGGGACGTTGATTCATTCCACTGGTACTCAGGGAAGATTAAATCGAGGCAGACTTCTTCCACTGTTACTCAAGGAATATCAAGTCTTGAAAGAAAGAGATATGTTCCGCTTCTTCTCGGGGGGAAATCTGATCTGGAAAAGTTGATTCATTCTGCTGTTCTTAAGGAAGATTGAATCGAGTTCGATTTGTTTTTATTGTATTCAAGAATATCAAATCTAAAAATTAAACATTAACTCTTGTTAGTATGTGTTTTGAGAATTTGAAAACACTTGAAAGTCTTGGGATTTCAAGATAACTTTGAAAATAAATTTTTCTTGTAGATACTTGTCTCGTAGCCACCAAATATGATAATCTGCCTCGACTTGAGTGTCAGTTGTACCTCTCCCTTCTAGGACCTTGATTGGTTCCTTTCTCAAAAGTTCTATTTTTTAGAAATGATTTAAATGAGACTTTGTAAATCGTTTTTTTACTTTTCAGAAAATCATGCGAAAACATCTTGCCTGAATGACTTACTAATTTTTGAAACTGTTTACTAGGAAAAAAACTTTTCTTACTTTTCCAAAATTTCAATTTTCAGATTTAAATAAGAAACTCTCTCATTTTTTGATAGGTATGTGAAACATCCTGCCCAAAGGTTTTGTGGAGGCCCGAAAGACTTATCATCTTGCTCGAAAGACTTACACACGAACCGAAGAATTTAAGCATCATGCTTGAAAGACTTACTGGTGGCCCGAGGGACTTACCAATTTTGGAAATAGTTTAGTAGGTAAGAAACTTTTCTTACTTTTCAAAAATTTCAATTTTCAGATTTAAATGAGAAATCTTTCTTATTTTTGAGTGACATGTGAAAACATCCTACTCGAAGGTCTTATGGATGGCCCGAAGGACTTATCATTTTTCTCAAAAGACTTACAAATGACCCGTAGGATTTATGCATCATGCTCGAAAGACGTACTAATGGCCCAAGGGACTTACCAATTTTGGAAATAGTTTACTAGGTAAGAAACTTCCCTTACTTTTCAATAATTTCCATTTTCAGATTTAAACGAGAAAATTTTCTCATTTTTTAACTTATAAAAGGACTTAATGGTTAGGCAACATGCCCACTTCAAAGTTATACTTCCTCTGTGGATTGGGCCCACCCTATTCTTTAGGTTTCGCCCCTCTAAACATGATTCCCTGTATTTGAGGTTTGAATTCTAGCTACCACTTATTGGGATTTTAATACCATGAATCTTCTCTTTTCATTAAAAGATATGTAAAAACCATACATTTTTGTGTAAATAAAAGCAATTAAATGTATCAATGTAATGCATTTTCTTTTATGCAAATGATGTTCTCATGCATGCACAAATGTTGATTCAATTTCGCTTTGACTCCGAGTTGGAGAACTAAGTCTTCTTCCTCTTGATCACATTTCTCTAGGGTTTACTCAGATATCAGTGTAGCAACTTGCAACTTAGAAGAGCCATATGATCCTCTTATGTCTTTGCATCTTCTTTTCCTCTCATCTGCATTAAAGTCTCCAAAGAAATGTTTCATTTCTTGAATTCTTTCTATGGTCAGAAATATGACCCTGATGCCCTTTTCTGTCTTTAACTCAATTGCGCTATCAGAGTTGTTTTTTTGAGATTCTACCATTAGTTGATGGTTCACTGATTTACTTTACAAGTAAGCTCTACTCATATTCAAGGTCTGCCCTTGACACTTCAAGTTGTGAGACTCATTCTCAATTTCTTCTTGGTCTGAACATTCCTACCTCAACATCATTTGGGGTTTTGGTCATGCCCCAATGTGGGTACTTTCCTGGATCCTCCCTATTTGGGTTCCCAATATTTATACTTGACTGGTCGCACTCTTGCATTATTTTATAAAAAACAAAAAGCCATTCCTATTTAGGCGACTGCTGGTTTATGATCTATTACTGATGATGATGATGTCACAATAAAGCATGAGAAGTTTTATCATTGAGTCTTCTAATCTATCAGGCTTTTACTGTTCCAAGGGTTGCATATCTCTCTTACTCATATATTACTCTTATTTGAGGTAAAAAAAAAGCCTCAACAACTTCTAATATGTATAATAAGCTCAATAGCTTTTAAGATCTATATCATTCTCAAGAAATCAACTTTTTTATTTTCCCGTATCCAAACATCTCAGAGAGATTTTTTATGGGGACCAAATAGCTATCCCAAGTAGTTACGTACATGAATTCAGCTCACATATCATTCATTGGCATACACTCTTTAATGAATGAACATGAGTGTCAATGTTTTGGGCTACTTCAGATTCCATGCACTTTAAAAGATCAATTTAAAGTAATACCAATAAATCTTTTTTTTTCTTTTGAACTATGTTAATCTACTAATAAGACGCTTGTAAATGAACAAATTGGGGCTTGAAATGAATTTTTACAAAGTTATGGGAATTATGGAAAGGATAAAAATCAAGAAATAAAGTCAAATGTCTCAATCATCACTAGCATGAATGTTCCCGAACCAATCAACTTGATATAATTTGGAGCACTGAGGTAAGCTTATATATAGAAGAACACAAATGTTGCCAAAATATGCGTAGATGAGAAGTTGTTTTATTTGCCCGATGCCTATCAAAATGTATTTAAACTACCCTTTCGGATTTTCACCTCAAATCCTTCCTTTGGTTTTAAAACGATCTTTGTGGAATCTCGTCTTGAGCCCCTTTTCAATTTTCCTTATTCTATTTTTATCTATCCTTTCTTTCTTTCTTTCTTTTTTTTTTATTTTTCTTTTTTCTTATTTTCTTTGTCTTTATTTTTATTTTTTCTTATTTTCCTTTTCCTTTTAATTCTTTTTCTTTTTTCGAGTATGGTATTTCTAAATTAGAATCAAAATTGATGGGCCATTCAATTTATCTTCATCGATCTCTATAAAAAAATAACACTTCTCTAGAAAAGGCCTTATTGGCAACATATGGTCTTTTCTCCCTTAGACACATATTTCTCACTGAAATCCTTATGAATTGGCAAGATCTTTCAATCATCATTTCACCCTCTCAAAATTTTAAAGCTCGCTTCATTTTCTTATAACACATCTGTCCATGGAAGATAACTTCTTACATTTTTTTCTTCAATGACGTTGAAAAGATCGTGTTGAGCTTGAGTGCATTTAGCTTGTTCTTATCTCTATTTTTGTCAAAACTTGATGTAACGAAATCTCAATCACAATGATTAAGGATAAAAGCAAAATAGAAGCAACATTGTCCCTTGTTCAAGTACATACTGATGTTTGACATGCATACATTATGAAGGACAATTTCTTATGACAATTCTCATTACCCTCCCCACGTAATTTCAACCATTTTCTTTATATGGCTTCTCTTATCCTCATAGAGGAAACTTAAATTCTATCATATTGTCAGTGCTAAAGAACCTTAATCTACTGGTAAGAAGATAGTATATGCTTTTTGGAGAAAATAGACCTATCTTAATTTTAATCCAAAAGCATTGGATGCCTCATCATAAATAAGCTCTCAGGATTTTCATCTGATTCAATTTCTTCCATAGTGGATATGCACAACATGAACCTCGGGACTCATAATCATAACACACTACTAGTAAGAAAATCTGCTTTGGCACTTTCTTTTAATGTTTTTTAGTCTCACATATATGGTGTTAAACAATATTTTCCATCACCAATTTGTCTGCCAAAGCTAGTAACTCCATCAAGGACTTTAGAGGAACAGATTTGGATATTAACCAAGTAGTATGGAAACATGTATGTCTGAGCCTTCGAGTGTTCCATACCAAAGCTCATCATGACTTCTGGATCAACGATTATCAGTTCTCGTAATTGATGAGCTTTTTGCCCCAATACTGGATGAGTCTCCACCTCTTCCCGGACTTGTTATGTTGCCCTCAACGCACATCTTAATGAATTTTCAAAGGCTATCAAATAGAGGATTAATAATCTATTAGGAACGTGTGCATTACTACCTCTATATTCAATTCGGTATGCTTGATAAGACCAGGAAAGATGATTTTGACAAATTGAAGCAACTCTACTGATTCTTTACAAAGTATTGCAAATCTTTAACTACCTTCTTTCTTATACGTTATCAAAATCTCAACTTCTTGTCCATAATATGAGACCTGATTATATTCTTTTCCATATGCCTCAATAATTTGTTAGAAACCTCATATTTTACCTCATTTTTGCACTCATAGGTTTCTGCTAAACACAAGCCGCTCAAAACTTATCTCATGATTAGAATTCGGAAACATTCAAGCTATTAACGATTGAGACACCTCCAAAGAAAATTTGGAAAGAATATATACATTTGGAAAAGTAATAGGTATTTGTATGGGATGAATGAAAGAATACTAACAATAATAGAAGAGTCAAAAATGATAAAGAATGTAAAAAGTAACAAAGAATGTGAAAATGTATAAAATGATTGCCACTTGAGAAATAAAAGAAACCATCTTTAATTGCATAAAAGTACAATTAACATAGTAGCCCTCACAAAAGATTCCTTAATTCTCGCGGGCAAAAGTATAAGGGTTAATTCTGAATATTACTCCAAACTTCACCTAAAAACTATAAGAAGATCCTATGTAGGCTAATTGTTCGATTCTTTTTCATGGTAAACGTGGTTAGATATCAATCACATATTTTCATTCCATTTATCTTCAGGCATCTTGCTAACATACAGCTCTGGATCCTCAATTGGATCTTTTTCTAAGTTATATCCACCAAATGTGGTTCAATATTAACCTCCTCAAACTGGAAAGTATTCTTCATATACTCCAAAAGATTACATCTCCTTTCAGGTTGGTATATTTCTCTTCTTCTTGCTTCTTCATCATTTTCTTCCCTGGTTGGAAATTGGGCCCAAATTTAGATCCAAAATGATTCTCCTTGGTAATGATAGTTTTGGCTTGGTTTTGAGTATTTATTGTTGCTGTGATTGGTGGAGTATTTGTCAAACTCTCTAAACTGTCCAAAGCCCCACTTGCCATCAGGAAATCTGATATAAGTGTTTGAGGTGTCTTTAGGGTTACATCTGTCCAATTTATTCTTAAACCTTTGGGCCAGTCTTGGATTACATCCATTGGAGTCTTTTTGCTTGGATTTCCTTTCTCATCCTCTTCTTCCATGTGTTATTTACAAAATTTGACTATATTAATCTATGTTGGGGAAAAGATTTCTAGGAATTGAATCTTAACCCCTTTCTTTTCTACCTTGGACCTATGAATTTCTTACTCTAAAGTATCCTGGAATTTTCCCTCAAGATTTCTAGGAACCTTAGTTGAAAAATCTGGGGTTCCAGTATGGTTTATCCAAGGAACCTCCTTATAAGTCCAATTCACGTTCGAAGGCCACTGTGACTGGACATATCGTGGAGTAATCAATTCGGCTGTGAGCATTTCTGAATGCAATTTTTTGCATGAAAATGGAAGGTATGGAACAGAAAACCCTACGATTTTTTTATTCTTATATAATCCCCATGACGAGAGGCTACCTAGTGATGTCTTTAGAGACAGAGCTTGGTTGTCTTAACTAGATAATTGTGCATGGTTAGAACATTGAATCATGAGAGATTGATTCTTCCTAGCTTTCTTGATCAGCATTAGTTCCTTTTCTGTGCCCCTCCTATTTGAGTAAAGCTTATCTCTCACAAGAGAACATTTATCTCTCATTACTTTTTCATTCATTGTTGGATCAGTGGGGATCACTAAGACCAAATCTGAGTTTTGGAACTGGCTTGAGATATTCTTCTCCTTAACGGGTCCTTGATCAGCTATCACTGTCATTTCATCTCTACCACTGACATTTATAATCTCATTCAAAGCCTTTACAACGGGATCCTCTAATGGTTTCTCTCTATGGATCACAACATTCACCATCTCCATTAATTTGGACATTTGTTCTCTTGATTCATTCTGGAACCTTTTTTCTTGATCGACCATCTCTTATTGGGTCTTTTAGAGTTGCTCCTGAATTCTCTCGATCCTACTAACACGCGCTAATATTTTATCCAACGATTTCGATCTCTTTAGAGACACGCCCCGAGTAACTTGAATTGGCTCTCAGAAATTCTACCACAATATCCTTTTACTAATATTTTATTAATAAAGTAAAAAATATGACAATTAATGAATAAAATGCAATGCAAAAAGTAAATGCAATGTAAATGCAGTGCATGGTGTTGATTCTAGACCGATTCCTTAGAACAAATTTTTATATTAGAAATGAAGTTTGATTACAAAGCTTAAATATATCACAAATAAATCTGAGCTATCTCTCCTAATTGTTGGATGTGCCCTAGTAGATCTAAAATCCTCTAAGCTTCTTCAGTCTCGGGCTTCAATCATTCGCTTACAACATCAACTTCATGTGATAAGTCAACCAAGTACTGAGCCACTCCTTGAGCATGCTACAAGTTGCTCGTGATGAGGTCATACCTTTGCTTAACTCTCCACTAAGCTTGTTTCCAATGATGGCACCACTATATAACTCCTTCATAGGGGACTAATGGTGGTTCACTTGCTCTTTTCTGAAAATCTTGAACCATTGCCTCGAGTTCAAACACACGTTTCTTCAAGCATTCAACTTTTGCACGGTTTGAATTGTTTTCTCGAATCCGGTACCGTCTCAAGATTGTCTCTAAACTCAAGATTATGCCTTTCAGTTTCTCGTTTTGGTGACTTTCTTGTAGTTGTTGCTCTAGCGCACTCTTTTCTCTTGAAGGTAGTTTTGCCTGATGTATACTTTGCTTAAGCTCTTTACTGCTTTCCCCGACTTCTCTTTTTAAACTTGCCACTTCCTGTCTCTACTCCGCATGAGACTTACTTGAGCTAGTGGCCACCTGAGCCTTGACCATTTACTGGTAACATAACTAGAGATCGTCAAAATCTAATCTGAGCTATTTTTCTACCTTTTCAATTTGGTCAGATTGACCCTTTTGGATATCGATTTCCAATCTTCTAGTATGCTTCATCCTCCAATCTTTGAAACAACTCCTTCCATTATTTCCTTTCGGCCTTAAAATCAAGCATGGCTTGTTCCAACGGAGATGGTACTACTCTGAGATGTTCTTTCATAGGCTGAGTATTTTCAGGATTGACCGTCAGGATATTATCATTAACTCTGTTGCTTCTCCACTCCTCATAATCTTGTGATAACCTTAAATCAAAGGTAAAGAGATTTACCCTATTAGTGTGCTTTCATGCATCAGTAACCCCTTTGATTTTATTCTTGTAATGCTCTTCTTTGAATGCAAACTCAGACCTGGATAAATCTCAAGTTGTCAGAATGAATTATCTTGACCCATACTGTCTAGAAACCAGTAACAGAGTATACCCTACAGAACCCCAAATACCTAGTAACAAAACTCAATCTCTTTCTCTATACTTATACAATATGTATGAGGAAAAGTTCCACGAAGCGTGCCACAGAATATCACTGTCTTGGATATCTTTAAAAATGACCACCCACTTCTCCTTAGTGAAATCCCCAGTCCATTCTCGAGAAATAAAATCCTTTAAAGGTGAAAACCTTCTTGAAACACTCGACCAGGTGCCCTATCGACATGTTTGAAGTGATTGATGATCCAGACTAACAACAGTTGTGCGCACCCTATATAGCGTCCTTCTTCTTTTTGTCTACACGAGTTTATAGAATGGAACGTTTCTATCAATATAACTGGAATGGGATCCACATCCATGTCCAGTATCTCTAAAAGGTCTACCACTGATACATCAACGTGCCCCAAAACCTTCAGGATATGACTAGTCCATAAATACTGGGAGAAAACATGTCAATCTTCTTTCTTCGGTCGGGATGATGGCTGATCACTTCTCTCAGAGTGGTCCAGGCAATGCACTCGCTATTTCCCTTATTTTTTATGCCTCTTACAGCCCACTCTTCACTCATGCCAATCATCAGAAGCAGTTTTTTCTTGAAGGAATGAGTGTTTGGTGGCTTGGTGTACACCTTGTCTTCTTGGAATCTCGAACAACGAATCAAGGCATGATACTCCTCTATGGTAGGAGTCATGTCGACTCGGCCAAAAGTGAAACAAGTATTGGTGGGGTTCCAGAACTATACCAAAGCTCTAAACAGATTTCGGTCAATCAGAACATATAAGGGATATAAGATGTCACCATAGAGTTGATAAAACCAATGTTGATCGGATGCTTCCCACTTTCCCTATCAATGTTTTTTACCATTGAAGAATAATGAGTTTCTTTAGTTTAACCCTATAAATACATACACTAATTAACCCTTTTTAATTCACAAAAGAACATAAGATAAAAATACACAAGAGGAATCAAGATTATTGAATAAAATATTATTGAATAAATTATTCATGGAGATAAAACAAAAGGTGGCATTGTGTTTAATAGTGTTGATGATAAAGGCTCTACTAGTGGTTGGAGTTGATGAATTGGACATTGGAGTGAGTGCAACAGGGGGATAGGCTACTATATTAAAGGGTGTGCTTCTTATTGCTTTTCTAAATTAAATCTTTTATGTATGCCTCTTTGCATGATGAAGTGCTTAAAAAACCCTACCCATCATCTTCAATTGTACCACGGGTTGTGCAAATTCCATAATCAACGCTTACAATCCTACGAGTATATATTTTTACTAAATTTATTCTCCCCATTTAATTTATATAAGATTTATTTCATTCTCTGCTCTATGTATCATTATTAATGAGTTTTTATTTTTTATATCACAGATACTGGGAAAATTGATAGCATCGTTAGTTCCTGCTATAAGACTTCCAAGCTTAGTAGCTAATAGGGTTGCAACTTCTACAATTGATAATGTTGTCTATGCCTCGATTCAGATTTGGAGTGAATATAGATGCAAATATATATTATTTCCTATTATTTACTTCATTGCAAGGTCATTTAATAAATAATAAACGTGTTTTTTATTTTTATGTTATTGGTACCTTTATTTTCATCTTATTATGTTAAATGTTTTATATTAATTTCTTATTAATTTATATATTTATTTCATTTCATTGTCCTATTTATTAGTTGAGTCAAAGTTAAAGAATTGCCATATTTGTCGAGAAATCTAAATTGAACACAAACATAAGGTTATTCAAGGACGAATTATGTTAAATAATAAAATGATTGAATGCTATAAAAGATTAGAAGGAAGAAAGTGAATATAATTGTATACATTTTCATAAATTAAGTTAAATGTTTCATAGTTATATTAACTCATTTCTAAGATATTATTAAAATGAAAATATTATTATAATTATGTTAAATTAAAAATGCATAATTGGAATTGTGTAGTAACATTTCGTATGTTAAATATATAATTTTTTCACAGTTTCTTTAATACTTATTGATATAATAAAATGTAACTTTTTTCATATAATTAAAATATATACTAATTATTCCTTGTCTTTTTTATAACATTTTTATAGAAAAATATAAATTTTTTAAGTATAATAAAAATGTAAAATAATTAATTTTTATGTAATCGTATATCCATGTATATTTTTTCATATTTATATTCATTGTGTGCACGGTTTATAAATCATATAAAAGTGTATATTTTTATATATGATATTAAAATATTCATTTACTATTATATTTCCAAAATTTATTAATTTATTATTAATTGATAACTTATGGCATAAATATAATTAAAAATTGATATTCAACATATATATATTTATAAATCTGTTTATATGATCGATGTCAATTCAACTTCTAGAAGCAATCAATGGATACAATTCAATGAATGCTCGTCCAGGAGTCGAACCCGGATGAGAGATATCACCTTACTAATTTCGAAAATTTGAATCATATTTTCAGTTCAATTTTAAAACTTTGGAGTTAATATCCATGCAATTTAATCACGTAAAGAAGTATAAAAAATCAATCGAACACTTCAACACGACCACTTAATCATATACTGGCCAATATGAGAATTCCAATAGCCAATGAAGGAACGATAATGTTAAATCGGGAAATCGTCATAATTAAGCTTGGGGGAGCACAATGATATCAATATAGAAGTATCAGAAAACATACAAAAATATTTTAATAATGACCCACTTATGCAGAAGGTATTCATACACAAGAATGAGTATTGGTATCGAACCTAACAACATCGTTACCTCACCTTGAGTATATCAAATAAAGGGTTGAAAAGTATTTTCATTCCCAATGTATTAATACTTATATGCAAGTATCAGTACTCCTACTAGGGCTATCGTTACTCAACATGTGTAGCGATACAAAAATGAGCACCAAAGTTAAAATATTAATCCCGATATTTATACCATCAAATTGGGTACCAACAATTGAAAACCTAGATTTTCCATAAATTCATACAGTATTGATACTTTTGATTTTTATTTCAAATTGAATAATTAAAAGAAAAATGAACGAAACTTAAAGTAACATCAGCTAATTAATTCTCTTGCCAATGTTAACATCAATTATTTTTTCCTTTTGCATAAAATATTCAAAACTAATAAAAATGTTGAATATTTTAAAATAAAAAAATAAAAATATAATTTTAGAATTTCTAAAATTATAATAATTTTAAATATAGGTGTCGTAACCATCCTTCGGGTGGGTCCGAAATTGGGTTTCGACTTAAATAAAACGTGCTAGAGCCGCCACTGATCATTTATATTTTAAAACTAGGTTGACCAGACACCTCAATTTATCATATTACATGATCTGTGTTTTACCAGAAATATGTCGGGTTCGAGAGTCGGTTACAGTCAAGGAAGGATTAGCACCCTTGTATTGCCCTTTCGGTACCAATTTAATTTTTCGGTTATCTTAATTGCGAAAATTAAAAGCTAAATTAAATTTTAAAGATTCGATCCGAATTACTTACCTTTGACCGATTAAAATCATTCCTAAAAGGTCAAAAGGGTTAAAGAATAGAATAGAACAAAATAAAAAAGGTTAGTATTAGAGTTGAAATAAAATATCAAAGGAAAAAAAGTAAAATTAAATAAAAGATTGAATAAATAAAAGAAATAAAATAAATTTTAAATTAAAAGGGTTAAAAAATATCAAGGACCAAATTGAATTAATTGAATGCTGCAAGGAGAAAAATCAAAGTTAGAGGGTTAAATTACAAAGATTATAAAAATAAATACGGACGAAATTGAATTAATTTAAAATCCCAAGGCCAATTTATAATAGGTGACCAAAATGGAATGTGCATCAAAACACCAGGGACCACAAAAATAATTTTACTTTATTATAATTGCACTCTAGCCCCCGAGTTATATATACCCAAAAAATAATAAACATATCATTTTTAACACCAAAAAAAAAGCAAACATTTATCTCCAACACACTCTCAACTCTCTCCTATAGACGGCCGAAAATCGGCCACCCGTCGATGACTAACTGCCGACCGGACCACCATCGACCGTTGCTCTGGCCACCACCCACGGTGGCCAGAGCACTCGGGTGGTGGCCGGAGCACCCTATCTTCGTCCGTTCGAAAGCCCTTTCCACCCCCAAGCCAACCTTATCGACCAAATCAGCAAATAATACCCCCTCGGCGTAGATCTAAGCCGAAACTATTCGGTTGCCTCACCTTTTTACCAACGGTGCCTCAAGTTCTAACGGTCGTTCATCTCCTGGTCTCCCTTCCCTCGCAAAGCTAAGTATCCCGTCTCGTTTTCTCGATTTTTGTAGGTTTCATCTTCGAAAACTGACTCCCCTCTTCTTCTTCTTTTGTAGGATTTTATTAGTCATTTAGGGTTCTATTTCTCTCCCACCGATCCCAAGATCCTTAAGATTTGATTATTAACGAGGGATTTGTTTCCCATGTCATTTTGATCTTTGTCGTTTTATTGTGATTTGCCGTTGAAAATGGATCTTGCTATTTGGGTTCGATTTCCATGTTACTGAAATCATGGGGAAACGGTTTGTTTCTTTGTTGTTAACTTGTTTGTGTGTTTGTCTCCATCCTTTGGAGATTCAGTTTTTGATTCCTTGCAGGCTTAGAACACTACCGTGGGAAAGCCAACGCGTAGCCTTCATGCGCCGTTTGGGAGGTTCTCGATGTTTCCTGGATCATCTGGGATTTTCTCTTGGCCATTGGATTAGTTTCATATCCAACTGTATAGATATTGCTGCGCAGCAACACACCCCTCAGGGTTTTAAAACCCTTGATTTGCTTCAATCCTGATCATTCATTCATGCTTTGATCGTGCAACTCTTATTTGTGTGGCGTTGTAGCTTAAGTGTGTGAAACCTTAACCTATTGGGTTTTCTGAGCTCGATAATTTTCCCACTAGGTCAGGTGCGCTTGCGGTTGGGCTTCCCACAGGGTCTACTTCCTGGGTTACGCTTGTAGGCTCGGTTGGGCTTCATTTTTGGACCGAGACTTTGGATTTTTGGACATATTAGACCCCTAAAAAAAGAAAATAATATTAATAACAATATAATATAAATATAATATAATAAATGCACAATAATTAATATATATAAATAATATGTATACTATATTTATTTTAAAATCTATATAACATACATTAAATTTTCAAAAACCATTTTAAAAACTATATACTATATGTTTTCAAAAATATTTTAAAAACTATATATTAGATGTTTTCAAAAATGTGTTTTCAAAACTATATATGTTTTCCAAAACCGATTTTTAAAAAATATATATTATATATGTTTTAAGAAATGTGTTTTCAAAACTATATATTATATGTTTTCAAAAGCTTGTTTTCAAAACCATATTATATATATATTTTCGAAAACTGATTTTAAAAAACTATATATTATATTGCTTTCAAAAATTGTTTTCTAAAAACTATATATTATATATTTTTCAAAAATATTTTCAAAAACTATACTATATTATTATATATACTAAATAAGCCTCGGACGAAAAAGGGTGTCTACAGCTGCCCCTCTCTGTCCATTTTTTGTGTAACAAAAATAAGGTAAAGATAAAAGGACAAAAATTTTTGCTCGATATGAAGGGGTCCCTGAGTCTAATATCCTCCCATGTGAAGTTGAATTTTGACTTTAATATCGCAGTTAGGAATAGCTCCCTGTTAAATTGAGTTATGGATAACTCATTCGTCGTAAAGTTGAGTCAGTTTTGAAATGATATCATTCGTCATGAAATTGAGTCAATCTTGGATGTTTTGAGCATGATATACTTCGCTGTGAAGTTTAAATCTAGCTCGAAATCTGATTGGAAAGTTGTTTGTTGACAGACATCTTTTCTCGACTTAAGTTATTCTATAAATTAGGTTGGGAGGTAGTTTCTTGTTGCTAAATCGCAACCGACCTAAGTATTCTTCTAGGCTTAAAAGACCTCAGTTTAAAATTAAACCGGCAAGTAGTTCCTAGCTGCTACCATGCGGTTTGATATGCCATCGAGCTAAATAGAATTGAACATAAAATTTTTCGTTGACAGATAGCCCTTCTCGCCTTGAGTTACACTATAAATTCGGCTGGGATATAGTTCCTTGTTGCTAAATCGAAGCCAACCTAAGTCTTCTTCTTGACTTAAAGACCTCAGCTTAAACTTCAACCGAAAAGTAGTTCCTCACTGCTACGTTGCGGTTGATACGCCCTCAAGATGAATATAGTCAAACTCAAAAGTTTTTTGTCGACAGATAGCCCTTTTCGCCTTGAGCTATACAGTGAACAGTTCCTCTAAGTGAAAATGACTCCCTTTCGCGGGTCTAAGTCAGTCGTAATATTTTAGATTACTCCTTTTCATGGGAAAGTCTGTTGAGGTGCCTTCCCTTCATGATTTAAGTCGATCTTGATTCCCTAGATAACTCCACTTCGCGAGAAAGCCAAGTGGTATATTCTGTAAGTGATTCCCCTTTGCGGGTCTGAACCATGTGAGATGATATTTGGATGGCTCCCCTTCGTAGAAAAGACATATGAGATGTTCTTTGCAAGAAAGCCAAGAGATGTTGTCTGTCAGTCCGATATCGTCCATCGTGGAGTTTAAATCTGGCTTGAAAGCTTTAACTAGCCATTCACCGTTGAATTTGGCTTTCAAAACCATATGAATTGCTCTCGAACCCGATTTTAAGTTGATTCTAGGATCCGTCGATATTTCTATAGGTCAAGTTGGTTTAGATGTAGCTCCTCACCGCTGAGTTAAGTATCCACCATCGATTTTTTAAGACAATTTTTAATCGAGTATCATTCGTCGTGAAGTTAAAACTTGACTAAAAAGCTACAAAAATTATATATGCGGAGAATGATAAACGTGACACTCTTAAGCATGTCTAAGTTGTATGCAAGATGAATTAGTTCTTGTTTTTTTTCTTGGAGGGAGTCCCATTCTTTGTCTGCTAGTCTTGTCCATGGAATCTATCATGCCCTAGCATTGACGACTTCTTTGAAAATATTTGACATTTGTTCATTTGTTAGCTCAATCCAGTGACATTTCCCTCTTGATTTTATTGATCATTTTTAATCTAGAGACTCTTAAGTGTTCTTTTAGTTTTTGTTTACTCGAAGGAGTAAGACTCTTTTGCATTTTGGTTGATGATCAAATACTGGAACTAGTTGAATCATCATTGTAGTTGACACATCAATATTCAATGAAAGGTTTCCTTACGTGGCTTGGAAGCTCAAATGGCAACTTCTACAACCAAAGGTACCTTTTCCAGTGTCAATGAAATTATTCTGGTTGTCATGGAAAAAGACTAGCGAACAAGAAGACATGCTGCCTTGAAACTATATAAAGCACTGTTTTTCGCAGAGTACTTTGAATTTCTTGTATGGGAATCTTGGCAACAAATCTTATTTTTAATCTAAACGTCGTTGAGTTACAAGCTTCTTGCTTTCTTCCTTTCACGCTCATTTGAGTTATCTTTGTCATCAGGGCTTGCATTCGTATTGTTTCTCTTTGATATAACATCCTCAAGTACAACAGTAAACACATGCTTCAGGGGAACCTGATAGTGAACAAATTTCTCATCATCATGGGCTAATCTCTTTCCAGTCAACTCATTGTTGTAGGTCTCTTGCACCTTACTGAACGACCATCTTCTTAGTAAAGAGAGACCTTGTGCTGGATAAAGCAACCATTTATATTTCTTATACTCACTTTGAAATGATTGGTTATAATTGTTTTTTCCTTTGATCTAGTATCACATATGGCCATGGATTGTAAAACTACCTTCTTCTTCACAATGTCAAGCTCTGTTTTGATAGAAACCACGTTAGGAGGAATAAGTGGTGGAAAGAGAAAAGATTGGAAACCTAGAGATGCCCCACATCGTTTCAGGTTCTTCAACCGATTTTTCGAGAAACTATGTATTGCCTGAGATATATCTCCCTTTTTTAAAAAGGTTTGGTATAAAAATAATGTCAAACAATTAAAGAAAACTATCAGTTCACTGAATATCAAATAAACGAATCACACAAGTTGTTTTCAAAAGTTATAGCCCTTTGACAAGTGTCAAGATACATGGGTGATATGAGAAGGTAATGCGACTTGGTTTTGATTTTCATAACTTTCAAATAGGATGTAAACAAAATAGCGCAACGGATGCATTCCACTACAAGGCCCTTTAGAGAGCATTTATATTTCAGTTATCAGGAATCTTCCATTTGTTCAAGTTTACATACTCCTTAAGCAGAGATAACGACGAAATAACGATCTAAAAACAAAACCCCTATGTGTTTTTGTGTAGTCAACTATAGAAGAAATTTCCTAACTCCCTTAGTCCACCTTTCATCATAATTTAATTTCAAATCCATGTTTATTTCAGGCTTTATCATCTTCCTTTAAATTATAATTTGTTAAACTTAATGTCCTAGCTTTAGATTTTGCTAGGAGATTCATCTCGACACATAGAGACTAATGTCATGATATGAATGTACTTGTATTCATAAAGTTAGGGAACTTAACATAGCCCATAACTTTAGCGGAATACGCTTAGTTAAAGGATTCAAGTGTCAGAAAGTCTTCGACTTGACAAACTCAAACGAAACTCACTTCATAAAGCTCGAACATACCTCTTATTCATGGGAGGTTTTCTACTTGACCTACCTCTTTTTAACTTTCCTTGGTTAATGGTCGTTTCTACCATATTTGCTTTGACTTCTTCATCAATCTCCGAAATATGGTAGTAATATGGATTATTTTAAGGGTTATTTACAGCGACCTGTGCTTTCACGGTAGATGAATCCCCTTAACGTCCTAGTAAGATTCCGAGTGAAATAACCAACTGTGGAGTAGGTGGTACAACCATCCCCTCAGATGCCCCTGCCCCAGGAAGATTCATTTTATTTAGGTCAGACAACCTTGCAACGATTTGATCAACAAAAGACTATTGGCTTTTAGTGATTAATTCCAAAGTGCTTTGATTATTCTGACTTATTTTTTCTTCAAGCTCCCTTTGTAACCTCAACATGTTCTCTTCAATTTGAGTGATCTTAGCTTCCATTTTCCTTTTCTTTGAACAAGTATTGTGAGGATGAGGTGTGTCTAATTCTTGATGAGGTGTGTCCATTGTTTGTTCCTTTTTATGATGATACATTTTCTATTAGTTAATGTGAATGTATAGAAATGAAAAGAAAAAGAAAAATGCAAAGTATGTACAAATGCATGATGCATAAAATTTTCGAGGTATTGATCCAAAAACGTGTCTATTATTAAATAATCTTTATTGGGACAAAAGTGTTATTTCTAAGAGACTAGAAACAACTCAAAGGTACATTCTGACTAATTCCTCTAGACCCTGAATGGCTTCTAATAAGTTAACAAGTTTTCTTGCTTCATGTGTCCCTGACTGAATACCTTATCGAACCACTCCGGCTTCTCTCGCCAAACCGTGCAAGTGATGTGCCACTTTCTGTACTTGCTTTAAGAAGTCTCAAATAATCATATCTCTAGCTTTCACCCTTTGCTAAGCTTGTTCCCAACAAAAATACCATTAAAGTCCTCCATCAAAAGGAACTATCTGAAGCTCACTTGTTTTCTTCTTGAATTTGTCAATGGCCTCCAATCTCAGCTATAGTTTTGTCATCTTGTTCTTGCAGTTTCTGAAGAGACCTCTCCAAATCAGTTACCTTGGTCTTGAATTGCTTGTTCTGGTATTGGTTTTCTAACAAAATTCTTTGGAAAGTCTTTAGCTTTTTTTCAGTGTCTATTTTTCATCTTGTCCTTCGAACTTCCTTTTCAGGCTCCTGGCTTCACCTTTCCAGTATTCAGAAGATCTTTTCAGACTGGAATTATTTTGAACTTGCTCTTGATATCCCTTTCTCAAATCTTCCAACTCAAAGAATACTTTATTTTGTTATTTTTCTAATCAATCTGCCCTATCCTTCTGAGTGTCAGCATCTAACTTCCACTGGAATCTTTCAGCCTCACGTTCCCTTAGCCTTTGTTTCAACTCTTCCTTTTCAACTTCGAATTCTTTCTTTGCTATCTCCAATTCAGAGGGAACTGGTTTAAGATGCTCTACCATGATCCGAGTATCTTCATGATCTGGTACGAGAATGGTGTCATTCTTTCTTAACTTCCACCATTCTAAATAATCTAGAGTAAGCATGTCTTTAACAGCTACGACATCCATACGAAATATCTTCCTCCATGACTCAGCAACATTTTTTTTACCTTCTTCTTGTAGTTGTCCTCATGGTATGCAAATTTTGATCCAAATATTCCATGTGTAGTTAGGAAAAACTGGCGTGCCCCATATTGTCGAAGTACCAAAAGTGGAGATTATCCTACTCCTCCCCATAATCCAAGTAATGTTATGATCTCTGAGCCTCTATATCGATAGAGGATGTCACTATGGGTCAACCAAGGGGCTCTCCATACAATGTCCTTATCTTGAATGTGTGTGAATATCCTTACCCATTTCTCTTTTAGGATGCCTTCTTACCACTTTAGTGCAAGGAATTCCCCTAAAGGAGAGTAAGTGTTGTTGAATTGGCAGTAAGAAATCTCGTCAGTCTTCTAGAAATGTCTATGGATCTATACCTGAAGAAGCTGCATGCACCCTATAAATATTCATCCCCCAGTCTTTCTGCAATGGTTGAATGAACGAAAAGTTTTAGCTAATATTACTAGTACAGGGTTCACTCGCTTTGGCAGTTGTTCGAACAGTTTTACCACAGTCGCCTCAATGCATCCCAAAGTTTTTGGAAAGATAACCAAGCCGTAGAGACATAGTGCGAAAAGGTTTATCACCTTCCATTCGTCTGGATGATTCTTCATTAGTTGCTTGATATGGGTCCAAGCCATTCCCTCTCAATTACCCTTGTGCTGAATCTGGTCAGTTACCTACTTCTCATATACCCCTGCAACTTTTGCCAACCCATTTTTGAAAGGTTGACTTTTGATGTGCTTGGTGTATATCCGATCCATTCTGATTCCTTCACAATGTAGCAAAGTAGTATATTCTTCGATTATGGGCACCATGTCTTCATGATTAAATGTAAAACAATTGTACCCCGGATTCTAGAATTTCATTAAAGCTTGGATTAGGGGCTCATCTGTCTTGACATAGACTAGAAGCGCGATATCACCATATCGCTAGTAGAATTTCCTTTCATGGTAGCTTTTCCAGCTGTCCCAAATGTTCCGCAATTCTTGAACATCGTTATTCTTAAGGCTGATAAAAGCATGACCAACCGGATCAGACACATGGTTACCTTGCAGATTGTCTCCCTTTTCTTTCTGAGTCTTTTCTGACCATATTCGAACCTCTGCATTTTTCACCTCTTGCATTACAACCCCTTTGTCTATTAATGCAAATTATTTGTGTTTAACAAACACATTTTGTGGATCAATCACCTCTACTAAATGATACAAGTGATAAAATAACAGAAAACAAGGAAAAAATGAAAGGGAAACAAGTTAGTAAGGTAAAAAAAATAATAATAATGAAAGTAAAAATTCCTACCCCACATGATATCTACCCCACTGCTTTATTACTTACCCAGACATGATTTCTATTCTGCATATTAATTTTTGAGCAAGTCCTAACCGCATATTTTCTAGTTTGCATGCTTTGAACAGAAAATAAAACAGGAAATAACTCAAGCATCCTAGGTTTTAAAATGGGGTTTCAGGTGGGCTCTAATTCCTTGTAGTCTCCCAGTTTAGTTTCTAAGAAAAGGTACCCGAGTTTTCTTGTTGGTGCCCCCTTGGGCTTGCTAGACCCTCAGTCCTAAGCCCATTACAAGCTTATGTGTACTGAGTTAAACTCGAGAGGACACATTCCCTTATGTCTGTACAGAGAATAAATTCACACGAAGACATAAGGTATATGAATCCCGAAGGTTACTTGCTAGGCCTATATGGAGAACAAATTCTCACGAAGGTGTCGTTTTCACCTCTACTTATAAAAGGGTTTGGAACTCGGGTATAGAGCCTGTGATGAATTTTTCAAAAGCTGAAATCATTGAAAAACATCAGTACAACTATTTATTTGAAAAAAATAATCAAAGATAAATAATAAGGATCGAATAAATATATTAAAATTTGAAGTTAAAATTTTCTCTTAATAAGGCAACTAGAAATTAATTTTGGCCTGTCTCACTTACCTGTCCCCAGTGGAGTAACCAATCTGTCGTAATCGTCCTTCGGGTGGGCCGGGAATTGGGCTTCGACTTAAATAAAACGTACTAGATCCGCCACCAATCATTTATTTTTTAAAACTAGGTTGATCGAACATCTCAATTTATCATCTTACCTGATATGTGTCGTACCATAAATATGTCGGGTTTGAGAGTCGGTTACAGTTAAGGAAGGATTAGCACCCTTGTACTACCCTTTCGGTACCAATTTAATTTTCCAGTTATCTTAATTGTGAAAATTAAAAGTTAAATTAAAATTTAAAGATTCAATCCAAATTACATACCTTTGACCGATTAAAATCATTCCAAAAAAGTCAAAAGGCTTAAAGAATAGAATAAAATAAAATAAAAAAGGTTAGTATTAGAGTTGAAATAAAATATCAAAGGGAAAAATAAAGTAAAATTAAATACAAAAATTGAATAAATAAAAGAAATAAAAGACAATTTAAATTAAAAGGGTTAAAAAATATCAAGGACCAAATTAAATTAATTAAAAGCTGGAAAGAGAGAAATCAAAGTCAGAGGGTTAAATTACAAAGATTATGAAAAATATATAAGTGCTAAATTGAATTAATTTAAAACCTCAAGGCCAATTTACAACAGGTGACCAAATTTGTAATGTGCATTAAAACACCAGGGACTGTGGAAATAATTGAACTTTCTTATAATTGTAGTCTAGCCCCCGGTTATATATACCCAAAAACATATCATTTTTAACACTCTTAAAAAACAAACATTTCTCTCCAAACACTCTCAACTCTCTTCTATAGTCGGCCAAAAATCGGCCACCCGCCGGTGACCACCTGTCGATCGGACCACCGTCGACCGCCGCTCCGGCCACCATCGACGATGGCTGGAGCACCCTATCTTAGTCCATTCAAAAGCCCTTTCAACCCCCAAGCCAACCTTACCGACCAAAACATGAAATAAAGCCCCCCTCAGCGTAGATCTAAGTCGAAACTATTCGACTGCCTCGTATTTTTACCGACAGTGCCTCGAGTTTCGGTGTTGTTCATCTCCTGGTCTCCCTTCCCTCGCAAAGCTAAGTAGCCCCTCTCATTTTCTCGATTTTTGTAGGTTTCCTCTTCGAAAACTAACTCCCCTATTCTTTTTGTTCGTAGGATTTTATAGGTGATTTGGGGTTCACATTCTATCCCACCGATCCCGAGATACTTGGGATTTGATTGTTGACAAGGGATTTATTTCCCACGTCATTTCGATCTTTTTTTATTTTATCGTGATTTTCCGTTGAAAATGGATCTTGTTATGATCTGTTTTCTTTCTTGTCCTTTTGGGTTCGGTTTGCATATTACTGAAATCATGGGGAAACGATGTGTTTCCTTGGTGTTAACTTGTTTCCGTGTTTGTTGCCATCCTTGGGAGATTCGGTTTCTAAATGCTTACGGGCTTCGAAAACTAACATGGAAAAGCCGACGTGTGGCCTTCACGTGTCGTTTGGAAGGTTCTCGATGTTTCCTGGATCATCTGGGATTGGATCTTGGCCGTTGGATTAGTTGCAGATCCAATGGTCCAAATCTGGTTGTGTATCAATACACCCCTTAGGGTTTTAAAACCCTTGATTTGCTTCAATCCTGGTCGTTCGTTCATGCTTTGATCGTGCAACTCTTATCTGTGTGGCATTGTAGCTTAAGATTTGGCTACTGGGTCAAGTGGGCTTGTGGCTGGACTTCCCACCGAGTTTGCTTGCTGGGTCAGGCTTGGTTGGGCTTCATTTTTGGACCGGGACTTTGGATTTCTGGACATATTAGACCCCTAAAAAAAGAAAAATAAGATTAATAACAATATAATATAATATAATAAATGAAAAATAAATAATAAAAATAAAAATAATATGTATACTATATTTATTTTAAAAACTATATACTACATGTTTTCAAAATATTTTAAAAACTATATATTATATGTTTTCAAAAATGTGTTTTCAAAACTATATATGTTTTCCAAAACCGATTTTTAAGAACTATATATTACATATGTTTTCAATACTATATATTATATGTTTTCAAAAGCGTGTTTTCAAAACCATATTATATAATTTTTTTTCAAAAACCGATTTTTAAAAAACTATATATTATATTACTTTCAAAAATCATTTTCTAAAAACTATATATTATTAATTTTTGAAAAATATTTTCAAAAACTATACTATATTATTATATATACTAAATAAGCCTCAGACGAAAATGGGTGTCTACAATAGAAAAAATTGAAAAAAAAAATAACATTGGCTAAACAAGTAGGTTACCTTTTTCTTTATTTGGTTAAATTTGATAAAAAAAGAATTAAATATTAAAAGATACAAAAATAATTTAAGGACTAAGATGACTTCTTTTAAATGATGTTAAAAAATATCATTGTACCTAAATTATATTATGAAATATGAATTAATGCAAATGAAAAATAGGTTGGATAAAAATTACATATTGAAGTGATTTTAAAGTATATAAAATATAATATCAAATGAAATCACAAAATTTCCTTATCAATGTTTTTTTGCCATTGAAGAATAATGAGTTTCTTTAGTTTAACCCTAAAAATGCATACATTATTTAACCATATGTAATTCACAAAAGAATATAAGAGAAAAATACACAAGAGGAATCAAGATTATTGATTAATTAATCATGGAGACAAAACAAAAGGTGGCAATGTGCTTAATAGTGTTGATGATGAAGGCTCTACTAGTGGTTGGAGTTGATGAATTGGACAGTGGAGTGAGTGCAACAGGCGAGATAGGCTACTGTATTAAAGGGTGTGTGTCTTATTGCTTTTCTAAATTAAGTATGTTATGTATGCCTCTTTGCATGATGAAGTGCATACAAAAACCCACCCATCGTCTTCAATTGTATCACGGATTGTGCAAATTCCATAATCAACGCTTACAATCCTACGGGTATATATTTTTACTAAATTTATTCTCCCCATTTAATTTATATAAGGTTTATTTCATTCTTTTCTCTATGTATCATTATTAATGAGTTTTTCTTTTTTATATCGCAGATGGTGGGAAAATTAATAGCATCGTCAACTCCTACTATAAGACTTGCAAGCTTAATAGCTAATAGGGTTGCAACTCCTACAATTGATAATGTTGTTTATGCTATTGGTACCTTTATTTTCATCTTATTATGTTAAATGGTTTTAGATTAATTTCTTATTAATTTCTATATTTATCTCATTTCATTGTCCTATTTATCAGTTGGTCAAAGTTAAAGAATTGTCATATTTGTCGAGAAATCTAAATTGAACATAATTTAAGGACGAATTGACCTCATTGTATTTTTAAAAAAAATAATAGTAAAAAATATTAAAATTTCATTCTAAAGTTCATTATTAATTCAAAATAACAATACCCAAAATAATTTTAAGAAAGAAAATAATAATATCTAATTATTTACAATCGAGAATAAACGACCTCTCATACCTTAAAGCAATCAATTCTTACTCTAAATGAAATAAAAAAATATTAAAATTCGATTCTAAAGTTCATTATTAATTCCAAATAACAACACCCAAAATAATTTTAAGAGAAAAAATAAAAATATATAATTATTTCCAATCAAGAATAAACGATCTCTCATACTTTAAAATAGTCATTTATTACTCCAACCGAAATGAAAAGATACTATTATTCTCAATATAGATTTGAATGTTATTATTTTGAAAACCCACTGGAAAACACATACAAAAATAAAGCAAATTAAAAGCATATCAAGCAAGTAATTAATTATTTATTTTACCAATATTTAATGAGAATAAGGATGTTCAATTATTTAAATACCTCGAGATGAGACCTTAGATACGATCTAACAGCCTTTTCTCAATGAATTTAATTAAAAGAACATGATCTTTTTCCCAATCCCCAAATTTTAAAATGATTTTGATTCATTTCGTATCACTAAATGGGATATACTTTCGTTTTAAAATTATCGAAAGCAATTTTCTTATACGTTAAGACAGTCACTTTACGACAATATTTACATGAACGAATATTACACTTAGTCAGTTTATTTTGATTCGAGTCAAGTGATGCTTATGAGGGTATTATGCAAAATTAATTAAGACTAAAATGAATTATCATGCAAGCAACATGCAAAATTAAAATGAAATAAAAAAGGACTAAAATATAAACAATCAAATCATCATGCCAAATTAAAATAAAATAAAGTATACAAGTGACTAAAATGAGCATTTTCATTATTAAGTGCTAAAATTACAAAATATAAAAATAAATAAAATGTGGGGCTAAATTAAAATTGCATGGACCAATTAAAATAAAAAAACAGATTCGGGTTCGAAATATAAACATCCAGAAATTACGGGGGCTATTTCACAAATATTCCATTTTTATCCTAAAATATTCATTCAAATAAAAAAGGGAAAAATTACTAAATCAGTCCATAAACATTTTTAAAAATAAAAAAAGTCATTAAACATGACTAAACTGTAAAAACACGCTAAACATACAGGGACTAAACGAAAATTAAACCAAAACATATATAGCATGCATAAAAGTTGGTAAATTACAAAATCAGTCCCTACAGGTGACTAACATGAAAAAATACGCTAAAAGTTGGGGCACTAAACAACAATTAAACCAAAAAATTCAAAGCATACACAGAAAAGAATAAATTATAAAACAGGTCCCTATATGTGACTGTTTTGTAAAAACACGAAAAAGTCGGGGACCAAAGCGTGATTTCCCTTAAAATTTTACCTATATATACAACTTTTTTTCTTCATTTAAACTGATTTTCAAAAAAAATCTTAAAACTCTCTCTTCTCTTTCTTCTTCCCTCGGCCGGCCCACTACCGACAACCTTTATCCACCCCCGATCATTATCTGATCGTCGTTCTGAAAGCCGCACATAGTGTCCTAAACTCTGAAACTTACCTAAAATTTTCCCCTGAGTTCATATCTACAACCCTAGACCTAAAACTACCCTAAACACCCAAAAACAAGTCGAAAAAGCCCCAAATTTTCAGCTTATTACACACTCCAACCTCCGCGAAGACCTCCCCCCACAACTCAGGTACTACTCAAGCCCTTCTCCTTTGGTATTGGTTACATGCAAGATGGTTTGGTTGGTTGTTTGTTTCTCTTTTATTAGAAACTGAAACATAAAGAATACAAAAAATTTACCTTGCAAAATTTCTAGTTTTTTTGCTTTTATTCGAAACTGAAAACTCAGAGGGAAGAACCCCTTTTACATTGGTATTCGGGGTTTATAAAAACCCAATTTACATATTTTTTTTACTTGTTTTTTGTTATAAAAGCATTGCAAAAGTAATGGTTTGCGTGTGGTGCTTGTTAGGGTTGCTTGTTGATTTGTTTCTGACATGGCAGGGCTTCGCATTGGTGGAAGTGACGGTGGTCGGGGTGTGAGTGAAATGGGTTGCAGTAGTTTCTCGATCTGGATCGTTGGATGGGTCCAGATCCGACGACCCATGCTGAGTTGTAGCAGCGGTGGGTGGAAACTTAGGGTGAAAACCCTAATTTTGTAACATCTGGATCGTTGAATCAAAAATCAGATCCAACGGTTGGGAGACGACTGCGTGAAGACTAAAAGAAGGATAGGTGGCTCGGGCTCTCACGTGTTGGTTTCATCTTGGGCTTCGAGTTGTTGGGCTAGACTTGTTTTTTGGGCCTGTATTGGATCTGTAAAATATAAAAGAATAATATATGTTAGTATTTTATTTATAATAATAGTAATAATTAATTACTCATAATACTAATAACAATAATAATAATAATAATAATAATAATAATAATAATAAAGTTGGGACAAAACGAGTATCGACAGCTACCCGTCTTTGCCCATTCTTATGTTAACAATTCATTCTTAAATCTATGGGCCATACTCAGATTACATCCATTGGAGTCATTTTTCTTGGATTTCCTTTTTCATCCTCTTGCACCATGTATCCTTCACAGGATTTGACTATATTAATATATGTTGGGGCAGAGATTTTTGGGCACTGAATCTTAACCCTTTTATTTTCTACCTTGGACCTCTTAATTTCTTGCTCTAATGGATCCTAGAATTTTCCATCAATATTGCTCGGAACCTTAGCTAAACAATCTAGGATTCATGTCTGGTTTATCCAAGGAACCTCCTTATAGGTCCACTTTTCGTTCAGATGACACTAGGGCTGGACATATCGTGGCGTAAACAATATAGATGTGAGCATTTTTAATGCAATTTTTCACATGAAAAATATAAGGGATGGAACAGAAAACCCTGCGGTGTTTTATTCTCATATAATCCCCTGACGAGAGGCTACCTAGTGATAGCTTTAGAGATAGAGCTTGGTTGTTTTAACTAGATGATTGTGAAGGGTTAGAACAATGAATCTTGAAATATTTATCCTTCTTAGCTTTCTTGATCAGCATTCGATCGTCCTCTATGCCCCTCATCTTTGAGTAAAGTTTATCTCTCACAAGGGAACCTATATCTCTCATTACTACTTTATTCATTGTTGGTTCAGTAAGGCCCTTTAAGACTGCATCTGATATTTGGAGTTGGTTTGAGATATCCTGCTCCTTAACAAGTCCTCGATCACCTGTCACTATCATTTATGCTCCACCACTGACATTTATAATTCCGTTCAAATCCTTTATAATGGGATCATCTAGTGGTTTCTCTCTATGGATCACAACATTCACCATTTACATTAATTTGGACATTTGTTCTCTTAATTCATTTTGGAACCTTTTTGCTTGATCGATCACATCTCGTTGGGTCTTTACGAGTTGCTCATGGATTCTCCTTATCCTACTAACACAAGCTAATATTTCATTCATCACTTTCGATCTTTCTATAGACACGCCCTGTGTAACTTCAGTTGGCTCTCAGAAATTCTACCACAATATCCTTTTATTAACATTTTATAAATAAAGGTGAAAATATGATAATTAATGAATAAAATGAAATGCAAAAAGTAAATGCAATATAAATGCAATGCATGGTGTTGATTCTAGATCGATTTCTTAGAATAACTTTTTATATTAGAAACGAAGTTTGGTTAAAAGGCTTAAACATATCACAGATAAATCTGAGCTATCTCTCCTAATTGTGGATGTGCCTCGGGCTCCAATCCTTCACTTACAATATCAGCTTCATGTGAAAATCTTGAACCATTTCCACGAGTTCAATCACATGCTTCTTCAAGCTTTCAACTTCCATACGGTTTGAATTGTTTTCTCAACTCCAGTACCGAACCAAGGCTATATCTAAACTCAAGATTCTGCCTTTCAATTTCTTGTTATGGGCCCGACTTTCTTGTAGTTTTTGCTCTAGCGCACTCTTTTCTCTTGAAAGTAGTTTTGCGTGATGTCTACTTTGCTTAAGCTCTTCACTGCTTTCCCCGATTTCTCTTTTTAAACTTGCCACTTCCTGTCTCCACTCAGCAAGAGACTTATTTGAGCTAGTGGCCACCTGAGCTTTGACAATTCTTTGGTAATATAACTGGAGATCGTCGAAATATAATCTGAGTTATTTTTCTACCTTTTCGACTCGGTCAGATCGACCCTTTTGGATATCGATTTACAAGCATATAGTATGCTTCATCCTCCAACCTTTATAATGTCTCCTTCCACTATTTCCTTTTGGCCTCAAAATCAAGCATTGCTTGTTCCAATGGAGACAGTACTACTCTGAGATGTTCTTCCATAGGCTGAGTATTTTCAAGATTGACCGTCGGATATTATCATTAACTCTGTTGCTTCTTCACTCCTCGTATTCTTCTGATAGCCTTAAATCGAAGATAAAGAGATTTACCCTACGAGTGTGCTTCCATGCATCGATAACCCCTTTGACTTTATTCTTGTATTGCACTTCTTTGAATGTAAACTGAGACCCAGATAAATCCCAAGTTGTCGGAATGAGCTGTCTCGACCCATATTGTCTGGAAATCAATAACGGACTATACACTACAGAACCCTAAATGCCTGATAACAAAACCCAATCTCTTTCTCCAAACCTATACAGTTTGTCTGAGGAAAAGTTTCACGAAGTGCACCATAAAATATCATTGTCTCAGATATCTTTGAAAATGATCACCCATATTTCCTCAGTGAAACCCCTATACTATTCTCGAGAAAAAAAAATCCTTCAAAGGTGAAAAACCTTCTAGAAACCCTCGACCAGGTGCCCTCTCGAAAAGTTTGAAATGATTAAGGATCCAGACTAACAACAGTTGTGCATACCCTATGAAGCGTACTTCTTCTTCTCGTCTACAAGAAGGCAAGAAAAGGAATATTTCTGCCAAGATAAATTGAACGGGATCCATATCTTGTCCAGTATCTTGAACAGGTCTACCACTGATACATCAACATGCCCCAGAACCTTCAGGAATATGACTAGCCCATAAATACCCAAAGCAAATAGGTAAATCTTCTTTCTTCTATCGGGATGCTGGTTGATCACTTCTCTTAAAGCAGTCCAGACAATGCAGTCTCTATATCCCTTACTTTTTATTCCTCTTAATGCCCACTCTTCACTCAAGCTAGTCATCAGAAGTAGATTTTTCTTGAAGGAATGAGTGTTTAGCGGCTTGGTATATACCTTGTCTGATTGGAATCTCAGACAACAAATCAAGGCATGGTACTCCTCTATGGTAGGCTTCATGTCAACTCGACCAAAAGTGAAACATCTATAGGCAGTGTTCCATAACTCTGTCAGAGCTTTTAACAGATTTCGGTCAATCGGAACATCTAAGAGATATGAGATGTCACCATAGAGTTGATAAAACCACTGCTTATCGAATGCTTCCCACTTTCCACAAATATCTTTCAGCTTACTCAGATCATTTTGACGGACATTAATGTGTGTGCCCACAATAGATCTAACACGTATCCAGGCTGTAAACTGTCTCTGTTCGCTAGCTGGGAGTACTCAGACCATCTCAGAATGTCTGCATTGTCTTCTACCTCTTTTTGAATCCTTCGTTCCATATTGCTAGCATTCTATATAGAAAATCGGTCATGGATCAACACCAATGGGACAAATAGTACAATTCAAAATGAGAACAAACTAAAACAAAAGGACAAGAGAAAAGTAGTCAGTAATCATAAATGAATTAATCAAATATAATATAATTTATTGATAAAACCTACCCCACATGTTTGCTACCCAATCATGCTTTAGTGGATCCTACCCACATGCTTTGTTTATAGAAAATACTAACCTTATGCCATCTAGTTCGAATGCTTATTCAAAAAAATAAACCTAAACGCATGATCTCTAGTTCGCATATATTTATTCGGGAATCAAAATTACACTACAAAAATTAAAAGGCTCAAACGGTTTTTCCTTGTGTACTCTCTTCACGGGATTCTTATGATCTGAGTAAGGCTCTATCTGGGTTCTAAGTTTACCACATGATGGGTTCGGTTCTAAAGTAGGAGGTCCTCAAATTATCCTTGTTAGTACCTCCTTGGGCTATCGAACCCTCAATCCTGGCCCGTCACAAGCTTTAAGATTGAGTTCAATTCGAGGGACACACCTTCTTATGTCCATACGAAGGTGAAAACCACACAAGGAAGTAGCTTCTCACTCCTACTTAAACAGGTCGGAGTGGGGTTTTAGCTCATGTTATGCAAATGCGGTTGTGCAGTGTATGAGGAAATGTGAAAACAAAACAAAAAACACCAACACCCATATAAAACTGAAAACCCTAAAAAATTATTTATTCTGAAAACATTAGCCAACATATCAGTACAACTATTTAGTGGTTACTCAAATTACAAAAAATTATTGAAACCACACAAGGGATCAAAAATCAAATTAGAGTGAACTTGTAATTTTTATTTGCAAAGACAATTAATTAGTCGACTAATGGCCTGACTCTCTAAAAATATCCCTAGTGGAGTTGTCAAGCTGTCGAAATGTTTTTTTTCCGTAAGGGGAAAAATGGATGTTCTCGTTTTGAAATAATTTTTGATGACCGGTTAATGATAAAATGTGGTTCGAGAAGTCACCACCAATATTTGATTATAGTGTGATTGGGCACCCAAAAACATATTTTCCATTTTAATAAAATATTAATTTTAATTAAAACAACAAACTTGCAGTCTGCGTTACCAAAATTTGTGTTCGGGAGTAGGTTATATGTGGGGAAGGATTAACACCCCACAGTGCCCTAAATCAGTACCTAGTTGTTAATTAGTTGTATTTGCAATGAAATTTACGAGTTCGATTTTAATTTAATTTAAGATCCCCTCAAAATAACATTCTTTGAATTTTTGAACGAAACATGGTAATATTTTATTATTCCTATCGAGAAGAATCGGTCTCACATACCTTAAAGCAATTTACTCCAATTGAAATATAAAAAAAATACTAAAATTTCATTCTAAAGTTCATTATTAATTCAAAATAACAACACCCAGAATACCTTGAAATTTCTATTTTTCGTATTCTGAAAAATGAGGGAAGAAGCCCTTTACATTTCATTCTCGGGTTTTTATACTCGATTTTTATAGAGATGAGTAATAATAATAAAAAAACCTAATATTACTTGCTCCTCTGTTAATACTCTGCATGATGATTTGCATTGTTAATGCCCCAGATTTTCTGGGGTATGTTGAAATTTCTGATAATTTTGTTCGGCTAGGCTTGACGACGGTGATGATCGGCGCAGTTGGACGTGGGGGTAAGCTTGATCGGCGGTTGTGGAGCTCATCCTTGGTGGCGGTGGTAGCTGAGATGAGGGGTTAGGGTTAGGGTTAGGGTTAGGTTAGATGTTTAGGTTAAGGTTTTAGTTTGGGCCCGGGTTTGGGTTTGGTTCAGGCTCGAGTTTAGGGTTAGGTTTGGATTTAGTTTGGGCATTTTGGGTTTGTAATAATATTTTTAAAATAATAATAATTATAATAATAATAATAATAATAATAATAATAATAATAATAATAATAATAATAATGTAAGGCAATGGATGAAAATGGTGACTACAGATTATATAAATTATATCACTCATATGAAGAAATAAGAAATATTATGGAATTATTTACCATGTTTTCTTAATATAATTGTACGCGTATTTGGAAAGTTTAAATATTTATATAATCATATTAAGAAAATATTCAATAAAATATTAATATATTTAATTTCTTAATTTTAATATTGATTATAATCATTAATAAATTGTAAATAATTTTAAAAAAATATTTTTCTAATTAAATTTAAATTACTATTTTTTTCATTTTTATGTATGTGATAGTAAACTTCTACCAAGATGAATAATACAACTAATCCATTTGTAATCACCCTTTTAATTAAATTTTAGGCCTAATGATATTTTGTTTCATGAACTTTTTTTAAAAAATAAATAAATTTGAGTCCCTAATGTTTCTTTTTTTAACCCTAAAACTTTTAATATTTTATTTCAAATTGAACTATTAAAAGAAAAATGAAAGAATCTTAAAGTAACATCAGTTATTTTATTTTCTTGCCAATGTTAACATCAATTATTTTTTCCTTTAGCATATAATATTGAAAATTAATAAAAATGTTGAATAATTTAAAATAAAAAATAAAAAAAAATAATTTTTAGAATTCTAAAATTATAATAATTTAAAATATAGGAAAAATGAAAAAAATAACATTAGCTAAACAAGTAGGTTACCTTTTCCTTTATTTGGTTAAATTTGACAAAAAAAATAAATATTAAAAGACATAAAAATAATTTATGGACTGAGATGATTTTTTTTAAATGATGATAAAAAAGATCATTCTACCTAAATTATATTACGAAATATGAATGGGTGCAAATGAAAAACGAGTCTTCAAAAAAATGAAAAATGAATACTTTTAATGTTATTTTACTTTTGTACAATGGAGGAAAATAGGTTGGATAAAAATTACATATTAAAGTGATTTTACCACGGGTTGTGCAAATTTCATAATCAACGCTTATAATCCTACGGGTATATATTTTTACTAAATCTATTCTCCCGATTTAATTTATACAAGGTTTATTTCATTCTCTACTCTATGTATCATTATTAATGAGTTTTTATTTTTTATATCACATATGCTGGAAAAGTTAATAGCGTCGTCGGTTCCTGCTATAAGACTTGCAAGCTTAATAGCTAATAGGGTTGCAACTCTTACAATTGATAATGTTGTTTATTCCTCGATTCGGATTTGGAGTGAATATAGATGCAAATATATATTATTTTCTATTATTTGCTTCATTGCAAAGTAATTAAATGAATAATAAACCTGTTTTTATTATATGCTTTTGGTACCTTTATTTTCATCTTATTATGTTAAATGTTTTTAATTAATTTCTATATTTATCTCATTTCATTGTCCTATTTATTAGTTGGTCAAAGTTAAAGAATTGTTATATTTGTCGAGAAATCTAAATTGAACACAAGCATAAGGTTATTAAAGGACGAGTTGATCTCATGGTATTTAAAAAAAATAAAAAAAAAATAACAATTTCATTCTAAAGTTCATTATTATTTCAAAATAACAAAACTCAAAATAATTTTAAGAGAGAAAATAATAATATCTAATTATTTCCAATCGAGAATAAATGACCTTGCATTCTTTAAAACAATCATTCATTACTCCAACCGAAATAGAAAGATATTACTATTCTCAATATAGATTCAAATGTTATTATTTTGAAAACCCATCAGAAAAAAATGCAAAAATAAAGCAAATTAAAAACATTTCAAGCAAGTAATTAATTATTTATTTTACCAATATTTAATGAGAATAAGGATGTTCAATTATTTAAATACATCGAGAAGAGACCTTAAATTCGATCTAACAATCTTTTCTCGATGAATTTAATTAAAAGAACATGATCTTTTCTCAATCCCCAAATTTTAAAATGAATTCGATTCAATTCATATCACTAAATGGGATATACTTTCATTTTAAAAATTATCGAAAGTAATTTTCTTATACGTTAAGACAGTCACTTTACGACAATATTAAAATGAACGAATATTACCCTTAGTCAGTTTATTTCGATTCGAGTCAAGTGATGTTTATGAGGGTATCATGCAAAATTAATTAGGACAAAAATGAACTATCATGCAAGCAACATGCAAAATTAAAATGAAATAAAAATAGGACTAAAACATAAACAATCAAACCATCATGCAAAAATTAAAATAAAATAAAGTGTACAAGTGACTAAAATGAGCATTTTCAATATTAAGTGATAAAATTAAAAAATATAAAAATAAATAAAACTTGGGGCTAAATTAAAATAAATTTAAATTGCATAAACAAATTAAAATAAAAAACAGATTCGAGTTCGAAATATAAACATGAAGAAACTATGGGGGCTATTTCATAAATATTCCATTTTTTCTAGCCTAAAATATACATTCAATAAAAAGGGGAAAATTACTAAATCGGTCCATAAACATTTTAAAAACTAAAAAAGCCACTATAAATGACTAAACTGTAAAAACACGTTAAACATACTGGGACTAAACGAAAATTAAACCAAAAAATATATAACATGCATAAAAGTGGGTAAATTATAGAAGTAGTCCTTACAGGTGACTAACATGCAAAAATGCGCTAAAAGTTGAGGGACTAAACAGAAATTAAACCAAAAAATTCAAAGCATACACAACACAAAGGGTAAATTATAAAACAAGTCCCTATAGGTGACTGTTTTGCAAAAAGGAGCTAAAAGTCAGGGAATTAAAGTGTGATTTCCCCTAAAATTTTGTACATATATACAACTTTTTTTTTAATTTAAACTTATTTTCAATTTTTTTTATTAAAACTCTCTATTCTCTTTCTTCTTCTCTCGGCCGACCCACTGTCAACCGACGTTCCGACCACCATATACGATGGCCAGAACTTTGAAACTTACCCAAAATTTCCTCCGAGTTCAGATCTACAACCATAGACCTAAAAGTAGGCCTAAAACTACCATAAACACCCCAAAACGAGCCGGAAAAGGCCCGACTTTTCGGTTTCTTACACACTCCGACCGTTGCGAAGATCTCCCCTACCACTCAGTTACTAGTCGACCCCTTCTCCTTTGGTTTCGATTACATGCAAGGTCGTTTGGTTTCTTTTTTGTTTCTCTTTTATTAGAAACTGAAAGATAAAGAATACAAAAAAATATACCTTGCAAAATTTTCTGGCTTTTTTGCTTTTATTCGAAACTGAAAACTCATAGGGAATAACCCCTTTGAAATTGGCATTTGAGGTTTATATAAACCCAATTTACATATTTTTTTCTTGTTTTTGCTATGAAATAATTACAAAAGTAGGGGTTTGCATGTGGTGCTTGTTGGGGTTGCTTGTTGATTTGTTTCTGACATGGCAGAGCTTTGAATTGGTGGCAGTGACGGTGGCTGGGGAATAGGTGAAATGGGCTGTAGCAACTGCTCGATCTAGACAGTTGGATGGGTCCAGATCCGACGACCCATGGTGAGTGGTGGTGGCGGCGGATGGAAACTTATGTTGAAAAATCTAATTTTTTAATATATGGACTATTGTATCTAAAATCAAAACCAACGACTGGAAGGTGGCTGCGCGAAGTCCAAAAGAAGGGTTAGAAAACCCTAGGTGGCTCGGGCTCTCTCGTGTGGGTTTCATCTTGGGCTTCGGGTTGTTGGGCTAGACTTGTATTTTGGGTCTGTATTGGATCTGTAAAATATAAAAGCATAGTATATGTTAGCATTTTATTTATAATAATAGTAATAATTAATTACTCATAATAATATAATAATAATAATAAAGTCAAAACGAAAATGAGTATCGACATGTATATTTTTCATATTTTATATTCATTGCGTTCACGGTTTATAAATTATTATTAATGAGTTTTTATTTTTTATATCACAGATGCTGGGAAAGTTAATAGCATCATCGGTTCCTGCTATAAGATTTGCAAGCTTAATAGCTAATAGAGTTCCAACTCTTACAATTGTCAATGTTGTTCATACCTCTATCGTATTTGGAGTGAATATAGATGCAAATAAATATTATCTCCTATTATTTGCTTCATTGCAAGGTCATTAAATAAATAAGAAATGTGTTCTTATTTTATGCTATTGGTACCTTTATTTTCACCTTATTATGTTAAATGTTTTTAGATTAATTTCTTTTTAATTTTTATTTTTATCTCATTTGATCGTCCTATTTATTAGTTCAGTCAAAGTTAAAGCATTGTCATATTTGTCAAGAAATCTAAATTGAACACAAACATAAGGTTATTTAAGGACGAATTGATCTCATGGTATTTAAAAATAATAATAAAATGATTGAATGCTATAAAAGATTAGAAGAGAGAAAGTGAATATAATTGTATATTTTAAGATATTATTAAAATCACATTATTATTATAATTATGTTAAACTGAAAATGCATAATTGAAAATGTATAGTAACATTTCGTAGGGTAAAAATGTACCCGTATTCATATCAATAAAAATATATAATGTTTTTTTCACATTTTTTATTCTTATTGATACAAAAAAATGTACCTTTTTCATATAATTAAAATATATACTAATTATTCATATTCTTTTTTATAACTTTTTTTATAGAAAAATATAAAATTATAATTATAATAAAAATGTACAATAATTAATTTTTATGTAATCATATATTCATGTATCTTTTCATATTTATATTCATTGCTTGCACGGTGTATAAATCATATAAAAAGTATATATTTTTATATATGATATTAAAATATTAATTTACTATTATATTTCAAAAAATTACTAATTTAGTATTAATTGATAACTTATGGCATAAATATAATTAAAAATTTATATTCAATATACGTATATTTATAATTCCGTTTATATGATCGATGTCAATTCAATATCTAAAAGCAATCAATGGATACAATTCAATGAATGCTAGGGGTGTAACACCCCTATCTAGCCCAAGAGTCGAACCCGAATAAGAGATATCACCTTACTAATTTCAAAATTTTGAATCGTATTTTCAGTTCAATTTTAAAACTTTGAAGTTAATATCCATGCAATTTAATCATCCAAATAAGTATAAAAAATCAGTCAAACACTTCAACATGACCACTTAATCATATACTGACCAATATGTGAATTCCAATAGCCAATGAAGGAACGATAATGTTAAATAGGGAAATTTTCATAACTAAGCTTGGAGGAGCACATTGATATCAGTATAGAAGTATCAGAAAACATTCAAAAATATTTGTATAATGGCCCACTTACGCAGAAGGTATTCACACACAAGAATGAGTATTGGTATCGAACCTAACAACATCGATACCTCACCTTGAATATATCAAATAAAGGCTTGAAAAGTATTTTCATTCTCAAGGTATTGATACTTATATGCAAGTATCAGTATTCCTCCTAGGGCTATCGTTACTCACCGTGAGTAACTGTCACACCCCAATATGGGGTTAGATCTGTTTCAGTTTAAATATGGAATTTAGGTAGTAGTCAAATTAAAATTTTGGGTCCACTAAGAAAATTAAGAAGATTAATGGACTTTAAGGGCAAATTGCCCTTACTTAGTTTTAGGATGTTCTAGAGTTCACATGAGGATTCATATTGTTTTAAGTGAATGTTCATTTTATTCTATTTTATTTTATGTTTAATAATCTAGAAAATGGAGAACCACGTGTTTGAAAGATATTTTTTTGGGATGGCTTGGTTTTAATTAGAGGAGTTGGAAGCAATCTAACTGACTTCAAAAAAATTTCCTTCCCTATCTTGACCCAGAGCATGAACCAGTGGGTTCACCGAGAATAATAGAGCAAACCAACACCGTAAATCAGTTTAATATCAAAGCAATAAACTGAAACTCGTAAACCCGACTTAACCACCCTATCGTCCTTGGATTAACGTTCCAGTGAAAACACCACTAAGACGAGTAACTGAAGACAGAAGAGACAATCATAGCTACTCATATGCTATGCAATAAAATATCAATGTTAAGGTAAAATGAAAGACCAACGAGGTACATTTGTCGTGTTCTGACGATCTATACATTGGATGGAAGATTCGTGCGGTGGAAAGGTCATAACGGCAGCAAGGAACAACATAGCTCGATTTCAAAATCATTGGAAGGTCGTCAGATGCAAACTGGCATGTTTTGTTTTAAGAAAATCGAACGGTTTTTGGTAGATTTACGACTATCCATGGGGTTTCTCGATAATCGACGGTCAAATCCATGACGAGGAGACCATCACGGTTCGAACGGTGTTTTATTTTTTTGGTGAGGATGGTCGTCGGTAACGGTGGCTGGCATGATGGTCACCGATGATCAGCTGTGGTCTGTAATCGGCTGAATGAGAAGCATGCTTGTCATGTGAGAGCTTACGAAAGATGGGGATAGAAACAAAATGGAAAAAAAATAAAAAATGTAAATTGGTTCAGAAAGCACGTGGGTTTTGAAAATGTTGATATGAAGAAGTGGAAAATCACAGTTTCAGTCCTCTATTTTAGGTAAGATTCTAACTTTGTCATTTGGTTTTAGCATAATTTCAGCCAAGCTTTGATAGTTTAGATTAGTTCGTTTTAGCCCTGATTTTAGTAATTAAATATTCTAGTAGCACCATCAATTTTTAGTTTTACCATTTGGCTTATTAAATTATTTTTTTTAGATTCTAATAAGTTAATTTTTATGGCAAGGGGAAATTATATTGGATTCGAGTTTGTATATATATTATGGTAAGGGTTCTTAAGAGAATAATTGGAAACTTGACTTTTTACCTCCCGATCCGTCCATTTACGTTCTCGTACAGTTAAAGATTGTAGTGAAGCTGGTGCTCGATAGATCTCCTTGACTGATTCTTTTTGCGAGGTGTGTTCCTGGTGTGTTATATATAAATGTTTGTTTTAAATATTTGTTTGAAACACCATGTGCACATGATTATTTTCTCTAATTCAAAATGAATTGTTTGCTTTGATTTGACTACCGTAATGATTTATCTGATTTAAGTATGATTACTGATTTACTTTATTTTAAATCATGCTTCATGACACATGTTCTCTAGTTACTGTTTAAATGGATAAATAAGTATGTCTGAACTTTGATTTTCTGCTACCACTGGTTACTGTCCGAAAAATGTTTTCTTTAGGGTACTCTGGATCTGGTATAAACTCTATGCAGGTTCAGTTCTGATCAAGCTGGTAACTCCTTATATAGGTTTAGCACCTATCAGCTGGTAATTCCTTATGGACCTAAGGTGACCATTGGGTGGGTTCCTAGGTCCAATGGACCTAGTGGTAAGACCTTGTGGAGCCTAAGGTACTCCCTTAGGGTGATATCTCTGCTATGTACATTTGGTAAGTCCTTATGGGCCTGAGGGGACACCCCTCTAGTGAACACCTACGCTTTGGCTAGGGTAAGACCTTATGAACCCAAGTTGCTCCCATAGGTTGGCACCTACGCCCTTTGGGTCTATGGTAAGTCCTTATGGATGCAGTTATGGGGAAGTGCATATGGTGTTCGGTTGGATGACATCTTTATTTTAAGCTAAAAACACTATCGATGTTTTAACAATTTGGAACTGAATAGATTTTGGAAATTCTACTCATGTTTCATGACTTTAATGTCGAACTAGTGTTAAAATCTTAATTATATTTTTATTTATGTACTGTTGGAACACACTGAGCTCTCTAGCTCACTCCCCCCAAACTTTTCTCTTTCAGATAATTTTGATAGGCATCCCAAACCTTGCACTTGGAGGATTGATACATTCGTACAATACCTTTTGTTGTAATGTATTTATCGTCCGAGTTGCATTTACTTTGGGCGACATGTGCTTATATTTTGGAAGTATTTGTTTTACGACTTATACTACTTCTGATACTGATTATAGATTTATTTTGAAACTGATTTCGGAATATTTTGTTTTACCTAGTCCTTATGACGACTTTTAAATTTCTGGAATTGAACTTTAATATTATCAACTATATTTTTAAAATGTTTATTCAAAATATGATTTTAAATTATTAAAAAATGTTTTGAAAAACATTATCGTAATTCGCCAGATCTGGTTGTAACGCTTAGGTCGGGTCTAGGGGGTTATATTTTGGTATCAGAACTTTTGGTTTTTTAAAACCTCAGATTGTTGGTGAGTAAAACAACATACATATTTGGAATATTTTATAAAATCAGTCACAAAGGCCATGTCATCATTTTTTTGCGAGTTTAACTGTGTACGGGACTCCAAGTGCCAAATATAATCTAAAGACTTATCTCTGTAGAACGAGTTTCAAAATTATCTGATATTAGTGTTAGACGTGGTCATCGACTTTCCTGAGGCAAAGTCGAGATACTAGATTCTTTGACTTGATAGATGATACGTACGTAGATCCTCTATCTCTGTTAGCATATTCTATTTCTCGAGTAACAATAACTTTGATAGATTTGTCACCTGTCCTAGGTAGTGATACAACCACTTTGGTTAGTGGAAAGTTATAACGCTTCTTATCTCAAGCAAACTCTTCTGATCTATTAGTGAATCTTTCTGCTTATCTAAATAACCATATTTTATGTGTTAATTGATTTTTGTTATGAAAACGTCTACGAGATCCTACGTTTATTAAGTTAGTCGTGTTAATAAAGTCGTTATTAGAAGTGTTCGAATTGATCATTGGACTATTAGATTGGAAAAGTGTGGTGTCGATTTGAGATTTGCAATCAAGAAGGTTATTTTAGAGGTTATGATGATAAGAGAGTTGTGGTATTAGAGTAATGTCGTGAATTTCGATTAAATGATATGTCGGGTTAAAGTGGGCTTCAATATGATCAAGTAAGAATCTTGAGTATCTTTTTTATGTCCTGGATAATAAGTCTCAGACCTCATAATATAGACGTTTATAATCTTATGAGAACATGAATTTTTGTGCCTAAGGTGAGATGATATTATTATAATCCTTCCATTCATGATGTGCTAATTCGGGATATTCAATGAAGATCTGAACTGTTGTACCAAGAGAAGTCTGTTCAAATTCTGGAATATGATTGAGAATTAAATGACTTCAACGGCTAACATTCAGTGAAGGGGTCATAATCTGATAAGTTACTAGAGAGACTAAGGATTAGATAAAAGCTTATCTTTTTCTTCGCATCTCTCTGATTTAGGTGAATTTCGAGGACGAAATTCTTATAGGAGAGGAGAGTTGTCACACCCCAATCTGGGGTTAGATTTCTTTTAGTTTAAATTTGGAATTTAAGTAGTAGTCAAATTAAAATTTTGGGTCCACTAAGAAAATGAAGGAGATTGAAGGACTTTAAGGGTAAATTGGCATTCCTTAGTTTTAGGATGCTCTAGAGTTCACATGAGGATTCATATTGTTTTAAGTGAATGGACATTTTATTCTATTTTATTTTATGTTTAATAAATCTAGAAAATGGAGAACCATGTGTTTGGAAGATATTCTTTTGGGATGGCTTGGTTTTAATCAGAGGAGTTGGAAGCAATCTAACTGACTTCAAAAAAAAAATTCCTTCCTTATCTTGTCCTAGAGCATTAACCAGTGGGTTCACTGAAAATAATAGAGCAAACCAACACCGTAAATTAGTTTAATATCAAAGCAATAAACTGAAACTCGTAAATCCGACCCAACCACCCTATCGTCCTTGGATTAATGTTCCAGTGAAAACCCCACTAAGACGAGCGACCGACGACAGAAGCGGCAATCATAGCCATTCACATCCTTCACGTGGTTACCTGAAAAACTGTAAATATCAAGATTAAGGTAAGATGAAAGACTAACGGGGTACATTTTTTGTTTTATGACGATCTAGACATTGGATGGTAGATTCGTGTGGTGGAAAGGTCAGAATGGCAACAACGAACAACATAGCTCGATTTCAAAATCATCGGACGGTCATAAGATGCAAACCGACATGTTTGTTTTAATAAAATTGAACGATTTTTGGTAGATTTATGACTATCCATGGGGTTTCTCGGTAATTGACGGTCAAATCCATGATGAGGAGACCATCATGGTTCGAACGATGTTTTTTTCGGTGAGGATGGTCGTTGGTGACGGTGGCTGGCATGATGGTAACCAATGATCAGCAGTGGTCAGTAATCGGCCGAATGAGAAGCCTGCTTGTTATGTGAGAGCTTATGGGAGAAGGGGATAGAAACAAAATGGAAAAACATAAGAAATATAAATTGGTTCAAAGAGCACGTGGGTTTTGAAAATGTTGATATGAAGAAGAGGCAAATCATAGCTTCAGTCCTCTATTTTTGGTAAGATTCTAACTTTGTCATATGGTTTTAGCATAATTTCAACCAAGCTTTGATAGTTTATATTAGTTTGTTTTAGCCCTGATTTTAGTAATTAAATATTCTAGTAGCACCATCCATTTTTAATTTTACCATTTGGCTCCCAAAATTAATTTTTTAGATTCTAATAATCTAATATTTACGGCGATGTGAAATTATATCATATTTGAGTTTGTATATTTGATGGTTAGGGTTCCAAAGAGAAAAATTGGAAACTCGACTCTTACCTTCTGATCCATCCATTTATATTCTCATACAGTCGAAGAGCGTAGTGAAGCCGGTGCTCGATAGATCTCCTTGACTGATTCTTTTTGCGAGGTGTGTTCCTTATGTGCCATATATAAATGTTTGTTTTAAATATATGTTTGAAATACTATGTGCACATAATTATTTTCTCTGATTTGAAAGAAATTGTTTACTCTGATTTGACTACTATAATGATTTATATGGTTTAGGTATGATTCCTGATTTACTGTTTTTTAAATCATGCTTGCTTGACACATGTTCTCTAGTTACTAATTTTATTGATAAATAAATATTTTTGAACTATGATTTCCTGGTACCATTGCTTACTATCTGAAAAATGTTTTGTTCGGGGTACTCTGAGATCTGGTATGAAGTCTTTGCAGGTTGAGTTCTGATCAAGCTAGTAATTCCTTTTATAGGTACAACATCGATCAGCTGGTAATTCCTTATGGACCTAAGGTGACCCTTGGGCGGGCTCCTAGGTCCAATGGACCTAGTGGTAAGATCTTATTGACCCTAAGGTACTCCTTTAGGGTGGCTCATCGGTTATGTGCATTGGGTAAGTTCTTATGGGCCTGAGGGCACACCCCTCTGGTGGACACCTATACTTTGTCTAGGGTAAAACCTTATGCACCCAAGTTGCTCCCTTAGGTTGGCATCTATGCCCTTTGGGCCTAGGGTAAGTCCTTAGGAATGCAGTTCTGGGGAACTGCATATGGTATTCGGTGTGAGGGCTATTATGTATTTTGAGCTAAAAACACTACTGACATTTTCATAATTTGGAACTAAAATGATTTTGGAAACACTACTGATATTTCATGACTTTAATGTCGAACTGATTTTGAAATTTTAATTATATGTTTATTTCTGCACTGTTGGAACACACTACCTGGCACCTGAAGGATCGATGCATTCATACAATACCTTTTCTTGTAATGTATTTATCTTCCAAGTTGTATTTTCTTTAGGCGACATGTGCCTATATTTTGGGAGTATTTTTTTTACGACTTATACTGCTCTTGATACTGATGATAGATTTGTTTCGAAACTGATTTCAAAATATTTTATTTTACTTAGTCCTTATGACGACTTTTAAATTACTGGAATTGAACTTTACTATTATCAACTATATTTTTAAAGATGTTTATTTGAAATATGATTTTAAGTTATTGAAAAATATTTTTGGAAAACTTTATCGTAATTCGCTAGACCTAGTCTTTACGCATAGGCCGAGTCTAGGGGGTAATAGTACCAATACAAAAATGAGCTCCAAAGTTTGTCACACCCTATTTTTTAATTTTTAAATTTATAGAATTAATAAAATGATTTTAAATACTAAATTGTAAGTTTCTAAAATTTCTAGATCAAGTTCAAATATATAGGAAGTTCATGGACCAGCCCCATAATTTTCCCATACACTTCTGACACCAAAAATAAAAAAAAATGGGAATTAGGTGGCTAGGATGGCATGAACCCGTGACCCTAAGGTATCCCCGTCGACCCTCTGGCCAGCAACCTCCGGTCAGTGGTGAAGTGCACCGCCACGACCATTAGCCTCAACAATAACCCACAAACAATCCCTGACTAGAGAATCACCCAAATCGACCGCCAAACATTGTGAAAAGGGCCGAAGAAGCTCCGCTGGAACCCCCTTACTACCACTTGGTTTTATTTTGATTTCGGTCGTTCCAGCCGCCGTTTTGCCTCACTGCCGACGTTTTTCCACTGTGTTCCCCGCATCACTCCAATCAAGACCCAACCGGTGGGTCAAGTCATCGCCATTAATTTTCTTCGTCGCTGGCGTGGGTAAGATTCAAATGTTTTGGTCGGTTGATATAAATTGTTTTTGGTTGATTTAATGGTTGTTGTGGATTGTTTTGGGCGAGTAGAAGCTGTAGGAGTAATCTGTCTAGTGACCCTTCTAAAAATGATCCAAGTGGACCAAACTAGCCTGAACTAGTTGGAATCAACGTGAGTCAACCCAAAGAAGTCTGATCCCTTAAGCTTGACCCTAACCGTTGACTTTAACTTGATCGTTGACCTACCCATTGACCGGCCTGTTGACTTTGACCAGTTTGACTGTTGTCTTTGACCAAAAAGTTAAATTTTCCGAAATGTCATATTTTGCTAAATTTGAGCTCGTAAGATATTTTTTAGCATTTTATCTATTGGTTTAATACAAATTTTCACGTTTAAGTTCTGTTTCTAATGTAATTAGTTTTGTCATGTATCAGAGACATTGTGGGATGTGGAATTAAAGTTCAAGGGAGATGAAATGAAGTTTAATTGGTTAACTGATATGACTCAAATATCAAGGTAATACTTTACTACCTTTTTACATGCTTTACAGAACATGTTGATACTAGATAAATGCATGGATGTTTATGATTGGTCTATTATGTATGGTTAGTTGTGAATGGACTCGAATTGAATATGGTTTAAGTGATAAATTAGTGAAGACTCGATGGAATTACACAAAGGAATTGATAGATTGATAAGAAATAAATTTAAGGTTAGTGACTAATAGACAAAGAAATATTATCGTTAAATGTTTTAATGTAAAAAATGTTTGGAAATGAAATTATGAAAATGCCTTTATGAAGTAAAAAGAGAATAAAATTGACCCGAATAGTGGAATTAACCTGATAATTCATTCTTGACCTGATAGAACTATAGATCTATCTATTGAACTCCTGACTTGTTTGGAAAACCTGTAAATCGGTTGGAACAGTCGAAAATCGATTCCTAATCCTCAAGATCAATAATAGCTAAAATGACCCTAAAAAGTTATCCTTGATCTGATATATTACTTATTCACTAGATAAATACTCGTTTGTTTAGAAATATCCTGTTCACCGATTTTAATTCCTAAAGCGATAAAAGATTTAGAATTTCTAGTTTTTGGAATAAGCACCGGATGATTAAATTATTGGAAATGATATATATGACCAAATTAAAGAAAATGATTGGAATACCTTGAACTCTAAGATGATCGAAGCAATCTCCAGTAAAAAAATGACCCAACTACTCTCATGTCCTAGAAATAAGTGAATGTTATTTGATAATTCTAGAAACACCAAAAAAACCTACCCTAAATGTTGTCGAGTACGACTCAAGTATGTCGGTCATGTTGGAGACTTTTACAATACATAGGTAAAACTAATACAATTGAAATACATATAATTTCATTCAACGATGGTTCTGAAGATGATTAGTTCGACTAGTATTGTCAGTATTAAAGTGTGAATATTCTTGAAGTGCATCTATTTGAGTGGTTGACAGATATAACAGTGCTGAGATTTGTTAGTTCGAGTTGACCCGATATCTTGATAAATTGACATGAATCTTGACAATTATAAATCATCGTTTCACCCTTATTGGATTAAGTTGCTAAGAATCCATTAGAAGTCAAAGTATCTAAAATACCCCTGATGGCCTAAATAATGGAATCGCTCTGGTTATATCTGAAATCTTAATTTATTCTGATGTTAAGGTTCCTAAATACCTTTCTAATACACCTGAAATACTAAATGGTCTCGAAGCATCAATTTTTGAATGTCTATTTAGATCCGTTAGCAATTAAACCCCTTTTTAGTAGGGATCCCATTTCTGAATTCCAATCAACTTACAGAAGCTCTTGTTCACTTTTTTTATAATTACTACGTGCCTCCGAAAATAACTGAATTTTCTAGTGTGTTCCCTATGTACTATTTGATTGTTTTTATCTGTCCTGGAATAAAATTTACCGTAGTTAATGCCTATTGTATATCTAATCTATTTTTTAGCTTGGTAATTTAATATTTATGCAATTTAGTCCTTGTGTTTATGCTTATTTTTTACTTTTTTATTTTGTTTTTTTTCTTTTTTTTATTATTTATTTTAATTAGGTTTAAAATGATTCGTTATTTCATAATTTTAATCCTTACATCTTGCTCTTAAATTATGTTAACACTCAAATCAGACTTAGAAATTAGGACGACACCCTTGTTATTAATTAGAGAGCAATTCGAGTCAAAATTCACATAAGATGACCGATTACTTGAATCGATTGCTCGACTTTTTAAAATTTATTAATTACCAATATTAAAAAAACACTTTAGGTTTAATTCCTTTTTAATAGGTTAATTTAGATAATACTTAAGATTTTGGTTTATTAATTAGTCCTCAACTTTAGAAATTATTGATTTAGGTCCTTAAATGTTTAGTCTCTTAAAACTCAGTATTTTAGACCTTTGACCTTTTAGTCCCCGAACTTCAATTAGACCTTTAAGATTGACATAATCAAATTGGTTGAATAGAGCCTCCACTTTTAACTAGATTTCAATATAGTCCTCTTAATTTAGGGAATAATTCGAGTCGGCCATCGCGTAAATGCTCAAGGGACCATCTTAGTTATTCAATTCAATAATTAGTTTAAAAATCTGTTGAATTATGTTTCGATATAACAAATTTAAGTTTTTGGAATTGAATTGAATTTATTCAAAGTTTTAAAAAAGGTTTCAAAAATGATTCAAAGTCCATTAAATTCGGATTTGAGCAAAAATGCTAAAGGGTGTCAAAAGTGCATCCATGCACCCCTGTAGTGCATCCATTCACCTGCCACTAGTGTATCGATGCACCATGTAGTGCGTCATGCACTCCATTTCGAATGCAATTAGTGCATCGATGCACCCTGTTGTGCATCCATGCACCAAGGCTACAACGGCTAGTAACAACTAGTTTATTTGAATTTAATGAAGGGGTATCGATGCACCTTGATAGTGCACCGATGCACCATGTTATGGGAAGCCTTTTTGAGTAGAAAAATCATCCCCAAATGGTCAATCTCCTTACTCCCTAAACACAAAACCGTTTCAACCCCTATTTGCAAATCGTTCCGGTTGTCGATTCGAGCTTCCGAAAATCCCAACAAAATCAAATAAGGATAATATTATAACCTACACTTCTAGGTTTTGTGCCTTTAGGATCTTTATTTTTTATAATTCGACACTTTAAGCTAGAAAAAGCCTTAATTTACCCTTTGCTTAATTAGGACGAATAAAACCTTGTCTGGTTGCATTTTATTTTAAATCTAAGGTAATGTTCATTTATTAGGGAATTAATAGTATATCTCCTGCAAGTATGCTTAGGGTGACTACTAGTATTCCCAAAATAGGTCGACATCCTTTTCAAAACCGCATCATGATTTCTAAAATGTTGAGGCAATATTTGGTTATCAAGCACAATAGTTGATCTCACACGTTTATGCTAGGGGTGAACGCTATCGGCTTTAATAAACAAATACCATTTTAAACTTTGCATCTGTAATGATTTTTAAATTAAATAACGTTCCAACTCAAAATATCTAATTTAAATATAGGGTACTTAACTAGGTACCAATTTTTTGGTGCTTGTGGGGGTGCTAATCCTTCCCCACGCGTAACGGACTCTCGAACCTTCGCAGACCTTAAAATTTGGTGTTTTGATAAAAATAAATGTTTTATTAAAATCACACGGTTTCTATGGTGTCCCAATCGTACACCTATATGATTGGTGGTGACTCCTCACATTTCAAAAAAAATTTCAAATAAAAACCCCCAAGTTGGTACTGGTCTTTTCCCACCCGGGCAAAAATTGGTGTCGAGAGCTTGACGACTCTATTGGGGATATTTTTTAAACAACTTGAGAGTCGAGCCATGAGTTGGTTACCATATGTTTATTATTCTGGAAATCATGAGTTCGATGTTATTTTAATTTTCGGTTTGTTATGTTATTTCAAAAGAAAAAAAAAGATTTTCACTCTGGTCAATGCTTACACTTATGTGAAATTATTTAGGATTGTTGCATATCATAGCTCTAAACCCGAGCTCAATCTCAATTTACTTAAGTAGGGGAAACGTCACACTTCATGAGGAGCATTGGGCTTTCTCATGTGGGTCTGACAAATTACATCTGGAATGTACCCTAAGTTACCTATCCAGATTTCAGTTCTGAGTTACGCTTTTAATGGTGTAATCCCTTAAGCAGAATCTGATTCACAAGTCTGTAATGGGCCAAAATCAGAGTCAACCTTAGCAGGTTGTAAAGATGGTTTGAGAACCTTCTTAGAACCAAACCTCATCTAGAGAATATAGTAAACATACCCCACTAGAGCCTTGTGGATAACCTAAGAGAACTATAACGCATGCGGTTATGACTCTTAATTTCTTTTGTATGCTTTATTTTTCAATCTCACCTTTGAGTCGTATTTTTTCTAAACTTATATTTATGTTGATAATCATTTTAATTAACTTTATTTTTTTGTCTCACTAAATTGACTTCCTTTTTGTGCTTTGTTGTATTTTTGCATGAGCATAACATATCAAACAAAGGTATTGATCCCTTAAAGAATTGATCATTTAGAAGGTTCTTGAAAAGCAACGATCGTAGCAATGCCTCTCGATGGGTTAGATAGAATTTCAAAAATTATTCTACGGACAAAGCAAAAGTTACAAGGATTTAAAGACATTCTATCTACTAAAGAGACAAGCAGGACCCAAGAAGGGTCAATATTGAAGGCAATGATAGAAAGTCGTGAACCTAAAGGATGGAGAAGAAGAATAAGAAACTAAAGATTTTACAGTGCATGAGTCGGACAAAAAATAACTCATTATCCAATTACTAGCACAAGTTGTAATCTTTGATTTTCGCTTCCTCATTGTATCGAGATATTACTAGTTTTTCAAGAATTGTTCAAGAAATAGTTATGTTGGGATCAATCTTTTCGTTGCATTTGCATCCACATTTGCATTTTGCATTTACCTTTACACCTTACATGTTGTTATATGTCCTAACTTGTTTTCTTTATACCTTTATTTTTATTGCATCATATGGTCATTACATATGCAAAAAGTTATCGATTTTGAGTATTCGTCAATTAAAAGGTTTTGACAATGGACAAGGTGTTTCATGAATAGGTAGACCACGATACAGCTAAGAAATGACATTCGAAAGAAGTTATGAGAAGAGTAGAGAGTTGTACTTCCGAAGATTGCATGTCTGATGAAGAACAAAGTGAACTGCAACAAATAAGGGAGCAAATGTTCAAGATGATGGATAGAATAACTATGCGGACCAAAGGAAAAGAGGCTTTAGAAAAGAGGAAGAAAGAACTTGATAAAAATAAATCTGTAACACAAGAGGTTGCTTTTGAAAAAGGTGATCCAAGAAAACTTAAAAAGCCCCGTACAATCATTTCCCACATCAACAAGTTGCCAAGAAGTACAAAGGAAATAGTGACAATAGTAAAATTTTAAGTAAAGATGGATGAAGATAAGCCATATGATAATCTCAAATGGGTTATACTTGTGTTCCCTAAAGATCCAGATGCTACAAAGGTACCTGATAATATAAAGATAAATGATAAGAGGAATCCAACTACAGCGGCTCAGCATTTGACGACAACTTCAAAAAGTTTTGTTCGCTCAACAGAGATGCGCCTCATAAATGACCAGAAGTTAGGAGAGAGTGAACCTGGATTTGATCTTGCTCCTATCATATATGGATAATTATATAATAAGTTGTTAGAAGCACGAGAAGTGACCCTACAGTATGTGAAGCCTTTGCAACCTCCATATCCAGAGTGGTACGATACCAATGCCAACTTTAAATATCACGCAGGAGCTCAAGGACATTATATCGATACATATATTACCTTCAAGCATTAAATTTATTACTTGATAGAGAATTGAATACTGGAATTCGAGAAAGAGGGTGGTTCAGTAGCCGAACATCTGGTCGAGGTGAAACTGAGAGAGTCCAAAGATAAAAGCATCAGCGAGTGCTTCCAATACGAAGCTCAAATACATCAGCTGTAGAACGAAAAAGACATTATGAATAAAGAATTAGAATCCATGCAAGATGGTTTTCAAAGAATCAATGAAGCCTTCCAAAGTGTGGGTTTAGGCAATACTCTAGAAGAGTGGTCAAAACAAGCCTCTAAATTGAAGTGTGACGTCAAAAGATAGAAAATGAATTGCAAAATAAACAAAAGACAAGCTAAGAGGTGCTCTCGAGATCTTTATATTACTAAAGGTGAACGTAGAATAACCTTACAAGAATTGTGGCTTTAGCAAGCAAATAATGAAAAATTGAGAACATCCTTTACCGAAGCAGAAGCCTCGTTTCAAAACCATAATCATGAAAAAAATGCCGAACTTTAATCTAGTAGAGTTGATAATAAAACAATGAAAAAGTTGATACATGACTATAGAAATCTGGCACAAAAACGTCATAACCGTATCGACTCTTTTACGAGAGAGAATGGTCAGTATTACCTACAACTTCAATGGTTGAAATGTAGAGTGGAAAAAAGAAGGAAAACGAGATGAATGAGGTGGTTACTCAAGCAAGCAATGTGGTTCACAAGTAATCAACTTAACTACCTTTGCAAGAGATTTGAAGCATATTGATGGCTCAGAACTAGGCCATGCCTGGAAGATAACCTGGCTCCTGAAAGAGATAGAAAAGCTAGGATCTAAAGCTATTCATTATCTATAGTTTGGCTATTCGATGTAATAAAACCTTTTGTGATCAATGTAAATCATTTAAGATGGTTACTATGGATTGACACCTTTTTGCATACATTGCATTTATTTTAATTTTTATGTATTTATAAAAAATCATCAGATTAATTTATGAAAGGTTACATGACAATAATACCAAGATCACCCATCTACATTTCTCCTCCACTCGTGATGGATAAGAGGTTAGAAGCAATATAGCAGTCCCAAAGAGAGTTATGAGATCACATACGAGATTAGATGGCCACACTGCAGTAGAGTATGAGAAATCAGACATTAGTTTCTCAAGAAAAAGTGTTGGTTCAGATGACTAGAATATTGGCTATAATGGCCGTCAACCGAGAAAGAGTATCTGCTAAAGGACATCAACAAATTGAAACATCAAGGTTGGTTAACCACCCTAGGGCATCCTATTTGGATAAGGGGAGGGATTTTGCGGTCACCGAAAATTTCAAAGGAAAAATTTAGTTAGAAGGGTCAATATAGGCAATAAAGGTTGGTGAGGAATCCTATGAAAACTTAGACGTGAGAGAGCTAAGCTTAGTCCCCACCTTGGTCATTCCCCATGAGTTTAGGGTACTTGAGTTTGAAAAGTATAATTGTACTAGTTGCCCTTTAATCCATTTGAAGATATTATGCAGAAAGATGGAGGGGAACTTAAATGGTGATGATTTATTGATTCATTGCTTCCATCACAGTCTTACTGGACCGTCTATGGTATGGTATAAGCGCTTGAGCAAAGAGAAAATTAAGTCGTGGGTCGATTTGGCCAATTTCTTCCTAGAGCAGTACAAATATGTCAAAGACTTGGCTCTAAATCGTCAAGATCTGTAGAAATTGAAGACGAAAGCTACTGAAAGCTTTAGAGAATACGCTTTAAGATAGAGAAGCATGACAGCTCATGTTCAACCTCTGATGCTAAAAAAGGAAATGTCACATATGTTTCATAGCACCCTTCTGGACCCTTTCTTCGAGTTATTGCTTGTAGATTCAACAAATGATTTTAAAGATCTTGTGTCAAGTGGGGAGAAAGTAGAGTATGTAATCACTGAAGGGAATTTGAAGACTGCCTCCGAAAAAACAACCATTCAAAAATAAAAAGATAATGAGGTGAATGAATGTCATGTCCAGAGCCCCCATAGCCGCAAAAGAGGGAGGACAACTAGTCGCTCGTATCGACCAAGGATGATTCCTCGAGTTAGAAAAGATTTGGAGGTGTTCCAAACACCCATAACATAATTGTTCCCTCGTCTTGTTAAAGGTCAACGTATCACTCCGAGACCAATGAAAGTAATGCCAAAGCCTTCTGGTCATAGCTATGATAAAGACAATGTAAGTGATTTCCCCTTAGGGGTATCTGGGTATTTACGGGGAATTGTAGGCCACTGTTAAAATAGATAGAAATACTTGTTGAAAATGGAACTTTGACGCAAGAATTGGTGGAACAATGTATAAAAAGTAGAATATGTAGCATCCATCGAGTCAGGTACCAATGCATTAGATTAGCAATATGGGGCATCCTAATAATGCAGAGATCATTTCATCCATCATGAGGCTTTATTCCATTTGCATCATCTTGTTTGAATTTGTTTTTTTTCCCTTTCTTAATTTTTTGTAAGGATGTTTAAATGAACTTATGTTGTTTTAAAAATGGTGAGCATTGAATCAAATTTGCAATCTTGCATTTCTTTGAATATCAACTGAATTAAAAAATCTTTAAATAATTAAAGATATGGATCTTTGACAAATTGACAAGACATAAGCCTGATAAAACAAGGACCCTTGACGTTACCCCATAAATACAGTCAAATACCATACCCCTCTTTTGTAGAGACTGATACAACCTTCTTCTCTCATAAGGAAACAATCAAGGGGCTTGATATTCAGGTATGTATAGGAGCAGACAACATGGGGCATCTCTTGTGTATGACATTGCAAAATTGACTATATTACACTTTTTTTGAGGACATTCAGTGATGATCCTAATCTTTACAAATGGAATAGTGGAGGGGATGAATTTAGTATAAGTCATTTGTTTGGGAACTGAACTCTAAATATGGGATTTACTGACCATCAAGGACATATAGACTATAACAGGTTCTTCTCAATGAGCTTAAGAAATTCTAAATGTGAATACTCAAAATGTTAATAAATTATTTTTATTATTATTATTATTACTATTATTATTATTATTATAAATTATACAATAAAGCTAAGCTATTCCACTAAAGCAACTGGTTATAGAGGAAACTCAAAAGCCCTGGCTTAAGAATAGATTGCATTCAAACCATGACATTGCTCCAGTACTCGACAGTTTGGTGTTTGCTCCACTGTGATTTTCAAGTTGAAGATTTTGTGATGAGAAGAACCCTTAAACTAGTCCAATGAAGGAAATTATAATATTTATACAATAATGTTGAATTCAGCTAGCCAAACAATGAAAAATTAAATCAAATTTATCTAATAACGAGTTTCAGTAAAATTGACTAAGGGAGTTGAGGAACACCTTTTATAGTCGACCTCACACAAGCATTCAAAAATTTATATTTAGACTGATGTCCTTGTACTGCCTCTGCTAAGAAAGTTTATGAAGCTTGAACAAATGGAAGATTTCAGAAAACTAAAATAAAAGTGTTTCATAAAGTATAGTAATCGATTATGCAAGTTGCATTATTTTATCCACATCATATTAAAATACCAAAACCAAAGAAAAAGGGGCATGTTATAATGTTCACAAGAACCGAGAAAGAAAAATACATCTTTGATAACCGAAACCACAGAAAATAGGAGGCCAACCTGAAGCCAATCAATCAATTTTGACACTTGTTAAAGAGCTATAACTTTGTAAAAATTAAAAGAGTTTTTGATCCTTTTGATATTTTGTGAACTCATGTTTATGATTTGCTTCAATTGTGAGCCTGAATTAAGGGGTAATACTTTAAAAAATTATTTCATTCTTTGATTTTTAAAATAAGAGAAAGGAGAAAAACATTTTCAAATAAGATAATCCCTCGAGAAAGAGGTCCTTGAACTCGACGATGCTCATAAACAAAAACCAAAATAAAGAGATGAGCAATGAGAAAACAATGAGAGAACAGACTGAACAAGATGGGCACGACTTACCTCAAGATTTCTTGGTACCTCAATTTATATTGAGGAATAATTTGGTCACTTCAATTGTCCCTCTATTTTTGAAACCTCATAGAAAGGGAAGGCCCCTAAACTTTACCAAGAACAAGGGAGGCACATGGCAATTCTTCAATTTCCCAATATGATGGCTTGTGGTCATTAATGAATGGCAAGAGGATCAAATCTATCAAAACCAAATATTGACACTTGATAGTCCTACATTGGGGCATTACCAAAAAATCTCGATCATGTGGAGATAACAAGATCGAAATCAAGAAGACCTTGAAGGAGAGTATTACCACTTGGAGTGCCAGGGCCAAAAGATGAAAACAAAAAGAGCTCACCTGGAAATGGACCATTCACACTTCAGTTAGCAAAGGACTTTCGAGAAATAATTCTAATTGAAAAATCGAGTTAGAGACGTGTAATATGCCCAGTCGTCTACCTGATCGTAACAGGAATTCAAGAGAGGAAACACTTCTTTTAGAATTTTATTGAAGAAACAAGACAAAAGATAGAAGACGAGAAGGACATGATTATAGAAGATGATTAGTTTGACCATGTTGATATCAGGGCAGACTCCATACAAGTGTGATCAAGTGAAGGAGGACCGAGATCTCCATTTTGAAGTCAAAAGAGGATTACTGATAAACATTTCTGCATATAAGAAAGTCATGTATTACATTTAGATACATTTAAGTGCATTCATATTATCATACATATATATAATTTTTACAGATTTTTTAAGAACATAAGAGAAGGAAAAGTCAACATTCAAGCCTTAAATGGAAGGAATTATATTCCAAGTGGTGGAACCTCAAGAATTGAGGAACACAATACACAAAACAATCATCATTTTTGAAGTGGGGCATGTTACCCGGCTAATGCAATTTTTTAGAAACTAAGTCCGATTTTCAATGGTTTCTTGATATTTTTAAATGAGTTTTTAAAGAAACTAAGTATGATTTTCAGAAGTTTCTTAACGATTTTAAATGAGTTTTCAGAGAATCCAAATCTGATATTTCAAGGGTTTCTTGATGATTATTTCCCATGAATTTTAAAGAATATAAGCCTGATTTTCAAGGGTTTCCTTATTATTATTTCTAATAAATTTTAAAGAAACTAAGCCTGATTTTCAGGGGTTTATTGATGATTGTTTCCAAAGAATTTTTAAAGAAGATAAGCCTAATTTTAGGGGGTTTTTCAAGATAACTTAAATGGAAGTTTTTAAGGAACTAAGCTTGATTTTTAAGGGTTTCTTGATTAGTAGGTCCTTTGGGCCATCAGTAAATGTTTCGATCATGATGCTTAAATCCTTCGGGTCATCTATAAGTCTTTCGAGCAAGATGAAAAGTTTTCGGGTCATCCTTAAGACCTTCGGGCAGGATGTTTTCGAATGATTTTTGAAAAAAGAGAAAGTGATTTCCAAAGTTTCTTGCTAAGTAGTCCTTCGAGCCATCAACAAGTCTTTCGAGCATCATGCTTAAATTCTTCGGGTCATCTATAAGTCTTTCGAGCAAGATGATAAGTCTTTCGGGCCATCCATAAGACCTTCGGGCAGGATGTTTTCACATGATTTTCGAAAAATGAGAAAGCGATTTCCAAAGTTTCTCATTTAAATAATTTCTAAAAATTGTTTTTTCTTGAAAAGTAAGAAAGTGAATTCCAAAGTTTCTTACTGAGTAAGTCCTTCGGGCCATCAATAAGTGTTTCGAGTATGATGCTTAAATCCTTCGGGTCATCTATAAGTCTTTCGAGAAAGATTATAAGTCCTTCGGGCCATCCATAAGACCTTCGGGCAGGATGTTTTCACATGATTTTCGAAAAATGAGAAAGCGATTTCCAAAGTTTCTCATTTAAATAATTTCTAAAAATTGATTTTTCTTGAAAAGTAAGAAAGTGAATTCCAAAGTTTCTTACTGAGTAAGTCATTCGGGCCATCAATAAGTGTTTCGAGAATGATGCTTAAATCCTTCGGGTCATCTATAAGTCTTTCGAGTAAGATTATAAGTCATTCGGGCCATCCATAAGACCTTCGGGCAGGATGTTTTCACATGAGTTTCTAAAAATGAGAAAACGATTTCCAAAATTTCTCATTTAAATATTTTCTAAAAATTAATTTTTCTTTAAAACCAAGAAAGCGATTTCCAAAGTTTCTTACTGAGTAAGTCATTCGGGCCATCAGTAAGTCTTTCTAGCATGATGCGTAAATTCTTCGGGTCATTTATAAGTCTTTCGAACAAGATGATAAGTTCTTCGGGCCATCCATAAGACCTTCGGGCAGGATGCTTTCACATGATTTTCGAAAAAAAAGGAAACAATTTCAAAAGTTTCTATTTAAATATTTTCTAAAAACTGATTTTTCTTGAAAAGTAAGAAAGTGATTCCCAAAGTTTCTTAATGCGTAAGTCTTTAGATCCGTCAGTAAGTCTTTCGAGCATGATGAGTAAATGCTTCCAGTTATCTGTAAGTCTTTCGAGCAAGATGATAAGCCCTTCGGGCATCCATAAGACCTTCGGGCAAGATGTTTTCACATGATTTTCGGAAAACGAGAAAATGTTTCAAAAGTTTCTCATTTAAATATTTTTTGAAGACTAATTTTTGTGAAGAGTGAGAAAACGATTTCCAAAGTTTATTATTTAGTTCGTCATTTGTCAGACTGAAATGAGCCAAGATGGGAAGATCTTTAAACATTCATAGAGACGATCCAATAAATTATAAGATAAGAGGATGATTCGATTGACGATCAAGGAAAAACATTGGAGTGATATCTAGCTTGAAGAACTGAAAGTGGAGGCTCAATCAAGAAACCAAAGCAAATATGACATCATTTGTAGCAAGGACTCGATGATTCCATAAAGTGGTGGAATGAAATTCCCAACAAAGAGTTCGCAACTTGACAAAGCAGACACCACATTGAAAAATGGTGCTTTGTGTGTCTTTGCTTTATTCCTATTACAGTGTAATGAACAAAGAGGGGTAGCTGTGAACACTATTTTTCAAAAAAAAAACCTCAATACCAAACCAAAAACCAAACCCAAACCTTTTACAAAATAAAACCCCAAACCCTTTACAATCTACAATCGAGCCTCAAACCATACCCAAAACCCAACCAAAACCAAAATCCAACTCGGGACCCAAATTAAACCTGACCCGTGTAACACCCATTTCTTGTATACGTTTCTGTACACAAGTCACAAGTGTCACATGACTTTTAAAATCTTTTCTTATTTATAAACCCATAAAAAAAATTCAAAAATAAAACAAAACATTTGTTGTAACATATTACAAAATTATAACTTTAATACATTCTAGAGCATTTTCTTAAATTCAAATACATGCCATCTAATTATCAAAATAAGATATAAATGTAATACATTTACTGATGAGTCAACCTTGGATTGATGATCTCAGCTGCACTCTTTACTCTGCTAGTCTTTGCTATTTCTTTCATGTGAAATCAACATATGCTAAGTATTTACTTAGTGTGGCATAATAATGTAAAGAACATGTAATTTATAAACAAGTATATCATGACTATCAAAATACGAAATAAAACGTATACATCATAAGAATCATTTAAAAACTATCTCAGTTAAACTAAGTTTCTTTCATATAGTCATCGAAACTATTCTTAGTAGGCCATCATACCCATCTATCCGTATTTTTCCAATTATCTTTTATTTTTCCCAATGTATGTCAACTGACAATGTAAGGTACATGCGTTGCACCGAAGTGCTGAAATGCTAATTCACCTCATTATGAATACCATGGATGACACCTTTTATGCAAAAAATACACCGTTATGCATTAAGCAAAATTGATCGATAACTTTCTTATAGAAAGTATGTCGAAATGATAATTAACCTCATTACGAATACCATGGGTGGCATCTATAACTCTCAATGCACATACAATTAGCTTTTAAGTCAAATCCACAAATTTAAACTTTTATTTATGCAACATCGATAACTATTGAACAACATCGATAACCATTAAACAACATCGATAACCATTGAACAACATCAACATTCATCTATTCATTTTAGAGCTGTTCATACTCTAAAACTTATTCATAATATCATTCCCATACACAATATGAAAAGATATCAAAATATTGTAAAACATACATTTAATAAGACCTTCGAGGTTGACTCAGCGCGAGTCTTCCTCATCTTATATGAGTACAAAAAATGCACTCACCTGATATGCCTTACTAGTATGCTTTAAGGATGTCTAGCTATTCGACAACTTTATCTTTTCCCTTTTTCTTGCTTGACTCCGAAGCTTGGTGATGATCTACACAAGCATCCATTATTACACATACCATACAAATGTTAGTATACTTTCTAACATTTAATCTTTTAATAATACTTAAAAAGTACTATTATTTTCAATTTCATTTAAAATTCATCCTATTATAAAATTCTAAGCTCAACAGTATCGGTACCCCTACTATGGTATCGGTACTTCTATATTATAGTACCAATACTCCTTTCAGTATCGATACTATTTTTGCATTCTGGAATCCATAATATCGATACCCACAACATTATCTATACTATTTGCATTTGTATCGATAATGTTCATCAAATTTTCTCAAATTTAAACCTATAGTATCGGTACTGTTCTTCCAGTACCGATACCCTTACCCAGATTTTTCATTTTTCATTCCAATTTTTTAGCCAAATTTCGTTTAATTCTCTTTCTTTTACCTTCAACAATAACCTTAACCTTATCTTCACTAAACTCAACTAACTTTCCTCCATTTAGCTTCTTATAACACCTAAAATCTCCAAAGAATATCCCAAACTAAGAATCACACTACTTTTTCATACATGTTTTAATCACTTTCAAGGCTTCTAATCTCTTATTTACTTTTTTGACAAGTCAAATATACTTTTAAAGCTCAATAAAACCTCATATTTCAACATATCACTCAAAAATCCATTTTCTTCAATCTCAAATAAATCATTCATCTCTTAGTTTTAATCCTCCTTGAACTTTCCTTTAGCCTCTATATCACTTAAGGTTTCAAAACTATCCCATAAACTAAAGGAAAACCCAACTTGAAGAAAACTTACCTTTGGCTATGGAGAAGAGCACGAGACAAGCAAAAGATAAGAATAAGATAACTTAGCTAACTTTTCCCTTTTCTTCTTCTTAAATATCCTTAATAAAATAAACTTTTAAATCCATTTCCCTTAAAGGAACAAAATTCCCCTTCATTCATCCATTCTTACTAATGGGTCTTAAACACAATTGCATATTTCATTTATTGTACTTTACCATTTATTCAAATTAAATCCTCTAAATTTTAAATCCTTTCATTATGGTCATCGACCCGATATTTGGGGTATTGCAATTCTCCCACCTTAAGAAAATTCATCCTCAAATTTTACGAAATACCTGATACGAAGAAGATTGGAAACTGTTTCCTCATGTCCTACTCTCTTTTCCAAGTAGCTTCTTCTACCTTATGGTCTTGCCAAAGTACTTTAACTATAGGAATCTTCTTGTTATGCAATTCTTTGCTTTCTCGAGCCAAGATCCGCACTGGTTCTTCCTCGCAAGTATGATCTGGTCGGATCTCTATTTCCTCTTCTGTGATAATATGGGATGGATCTGATTGGTACCTTCTGAGCATCGACACGTAAAAGACATTGTGGATCTTGTCTATATCAGGAGGTAAAGCTAACTGATAAGCTACTGGTCCGATCCTTTTCAAAATCTCATAAGGTCCAATGAATCTCATACTCAGCTTTCCTTTGCGCCCAAATCTCAATACTTTCTTCCAAGGCTATACGTTCAGAAATACCTTGTCTCCCACTTGAAATTTAATCTATTTTCTTTTCAAATCAGCATAAGACTTTTTTCGATCAGAGGCTATCTTAAGATTATCCTGAACAACTTTCACTTTCTCTTCCATTTTTTTTCATAAAATCCGGGCCAACTAGGTCTTGATCTTTTAGTTCAAAGCTTCATCAATTTAATGGTGTTCGACACTTCATCCCATACAAAGTTTCATACGGAGCCATTTTTAATACTCGATTGGTAACTGTTGTTATAAGCAAATTTCTCTAAAGGCAAATACCTCTCCCATGATCCTTTGAGCTCAATTACACGTGCCCTTATCGTATCATCCAATACCTGAATAGTTCACTCTGAATTCTCATCTGTTTGTGGATGAAAAGTTGTGCTGAAATTCAATCGAGTACCCAATGCCTCATGGAAAGACATCCATAATCTTGATGTAAACCTTGGGTCTCGATCGGACACTATCAATATAGGTACTCCATACAGCCGAACTATCTATTTTATATACAATTCCACATATTTGTCCATCGAGTGATCCACCGGAACTGGAATAAGGTGAACTGTCTTGGTCAATCTATCCACAATTACCCATATTGAGTCTTTTTTATCGGGTGACAAAGGTAGCCTCGAAACAAAATCTATTGTAACTCGTTCCCACTTCCACTCGGGAATGAATATCGGTTGTAGTAATACATGATGCACTTGATGTTCAGCTTTCACTTGCTGACATGTCAAACATTTTGTAACAAACTCCGATACAACTCTTTTTATACCAGTCCACCAATAAGGACTCTTCATATCATGATACATCTTAATTTTGCCTGGGTGCATTGTCAAATGACTATAATGTGCCTCAGAAATAATATCTTTCTTAAATTATTCATTATCTTGAATGCAAAGTCTTCCACGATAATACAAACATGCATCACTTCTTATCTCGAAGTCTTTAGCCTCATCTTTTTTATACTTGAGCAATTTTAGTCAAACATGTTTCATCTTGTCCTTACAACTCTTTTATCCAATCCAAAAGAATCAAATTTAGCTTAAGCTCAACAATTAAGGTGCCATTTTTCTTTACTGACATACGTGCATCCAAAGCTCGTAGAGTTGCAAAAAACTTTCGACCAAGTGCATAAGCTACCACATTAGTTTTTCTTGGATGATAATCGATCATCACATCATAATCTTTTAAAACCTCGATCCATATTCTTTGCCTCAAGTTCAATTCTTTTTGAGACAACAAATACTTTAAACTCTTGTGATCTTTATAAATATGGCACCGTTCACAGTACAAATAATGACGCCACATTTTTAAAACAAACATGACCGCTGCCAATTCTAAGTCATGAGTCGGGTAATTTCTCTCTTGATTCTTTAGCTGTCTTGAAGCATAAGCCACAACCTTTCCATCTTGCATAAGCACGCATCTCAACCCATTATGAGATGCATCACTAAAGACAACATAGTCTTTACCCGACATAGGTTGTACAAGCACTGGGGCCTCTGTTACGATTCTCTTTAACATTTCAAAACTTTTTTGGCATTTCTCCTTCTAGAAAAAAGGCACATATTTCCGTAACAACTTAGTTAGCGGCAAAGCTAACATTGATAAGTTCTTCACAAACCGTCTATAATAACCAACAAGACCTAAGAAACTCCACACTTTAGAAATATTCTTTGGGGGTTACCAATCCACTATAGCTTCAATATTTTTGGGATATACTCTGATGCCTTATACGTAGACTATATGACCAATGAAAGCAATATCAGCTAACCAAAATTCACACTTAAATAATTTGGCATACAACTTCTTCTCTCAAAGAGTCTGAAGAAAAACACGAAGATGAGCATCATGCTCATTTCTTGAGTTGGAATACACCAAAATATCATCGATAAATACCACCACGAATTGATCTAAGTAAGGTTGGAATACTCGGTTCATTAAGTCCATAAATTCTGAAGGATCATTAGTCAACCGAATGGCATTACAAGAAATTTGTAAAGCCCATACCGAGTCTAAAAAGTTGTTTTTGAAATATCATCCTCTTTTATATTTAATTTGTGGTACCTTGACCTCGGGTCTATCTTAGAGAACATTGTTGCACCGTCCAGTTGATCAAACAAATCATCAATCCTCGACAGAGGATACTTATTCTTTATAGTCACTTTATTTAAATGACGATAGTTGATGCATAATCGCATAGACTCGTCCTTCTTTTTCCCAAAAAGCACAGATGCTCCCCAATGAGAAATACTGGGTCTGACAAATCCCTTATCAAACTCCTACAATTAGGTCTTTAATTATCTTAACTACATTGGAGCCATAGAAATAGGTTTGGTACCTGGGTAAACCTCAATTTTGATTTCCACCTCCGGGTCTGGAGGTAAACCCGACAATTCTTCCAGAAAAACATCTGGAAACTCCCTTACCATTGGAATATCATCTACTATCACTTCTGATACTCGAGTGCCTATCACGTTAGCTAGGAAAGTTATACACCCTTTTGACATCATTTTCTTTGTAGTCATGGTTGATTTCACATTGGATAGTGATTTCACTTTTTCGTGGAGATAACCAATCCATGCCCAAATGATTTCAAACTCATCGAAAGGTAACTTCATCAAGTTTTTCGGGAACACAACCCCTTGAATCTTTATCGGACATTTTATACATATATGTGTTACTCTCGCACTATGACCCATAGGGTTTACTGCTACCATCTCACTAAAAATTGGTTCTAAAGTAATTCATCTGGTTTTAACCAACTTTGTACTAATGTAAGAGTGTGTAGAACAAGGTCAACCAAACAAACACATGTTCATCAAGAAGATGGAATGTACCTGTTAAGATCTCCGGGTCATCACGATCCTCATTAGTCTTAATGTTGTAAATCCTAGCTACTCCTGGAGTCTCTTATTGCTGCATTGACTCAGTTTGTCATCTGGATCTACCTCTACCCCTGCTCCTATTAGAAGTTTCCACAAATCTATCAGATTGTTTTGAATTATCCCCCAATTTATTAGGACAATTTCGGGTATAGTGACCAATTTCACCACACTAGAAACAAGCTCCATTTAGAAATTAGCATACTCCACGGTGAAATTTTCCATATGTATAACATAAAGTTCTCTCTCCAAATGCTCTACCTAAGCTAGCAGTAAAACCATCTCTATTAATATATCTGGAACTCGAGCCTTTTCATCTCTTAGCATGATGGGGAATTAAAGACATTTCAACTCTTTTCCCCGTATGCATACTTTGTTCAGCTGCTAAAGTCTCCTCTTGAATTCTTTCAATAGCCTTAGCTCGGTTTATAACTTATTGCAGGCTAGGTAAGTTCAAATCTAACATCATCTTTTTTAACTTTGGCCTCAAACCTTCAATGAACCAATCACGTCTAGCCTTATCATTAAAAACTTCAGCTTGTTGTATTCAGCCATGTACTCATGTACTTCTCGATCACCTTGTTTCAAATTAAGGAACTTTACCAACATACTTGTTCTTAAATTCCTCCTGAAAGAACTGCCAGGTCACTTGCTCTGGTGGTGCATACATCGTAGTATTTGACCACAATACTCGAGTCAATCCCGAAGTACAGATACAACTCCACCCAACTCTTACATCAGTGAAGATTTTCAAGCATTATCACAACATCATTTAGCCATAAGTCAGCCTCCATAGGAGCTTGATCCTCTTCTCCCCGGAACTCAGGAGCTCCTAAACTCTTCGGCTCTTTTGGGATCAACATCAACGGTTCTGGAGGAGCAGGGGAGGCAGAGGAGGTTAGAATCGAGTTAGAATGGCATCAGCTTGTATAAAAGCTCCAAATTCTGACACAGTCATACCCTGATGTGCAGACACACTAGCGTTTTCAGATGGAATCATATGCTCTCTATTAGCCTTTATACTTTCGCTACCCGATCATTCCCTAATTTCTTATTTAGCCGCTCTTTGTGAGTTCAAAGATTCTGACATCTAATAGGACATACATAATAATAACACTCAAGTTAATAAGGAGTTACATCAATCATATTCTAATGACACCATATCAGTAACCTTGACAATCTTAGTGGCATGTAACCCTTTTTAAAGTCAAATAAACCCGATTTCGGCCGAGAATCAGCTAAACCTATAGCTCTGATACCAAGAAATATAACACACATTTCCTGTATATGTTTCTGTACACAAGTCATATATGTGACATGACTTTTAAAAACCTTTTCTTATTTGTAAACCCATAAAATTTTGTTTCAAAAATAAAACAAAACATTTTAATATAAAATAAACATTCGTTTTAACATATTACAAAATTATAACTTTAATACATTTCAGAGCATTTTCTTAAATTCAAATACATTCTATCTAAATTATTAAAAGAAGACATAAATGTCCTACAGTTATTGATGAGTTAACATTGGATTGATGATCTCTGTTACACTCCTTACTCTGCTAGTCTTCGCTATTTCCTACATGAGACATCGACACATGCTAAGTATTTACTTAGTACGACATAATAATGTAAAGGAAATGCAATTTATACACATGTAATCATGACTATAAATAAATCGTATACTTCATACGAATCATTTAAAAACGATCTCAGTTAATTGAAGTTTCTTTCATATACTCATCGAAACTATTCTTAGTAAGCCCAACATTCCTATCTATCCGTATTTTCCAATTATCTTTTACTTTGCCCAATTTATGTCAATTGAGAATGCAAGGTACATGTATTGCACCGAAGTGCCAAAATGGTAATTCACCTCATTATGAATACCATGGGTGGCACCTTTTATGTTGAAAATGCACCATTATGCATTAAGAAAAATCCATCAATAACTTTCATACACGAAGTATGTCGAAATGGTAATTCACCTTATTATGAATACCATGGGTTGCACCTATAAATATTAATACATATACAATGGGCTTTTATGTCAAATCCACATATTTAAACATTTATTTTTTCAACATCGATAACCATTGCACAACATCAATATTCATCTATTTATTTTAGAGTAGTTCATATTCTAAAACTTATTCATAATATCATTCCCATATATATTATGAAAAGATATCAAAATATTGAAAAACATACATTTAACAAGACCTTCGAGGTTGACTCATCGCGAGTCTTCCTCATCTCATATAAGTACAATAAATGCACTCACCTGATATGCCTTACCAGTACGCTTTAAGGATGACTAGTTATTTGGAAACTTTTTCTTGCTTGACTCTGGAGCTTGGTTACGATCTACACAGGCATCCATTTTTACACATATCATACAAACGTTAGTATACTTTCTAGCATTTATTCTTTTAATAATACTTAAAAAGTACTATTATTTTCAATTTCTAAAATTCATCCTATCTTAAAATTCCAGGCTCAATAGTATTTGTACCCTATAATGGTATCAATACTTCTATACTATAGTATCGATGCTCCTTTCAGTTTTGATACCATTTTTGCATTATGGAATCCATAGTATTGATACCTTTCTCTTAGTATCGATACCCATAATAGTATCGATACTACTTACATTAGTATCGATACTGTTCATCGAATTTCCTCAAATTTAAACCTATAGTATCGGTACTATCCTTCCAGTACCGATACCCTTACCCAAAATTTTAATTTTTCAATTCAAATTTTTACCCATATTTCATTTAATTCTCTTTCTTTTTCCTCTAACAATACCTTAAACTAATCATCACTAAACCCAACTAAATTTCCCCCATTTAGCTTCTTATAACATCTACAATCTCTAAAGAACATCCCAAACTAAGAATCACACTACTTTTTTCATACATATTTTTAATCACTTTCAAGACTTTTAATCTCTTATTTACTTTTTTGACAAGTCAAATATACTTGTAAACCTCAATAAAAACTCATATTTCAACATATCACTCAAAACCTCATTTTCTTCAATCTCAAATAAATCATTCATCTTTTAGTTTTAATCATCCTTGAACTTTCCTTAAGCCTCTATATCACTTAAGGTTTCAAAACTAGCCCATAAACTAAAGGAAAAACCAACTTAAAGAAAACTTACCTTTGGCTATGGAGGATAGCACAAGACAAACAAAAGAGAATAAGAAGATAACTTAGCTAACTTTTCCCTTTTTCTCTTGTTAAATATCCCTAATAAAGCAAAATTTTAAATCTAGTTCCCTTAAAGGACCAAAATGCCCCTTCATTCATCTATTCTTACTAATGGGTCTTAAACACAATTTCCTAATTCATTTCTTGTACTTTACCATTTATTTAAATTAAATCCTCCAAATTTTAAATACTTTTATTATGGTCATCGACCTGATATTTGGGGTATTACAACCCTGGTCTAACCCTAGCACTAGGGTAGCCGCTTAATCCTCCCCAACCAACAGACACCTCCTTCTGCCCCAATACCAGCAAAGCCATCCATGCACACCAAGCTCCATGCCCCTGCATCATATACAAAAGACAAGCAAACAAGATAAAATCATTGGAATTTCCTTGTAAACGGGTATAAAACCCATGTATTAAACACTGTAAAAGGGCTCGGTCAGAAAAATATTGTAACTTTGTTTTTTGAAGAAATAATAGCAAAGCCTTCAAGGTTAATTTCTTATTTCTGTTTTTTATAATTTCAAATAGCATTTTCTTTTTTTTTCTTTTTTTTCACTTTGGTTTTTTTTACTGCTTTCGGGTTTGAATCTCAGTAAAAGGAAAGTTTTTTTCTTTTAGATTTCGAAACAAAATCATAACTTTTTTTTTTAGTTTCGTTCCAAAACGTTAACACATCTCGAATAACAAATAAAATAGAGGCCTTTTTAGTTGAATGATATACTAACCAACCATTTTACGTAGTAAAAACACTAAAAATTAAAGGAATTATTAGATCTAAATTTACCTGGGTCATCAGAGGCGTCGTTGGAGTCCGGGAAGTCGAGGAGTCGAGTCGGTTTTGGGTAGTTTAGGGGTTATTTTTTTATGGTTTTAGCTCTAAACTAGATCCTAGGCTAGTAGATCTAGGGTTTTCGGTCATTTCGGGGCGGCCGAAAATTGGATAAAATGAAATAAAAAAAGAAAAAAGTGATATTTATAGGAGTGATTTGGGGGGAAATCATATTGAGGTCCCTATACTTTTAGCATGTTTTTGCAGTTTGGTCCCCTATAGGGATCAAAATTGTTATTTTCCTTGCGTGCCTTTATTTTTTAGTTTATTCATGTTTTAGTCCCTCTTATTTTAACGTGTAATTGCATTATGGTCACCTGTTGTGTTTTAAATTGTAATTTTCCCTTTTCTTGCATGTTTTTATTTTTTGGATTATTCTCTGTTTGGCCCCTGTAAGTTAGGCGTGTTTTTGCACTTCGGTCATGTGTAGTGATATTTTAATTTTATTTTAATTTTTGTGGACTGTTTTTTTCTTTTTTTAGTTTAACAAGTTATTTTAGGCTTAAATAAAATGTATAATTATATTTAGGTCCCTGTAGTTTTCGCGTGTTTTTTTATATTTTAGTCCCTAATCTATTTTTTATTTTGTTTAGATTTATCCATTAAATTTCAATTTGTTTAATTTACCCCTATTGTATGTCTTATATATATTTTTAGCTTGGTAATTTAATGTTTATGCAATTTAGTCCTTGTGTTTATGCTTATTTTTTTACTTTTTCTTTTGTTTTTTTTTATTATTATTTATTTTAATTAAGTTTAAAATGATTCATTATTTCATAATTTCAACCCTTACATTTAGCTCTTAGATTAGGTTAACACAGAAATCAGACTTAAAAATTAGGACGACGCCCTAGTTATTAATTACGAGTAATTCGAGTCGAATTTTCGCATAAGATGCCCGATTACTCGAATCAATTGCTCGAGTTTTTAAAATTTATTAATTACCAATATTAAAAAACACTTTAGGTTTAATTCCTTTTTAATAGGTTAATTTAGATAATACTTAGGATTTTGGTTTATTAATTAGTACTCGACTTTAGAAATTATTGATTTAGGTCCTTATACATTTAATCTCTTAAAACTCTGTATTTTAGACCTTTGACATTTTAGTCCCCGAACTTCAATTAGACCTTTAAGATTGACATAATCAAATAGGTGAAATAGACCCTCAACTTTTAGTTAGATTTAAATATAGTCCTATTAATTTAGGGAATAATTCGAGTCGGCCTCGCGTAAATGCTCAAGGGACCATCTCGGTTGTTCAATTCAATAATTGGTTTAAAAATCAAATAGGGTTAATATTAGAACCTACACTTATAGGTTTTGTACCTTTAGGTTCTTTAATTTTCATAATTCGACACTTTAAGCTAGAAAAAAACCTTAATTTACCCTTAACTTAATTAGAATGAATAAAAACTTGTGTGATTGCATTTTATTTTTAAATCTAAGACAATATTCATTTATTAGGTAATTAATAGTGTATATCCCGCAAGTATGCTCAGGGGGTGACTACTGGTGATTCCCGAAATAGGTCAACATCTTTTTCAAAACCACATAATGATTTCTAAAATGTCGAGGCAATATTCAGTTATCAAGCACAATAGTTGATCTCCCGTGTTTATGCTATGGGGAAAATGCTATCGGCTTTAATAAACGAATACCCTATTGAACTTTGCATCCGTAATGATTGTTAAATTAAATAAGGTTCGAACTCAAAATTTTTGGTTTTAAATATAGGGTATCAACTAGGTACCTATTTTTGGGCGATTGTGGGGGTGCTAATTCTTTCCCACGCGTAACTGACTCCCGAACCTGATTTCTAGTTTTTCGCAAACCTTAAAACTTGGTATTTTGGTAAAAATAAAATGTTTTATTAAAATACTGGTTTTTATGGTGTCCCAATGGCACCTTAAATGATTGATGGCGACTCCTCACATTTCAAAATTCTTTTCAAAGAAAAACCCTCAAGTCGGTACTGATCATTCCCTGCCCGGGCGAAAATTGGTGTCGACAAGTATCAAGAACAATATCAATACCATAGTTTGGTAATACCAATAGATACATTTTAATCAAATTATTTTAATCACAATAACATGTAACTTATAACAACCTTTCTTCAAAAATATTTTATATCAATTTTTGTTTTTCAATTATGGAAAAATGATTGCATTGATAAATTGTCTATAAAATCGTTACCGTTAAATTATTTATCATTTCTTTTTTATTAATAAATAAAATGTATTAAAGCATAATATAGTTTCTTAATATGATTATATAAATTATATCACTCATATGAAGAAATAAGAGATATTATGGAATTATTTATCATGTTTTCTTAATATAACTGTATGCGTATTTGGAAAGTTTAAATATTTATATAATCATATTAAGAAAATATTCAATAACATATTAATATATTTAATTTATTAATTTTAATATCAATTATAGTCATTAATATATTGTAAATAATTTAAAAACTTTATTTTTCTTATTTCATTATATTTAAATTACTATTTTTCTATTTTTTTGTATGTGATAGTAAACTTCTACCAAGATGAATATTACAACTAATTCATTTGACTATTCAAAAACTAGTTTAATACCCTTTTAATTAAATTATAGGTCCAATGATATTTTTTCTCTTGAACTTATAAAAAAAATTGAGTCCCTATTTGTTTATTTTTTTAACACTAAAACTTTAAATTTTTTTATTTCAAATTGAATTATTAAAAGAAAAATTAAGGAATCTTAAAGTAACATCAGCTATTTTATTTTCTTGCCAATGTTAACATCAATTATTTTTTTTCCTTTTGTATAAAATATTCAAAATTAAAAAAATGTAGAATAATTTAATATAATAAAATAAAAAATAAAACTATAATTTTTAGAATTCTAAAATTATAATAATTTAAAATATAAAAATAACAATAGCTAAAGAAGTATTTTACCTTTTACTTTATTTGGTTAAATTTGACAACAAAATTTAAATATTAAAAGATATAAAAATAATTTAAGGACTGAAATGATTTTTTAAATAATGATAAAAATATTGTTGTGCCTAAATTATATTATTTAATATGAATGAATGCAAATGAAAAATAATTGTTTAAAAAAATTAAAAATGAGTACTTTTAATTTTTTAACTTTTATACAGTGGAGAAAAATAGGTTGGATAAAAAATACATTTTAAAGTGATTTTAAAGGATATAAAATATAACTGCAAACGAAATCACAAAATTTCCTTATCAACGTTTTTTACCATTGAAGAATAATGTGTTTCTTTAGTTTACCCTATAAATACATACATTATTTAACCCTTTGTAATTGTCAAAGAGCATAGGCGATAAATACACAACATGAATTAAGATTATTGAATAAATTAGTCATGGAGACGAAACAAGAAACATGTTTTTATTTTATGCTCTTGGCACCTTTTTTTCACCTTATTATGATTAAATGTTTTTAGAATAATTTATTTGCCGTGTAGAGGAGTTTGAATCTTCGTTGAAAAACCTAAACAATTGCCACTGATTTTCATTGATTCAGTTAGTTTTCGATGATCGTTCACCTAACCGCCCCCTCCTACGAGATCCTCGCATCATTCCGATCAAAACCCAACTGGTGGGTTACATCATCGTCGTCGTTTCTGTTATTTGTTGTTGGGAGTAAGCCTCTAATTATTTTTCTAGTTATTTCGTCATGTTTTGTGTTATAATCAAAGTTGTTTTGGGTAGTATTTGGAGATTGATACATGTGGGAGTGATCGACCATCATCCCCCGTCCCTTTCACTGTCGTACGCGCCACCACGCATCTTCACCGCGCGTGGGGTTGTCATCCAACCGAGTCTTTTGAAAATTGAGTCAACTCAGAATGAGTTGATCGAGTCAACTTATACCAAACTAAGTTAACCCATTGACTTGGACTGTTGACTAGACCATTCACTTTGACTTTGACCGCGTTGGCTATTAATTTTGACCAAAAAGTTAAGTTTTCTTAAAAAGTCCTATTTTATGTTTTTCGACTTCCTGAGTCTGAATTCAAAGTTTATTTTGCCAAATTCTAACCAGAAAGCCACTGAATTGACCCTTGAACCTGAACTTGAATAGTTATTTTAATTAAATTTGTTAAGGAAATAAAAAAGGAAGGGCGAAGACTTATTTATGACCTTAGTTATGATAGGTATATGTGATTATCCCAGTCATACGACTACTCGACCCAGTTCTTCTTGATCTATTTGGCAGCATGAGTTTTGATTACTCGTATGGTTCTATAACTCTGTTAAATACTATGTTCAGTACCTTATTCCAATAGTAACCTTGTTCTGATCTGATTTAGGATCGTGTATTGCTTTTGATCGTAGCGAGCCCGATGCTCAATAGATTTTTCAAACTGACCCGTTTTGCGAGGTTTGTTCCTTGTGTGCTATATATATATATATGAACTGCCATGTGCACATAATTGTTTTAACTAATTTTGAAAGCATGACTCTGTTTACTGATTTTCTGAGTTCTGATTTTACTAATGTAAAATTTGTGATTTCTCTGGTACCTATTCTTTTGGTTATTGTTACTGTAAAATGTCTTATTTATGATCTCTTGATTTTACCAGTGCTATCTGAAATTTCTTTATTGGGGTACTATCTAGGTAAGTGTCTGGAGACTCTACGATTCAGCTAGTTTGTAAATCCTTTCTGTTATGATAATTCATATTGGACTCATAGATCCTAGGTGTGTAGGGTAAGTCCTTATTGGTGATTGTTCTGGGGAATTTCTTTTGGTGTACGTTTGGAGGGTAATTTATTGGAACACAATGAGCTCCTTTACTTACTACCCCTTCGTTTCCCTTTTCATATTTTTGGTTAGGTACCCATATCAGGCACTTGGAGGATCGACACATTCTGTACATTATATATTTTGTTGTAGTATTTTAATCTTCCAAACTTCTTTTATTTTGGTGACATGTGTTAGAGTTTTCCCAAAGACCAATCATGAGATGATTGTAATGATACTTTTCTCTTTATCATTTTTATTGAATAAAGGAATTGTCGTTATTATTTTCAATTGTATTTATGTATCTAGCATAAATTGAAAGATAATAATGTCCATAGATTAATTTGATTATTTTTTAAGATCCTTAGTCAAGTATTATTATGGGCATGGACAATAATAATACGTTTAAAGCTAACATGGAGTTGATCGATGACAATGTGTTGTCATTGACATAGAGATGTCAAAGTCGATGCATGAGTATGTTGTTAGAGAATAATATATTTGATTGACCTGCTATGAGCATGTTTCTTGGATTATTATGTGACAGTCACAACATTTCCCATGGTGATGATTATATGTATGATCCTCAGACTTGATATCATTATTATCTCAGCGTATATTGTTTTATGTTTTGATACAGTTAAACATGCTCCGTAACTGATTGGATTATAAAGATTGATATTGAACATATTACGATATATGTAGGCCACTTGATTAACTGAGACTAAAAATGCATGGTCATGCTCGAATAAGTTGATATGGGATATAAAAAATTATTCATTTATTATAGTCTACTCTAGATATCAAGAAATAATAGATGGGCTATACAAGTGTGACTATTCCAAGACTTAAGCCTATTCTAGATATAAAGGTCAAAAGGATATAATACATCAAAAGAGTCAGTCACAAACATATTATGTCGAATCATAACTTCCTGTAACTTAGGTAACAATGATATATTGCTAGATGTCACTCATTGTTTGTAATATTAGAATGTTTTTAATTATTACTACTAACGTTACAGGAACCTACAGGGTCACACCTAATGGTTGAAAAGAATAATTTATAAATGTGTTACATATGTACAATTTTATTGTACATGAATAAAATGTGTAGTTAATATATATATGGGCGTGTAACTTTAATTACACATTAAATAACAAATTTAATTAAAAGAATGTAATTAGGGTAATTATATTCCTTACTAAATTCAGAATAAAACCCTAATGGACATCATATATAAAAGAGACATGTTGGTCTAGCAGTCGTTTTCCCTTCTAAAATTTTGAAATTCCACAGAACCGTTTGAGAAAAAAAATTGCTCTCAACTGTTTTTCAACTGGATGAATTGAGTAGAGGTCGAGACGATTTTTCATGAAGGCTACGATTCAAATCGTTCGTGAGATTGTTAGTTATTGTTGTATTGCTGCTATTCAAGGAACCCAAGGTGAAAAATCGTAACTCTTCCACCCAACATCAGTTTTATCGTACATGGATCACTGGTGAGACAATCATGTTTGTTTCTGCTACACCGACAGTCCTAACATGTGTCATTGTTTCTGCTACTATATTATGATGTATTTCGTACCACCTCTAATGTATGGATTGTATTGACACTAATTACTGGCATTTTATTTAACTTGCAATATTTCATGTTTTCTATCACTTGATTTGGTTTTAACATTTAACCATGTTTTTAAAAAAAATATGATTTTTAAATTATGGATACTATTTTTTGAATTTTTTATTGTAATCCGCTAGATCTATAACACATAGGTTCGGTCTAGGGGTTACAATTAGTTGGTATAAGAGTTTTTAGTTTTCGAACCTTGGATTGTGGATGGGTTCAAAACAAAAAATTATATTGAAATGCTTTACAAAACAAGTTCTAAATGCCATGTCACAAAGTTTTTACAAGTTTTATTGTGTATGGGACACAAAGTATCGATTCTAATCCTAGGTTTCATCTTATGTAGTGAACCTTTAGACCCTCTGAGATGAGCACTATGCGAGGCCGTCAACCTGGTCATAGGCGAGGTTGAGCGACTAGGTTTGTTTATCCTTTAGATGATATGCATGTAGATATCTACCTTTGATAGATTATTCTCTCCTAAGGATCATATGAATTTGATAGATCCACTTACTTCTTCTGATATAGGGTTAACTACCCCAGTTAAAGGAGCATTAGATTCTAGCACTGAGCCAGTTAGTGTTGTTCTGGATGAGAATCTTGGTAGGTAATTTCTCTAGTTGATTCAGGGTGTAGTTAGAGCCGCAAGCATTACACCAGAGGTGCCTATTTCTCAGACCCATATTGCGAATGAGTTAGAACCTTCGTAGGCTCTATTGGTGGAAGCCTGACTAAGGCTGAGGATTGGCTTTGTGATATCGAGAGACGTATGGAACAATTAGGTACCAATCGCCAAGTATGAGATGGATTTTTAAAGCTAATGAAGTATGGTGAAAGTCTGGTTCCTACTACTATGGACAAGTGTCGTAAGTTTTCTTAAGGACTTAGATATGAGCTGTGTAAGTTGGTGATGACTCATTAGGATGAGGTGCTTGATACTTTGGTGGAAAGAGGAAAAGAAATTGAGGAAATTGAAGCTAAAGTTCATGATAGAGAGTAAATATTTTGAGAGAGGTCTAGGATAATTTCTGGTGTATATAAGTATTCTATATATATTGAGAAGAAACCTTGTTCTATCGCCCCTGAGAGGAGTTATATTGGTTCGAGACCTGCGTCACCTCCACCCCAATAGTTAGTCGATGCGACTATTCAGGTTTATCTCCTATACTGAATTGTGAGTATTGTGATAATCAACAAATAGGAGAGTGTCAAAAAAATATGGGTACCGTTATCATTATCGGTCTAGAGAGCATTTCCTTAGGAATTGTCCGTACCCTTCCCTTCTAAGCGTACATCTACTCTGACCCCTGTCAATTCTTATGCTTTTGTTCATACCCCACCTAAGAGTCATAATCAGGGTATGACTTCTGGATATGTTTTTAGGACTGATGGTAGAGCCCAATCATAGTAGATAGAAGGACCAGTTTTATCTAAGCTGAGATAGTTGCTCTGGTATGCGCTACTAGACATCTTGACGACCAAGATGAGCCTGAGATTTCTGCAGGTATATCTATTGTTATTTATGTTTCTTATCATTCATTTCTAAATAATGATCCCCATTTATCCTTATATTTTAGCCCTGTATCGCCAGACCCTTAGACTCTGATTCAGTATATCGAAATAACCGTCACCATTGCAAGTTTATGTATTTTTTCCACTCAGGTGAATTTCAAGGACACAATTCTTTTAAGAGGAGGAGAATTGTCACACCCCTAAATTCTCATAATAATTTTAGTAATTTTAAATGGCCTTTTCAAGGGATTAAGGTGAAAGAATTTGGAATATGTTATCTTTTTCATTAGCTTCTTGTTAGTTCAAGGACTTGAAGTGGGGTTTACCCTTTTCCTTTATTTTTTAAATAAAATAAAATATAAAAAGATTTATAGTTTATGGGATTTAAACCTACACACTCTAGAAACTTGTTGTGCAGCCCTAACCATCTAATCTATGTCACTATATTAGATGGGGTAGGGTAAGGATATTTTTTAATCCATTAAAATTTATTTTTTACCCTGAAACCATTTTTTCCATTCAATCCCAACCCTCTCTCATGAAATTATCCCTATAACTTTCTAGCATCCAAATCTACTGTCATCTCCATCCGTGTGTCTCTTATCAATAGTGGCATTCACTACCCTCACCAACAACTTCAACATCATCTCGTGACCTTAACTCACAAAATAGAGAAGTAGCGACCATGGCTCATTAGTGAATCTAGTTGTTTTGGGTAGTTTTTGGTGATTGGTACCTTTAGGAGTGATCGAACACGTCCCCCATACCTTTCATCACCGTACGAGCCACCACGTGCCTCTGTCGCACGTGGGATTGTCATCCAACCGAATATTCTAGAAACCGAGTCAACTCGAATCGAGTTGATTAAGTTAACTTTGACCGAACTGGGTCAGCCCATTAACCTGGACCATTGACCTGGCCATTGAATAAACTCATTCACTTTGACTTTGACATTGGCCACGTTGACCGTTGACTTTGACAAAAAAGTTATTTTTTTACAAAAGTCCTATTTAATGTTTTTTCGATGTCTTGAATACGAATATGAGTCAGCTTCACAAAATTCTAACTCAAAAGCTTCCAAATTGGCCCTTGAACCTGAACTTGCATAGTTATTTTAATTAAATTTGTTAAGAAAATAAAAAGGAAAGACTATGACTGATTTATGACCTTGGTTATGATAGATACCCATGATTTTCCCATCCGTATGACTACTCAACCCATTTCCTCTTGATCCGTCCGACCGTGTGAGCTGTGATTACTCGTATAGTTCTATAGCTCTGTTAAATACTTTGTTCAGTACATAATTTTGATAGTAACCCTGTTCTGATCTAATTTAGGATCGTGTATTACTTTTGAATGTAGTGAGACCAGTTCTCAGTATATTTCTCAGACCGATCCTTCACGAGGTGTGTCCTTGTGTGCTATATTTATCTATTTTAAATATATATATGAACTACCATGTGCACATAATTGTTTTAACTGATTTTAAAAGCATGATTCTATTTAATGATTTTCCTAAGTTTTTATTTTACTGCTATGAAATTTCTAATTTGTTTGGATGGATGACTATTATTGTAAAATATCTGATTTATGATCCCTTGATTTTACTAGTGCTATCTGGAAATGTTTTATTGGAGTACTGTCTGGGCATGTGTCTGGAGACTTTGAGGTTCAACTAGCTGGTAAATCCTTTATGTTATGATAATTCATATTGGACTCCTAGATCTTAAGGGTCGAGGGTAAGTCCTTATGAATGCTTATTATAGGGACTTTCATTTGGTGTATGGTTGGAGGATAGTTATATGTTCTAAATAAATACTTTATTGTCATCTTTACTCTATGATTTCTGAAATTTGTTTTGGAATGTATCAACATGTTTATTCTGCACTTATTGGAACACACTGAGCTCCCTTGCTCACTCCCCATTTGTTTCCCAGTTTCAAATATGTTGGTTAGGCACCTAGATCAGACACTTAGAGGATCAACACATTTCATACATTATATTTTGTCGTAATGTTTCAATCTTCCGAATTGCCTTTATTTTGGTGACACGTGCCTATGTTTTTGATATACTATTTTATAACGTATTTCCTACCACCTCGGATGTATGGATTATTTTGACACTAATTAATGGCATTTTATTTAACTTGCAATATTTCATGTTTTCTATCACTAAATTTTGGTTTTAACATTTAACCATGTTTTTAAGGATGTTATGATTTTTAAAGTGTGGATATTATTTTTTGGAAATTTTTATTGTAATCCGTAAGATCTGTAACTTATAGGCTGGGTCTAAGGGGCTACAATAATATAATCATGTATATTTTTCATATTTATATTCATTGCGTGCAAGGTTTATAAATCATATAAAAAGTAATTATTTTTTATATATGATATTAAAATATTCATTTACTATAATACTTCTAAGAATTATTAATTTAGTATTAGTTGGTAACTTATTGCATAAATTTAATTAAAAATGATATTCAACATACGTATATTTATAAATCCATTTATATGATGGTTGCCAATTCAACTTCTAGAAGTAAATGGATACAACTCAATGAATGCTTGAGGAGTAACACCCCTATCTAGTCCAGGAGTCGAACCCAAATAAGAGATATCACATTACTAATTTCATAATTTCGAATCATATTTTTAGTTCAATTTTAACACTTTTGATTTAATATATATGCAATTAAATCACGTAAAGTAGTGTAAAAAATAATTGAACACTCCAACCCGACCACTAAAGTATATACTGACCAATATGAGAATTCCAATAGCAAATGAAGGAAAAATAATGTTAAATAGGGAAATCGTCATAATTAAGCTTGGAGGAGCAGAATGATAACAATATAGAAGTATTAGAAAACATTAAAAAATATTTGCATAATGGCCCACTTACGCTGAAGGTATTGATATACAACAACGAGTATTTGTACCGAACCTAACAACATCAATACCTCACCTTCAATATTGGTATCAAATAAAGGATTGAAAACAATTTCATTCCCAAGATATTAATACTTATATGCAAGTATTGATACTCCTCCTAGGGTTATTGTTACTCACTGTGAGTACATATATAAAAATGAGTTCTAAAGATAGAAAATTAACCCAATATGTATACTATCAGATTAGGTATTAACAATGGAAAACTTAGATTTTTCCTAAATTCATACAATATCGATACTGAAAGAACAATATCAATACCATACTTTGGTAATACCAATGGATGCATTTTAATCAAATTATTTTAATCACGATGATATGTAACTTAAGATTAATTTTCTTCAAAAATATTTTATATCAATTTTTATTTTTCAATTATGGAAAAAATGATTGCATTGATAAATTGTCTATAAACTCATTACCATTAAATTATCTATCATTTAAGAATAAAATGTATTAAACATAACATAGTTTCTTAATATGATTATATAAATTATATCACTCATATGAATAAATAAGAGATATTATGAAATTATTTACCATGTTTTCTTAATATAACTGTATACATATTAAGAAAGTTTATATATTAATATCCTCATGTTAAGAAAATATTCAATAACATATTAATATATTTGATTTCTCAATTTTAATATCAATTATAGTCCTTAATTTAAAATTTTATTTTTATTAATTCTTTATATTTAAATTACTATATTTTTATTTTTATGTACGTGACAGTAAACTTGTACCCAGATGAATAATACAACTAATCCATTTGGCTATTCAAAAACTAGTTTAATATAATCACCCTTTTAATTAATTTAGTCCCAATGATATTTTTGAGTCTTAACATTTTTTTATTTTACAAAAGAAATTTGAGTCCTTATTTTTTTTACACTAAATTTATTTTTTTTCAAATTGAATTATTACAAGAAAAATTAACTAATCTTAAATGAACATCGGCTATTTTATTTTCTTGCCAATGTTAACGTCAATTATTTTTTTACTTTTGCTTAAAAATATTCAAAATTAATAAAAATGTTGAATGTTTTAAAATAATAAAATAATTTAAAAAAAATAAAACTAGAATATTTGTAAAAATTTAAAATTATAAGAATTTAAAATACATAAAATAAGAAAATAAACATAACATTAGCCAAACAAGTAGGTTACCTTTTCCTCTATTTGATTAAATTTGACAAAAAAATTAAACTAAAAGATATAAAAATAGTTTAATGACCGAAATGAATTCTTTTAAATGATGATAAAACATATCATTGTGCCTAATTTATATTATGTAATATGAATGGATGCAAATGAAAAACGAGTCTTTCAAAAAAAAAATGAAAAATGAGTACTTTTAAAGTTTTTTACTTTTGTACAATGGAGAAAAACAGTTGGATAAAAAAATACATGTCAAAGTGATTCTAAAGGATCTAAAATAAAATTTTAATTAAATCAAGAAATTTTATTATCAATATTTTTTACCTTTGAAGAATAAAGTGTTTCTTTAGTTTAACCCTATAAAAAACATACACTATTTAACCCTTCATAATTAACAAAAGAACATAAGAAAAAAATATGCAAAAGGAATCAAGATTGTTGAATAAATTAGGTATGGAGACAAAACAAAAGGTGGCAATGTGTTTAATAGTGTTGATGATGAAGGCTCTACAAGTGGTTGGAGTTGATGAATTGGAAACCAGAATAAGTGTAACAGACGTGATAGGCTACTGTATTAAAAGGTGTGCATCTTATTGCTTTTCTAAATTAAGTATGTTATGTATGCCTCTTTGTATGATGAACTGCATAAAAAAACCTCCACCCATCGTCTTCAATTGTACCACGGATTGTGTAAAATTCCATAATCAACGCTAACAATCCTACTGGTATATATATTTTTTACTAAATTTATTCTCCTCATTTAATTTATATATGGTTTATTCCATTATGTACTTTATATATCATTATTAATGTGTTTTTATTTTTTATATCGCAGATGCTGGGAAAGTTAATATAATCGTCGGTTCATGCTATAAGACTTGGAAGTTTAATAGCTAATAGAATTGCAACTCTTACAATTGATACTGTAGTTTATGCCTCGATTCGAATTAGGAGTGAATATAGATACAAATATATATTATTTACTATTATTTGCTTAATAGCAAGTTCAATAAATAAGAAAGAAAGGTGTTTTTATTTTATGCTCTTGGTAAGTTTATTTTCATCTTATTATGTTAAATGTTTTTAGATTAATTTGTTATTATCTTCTATATTTATATCATTTCGTAATCTTATTTATTAGTTTAGTCAATGCTAAAGAACTGTCATATTTGTTGAGAAATATAAATTGAACACAAACATAAGGTTATTTAAAGACAAATTGACCTCATGGTAGTTTTTTAAAAAATAATAATAAAATGATTGAATGCGATAATAGATTAGAAGAAAAAAAGTGAATATAATTGTATATTTTTTCTCAAGAAAGTTAAATGTTTCATATTTATATTAACTTTTTTTTAAAATATTATTAAAATTACAATATTATTATAATTATGTATACTTTTACTTTCAATGAATTTACTTTTTAGGTCATTTCAATTTTAAAACTAATTTCCATTCATGTAATATGCACAAGATAATTTTATGTATATATAAATCAAGTTTAAAATTTTAAATTTTATAAAGAATTAAATAAAATATACGTAACACCCAAATCCAATCCGACCCGAAACTCGGTGGATTAGAATGTCACACATAACCACCTAAGTGACTAACCATTTTTTTAAAACGTTTAACTTATTCATTCATTCAAAAAGAGATAAGATACTCAATTTTAATATGTTTACAAAGTAACTGGGACTCCTGACAATAGTCTGCAAAATATACAAAATAAAAATAGAGTTTATGACTCAATACTACAATATAGTACATGCCCTCTACAATAATCGAAACATACTCTAATAAGGATCAAGTCTGGAAGTTCGGCGTCCGGCGACGTGCACCTCGAATTGGCACCCAAGAACCTGCGAACGAAAACACATTCCTTACGTTGAGCTCACAAGCTGAGTGCCACGCAAATAACCTAACTATACTACATGCATACAACATATGAGCGTGCTACATGAACGGTTCTGAAACATGCATACATTTATCACTCAACAAAAAGTAAGTATCATGGTATGGCTTAGTGTCACCATGCATCACGGAACTCACACCCTTATTTTCTTACTAAGGGTACCTAAGGTAAGATCTGGGTCACAAAATATCAGTATCTCATAATACCCTAGACTAGGTCTAGGTTACATAGCGTCGTTGCCTAGCTAAGCTAGTATACTCCTCCCAAGTATTTGGAACGTGTCTGGGTCACTTAACATTAGTATGGAGTTGAACTAGCCTTTTAAGTACCCAAGCACTAGTTTGAATATATCCGGATTATCCTCATTTCATCACACTAAAGTCATTCAAGTAACTCCGGTATACCTTTCGTTTATCTAGTATAAAAAAGGAATAAGTCTTATGGAAACTTAGCTCATTAAGACCTTATGTTATCACACAATTATTGAAGTTTTCAATTGTATTCTTAATGTAGAGTTTCCCCTCTCGATAAAATCCTAACTTCGTTCCTCTATCTCAAACTAGTATTATTGCTCAAACAATCACGATGGTACATGTCACACCCCAATTTAGAGAGTCAAATTATAAGTTTTAGAAACTTATAGTCAGTTTTACAAAGTTGTAGGAAATTCGGGAACCCAACCCTGAATTTTCCCATTTTTCTTTAGCATTGAAATATTTAATACGCTTGTCCAGTAACTTAACCCGTGAACCACAAACTCATTACCCTTAACCAACCCTTCCCTCCTTAAAATCCACCTTGCTCCGACCACCGGTGAGCGTCACCGCCACCTCCAGCCGAAGCACCGTGACTGTCGGACCAAAACCCTTAAGGTTGATCGTCAAAGTCATCATCGTTCGCCGTAAAACCCCACAAAGCTTCATCATCTCCACCATCTATCGCCTTAGTTTTCTGTTGATTTGTCCAATTCGGCGACTATCTTTCAACGTCGTCATTAACAATGTGTTCCCTTCCAGTTTAGATCAAAACCCGACCCGTGGGTGTCACACCGTCATCGTTCTCACCGTCCGGCATGGGTAAGATCGAATTTCATGTTTTCGGGTATTTTTAGAGAATTTTATTGTGATTGTTGGGTTGATAATTGGTTAATTCGAATATGTGGAGAATCAGGGATGAATCGACCGTTCAAAATGGCCCACATCATTGTCGTACACGCCGTCACGGGACGATAGTACGCGTGGGGCTCATCCACCGGTCTAGTCAACTGAACCGGTCTGAACTGGGTCTAGATAACCGACCAAGTCAAACCGGACTAAGTTAACTTGTCTTAGTCAACCCTTTGACTTTGACTCGTTAAATTTGACAGTTGATCGTTGACTTTGACCTAAAAAGTTAACTTTTTCAAAAAGGTCCTACTTTATGTTTTTTAACTTCCTGAGTTTGAATCCAAAGTCCGTTTTGCTATATTCGCACCTGGTAAGCTGTTTTTCAGTGATTTATCTTCAGAATCAAATTTAGTTTTCTGATTAAGTTCAGTTTCTGACGCAAAATTGTTTCCTATGTATCTGAGGAATTATTGGAAATTGAATTAAAGATTGAGGGCGATCAAATGGTATTTAAATGGTCGATCGACATGGTACAAAAATTGAGTTAATACTCTACTACCTTTTGTATGCTTTTCGAGACTCATTGATATATGGTAAATGTGTGAATGGAAATGGTTGGTTCATAATATGTATTTAACTATCATCAGAATCATACGCAAATTGGAATAAAGACAGAAAATTATATAAGACTCAGATAGCTCGAAAAAGAGAAATTGGTAGACTGATCGAAAACAAATCTAAGAACAATGATTTAATTAGTAAATAAATCAATCTCATGACTCATAAATTATGATTAATCTAGTTAAATGTCGAGAATTATTTGGATAAGAATACCAAAAATAGTCCTATAGGGTAAAAAATACGAAAATGCCTTTTTACTTAAAAGACCAATACTTCCCCGGATGGTGAAGAATAACCTAGAAAAGGCATAATTGACCAATTATCAGAAATAGTTCATATATTTGAATTGAAAAGAATTACCAAAATCTTCCTTGGGTAGGCCCTGTGGCCCATGTAACCTTCTTGGGTAGGCTCTCGGGCCCCAAGGCATTCTCTTTAGGAGGCTCCCTTTGCTACGTGCTTAGGGTAAACCTTTATAGATGTAGTTCTGGGGAACTACATAACGGTGTTCGGTTGGAGGGTTCCACTATAGTTTTGAAAATATGTTTTAAACGGTTATTGTTTTAAAAAGATCTATAACTTTTCATTGGTTTTGGTTGGAACACACTAACATCCTATTCTAATCTCTTGAAAACATTGTTCTCTAAATGTTTTCTATGAATTGAGATCTTCATGACTTTTACTCGATGAACTAATAGTGGAACCCCAGCTCATCCCAAGAACATGTATATGTCTGAGTCAACAAGGAATTTTTATTACTTTCCATTTATTTGCATGTCCTGTAGCGTCAATTGGTAGTTTTGTATTACTGAACTTCCCAAAGCTCATTCTTTGACTCAGTATTTCAGGTTAAAGGAATCAAACCAATCCAGCTATCGACTTCAGTAAAGGAGTTCCTCCAGCGTTGCTTGTAGAGTACAGTGCATGTGATTAGGTGGCATGTAGGTTGTATTTTATTTTTATATACGAGTCTGAAATATGTTTTATTTCTGAATATTGGTGAATTTTACTTTTGTATTTATAATTTTTTTAAGATTTTAAGCGTTTTAACAAAAAGTTTAATTTTTTTGAGATTTTTACTGTGGGTCGCTCTGGTGGCCCTAATATGATACCCCGGATCGGATTGGGTACCCGAATCGGCCCGTGGGTGTTACAGTACCGATACTCCTCTTTGAGTATCGATGCTCCCTTTTCGTGTGGTATCAATACTTCCTTGAGCATCGTACCAAATTTTCATTTAATGTTTGAAAAATAATCTCGGTATAGATATCGTATGGGAGTATCGATACTTACCTCTATAGTATCGATACTACAATGACTACTGATACTAAAATTGCTTTCAATGTTTTGAAAAATACCCCAACATCGATACCTTTATTGAAAAATACCATGAGTACTGGTACTATTCTGCTAGAACCGATGCCCTCAACCTATAAACCTTTATTTCTTTTATGTAATCTCTTCTAAATCAATCCTAAAATTATCCCAAGCCCAAAATACGTTTAAAGTTGTAACACCCTTGGGCCGATGCGAGTGACTCGATCCGATCTGGGGTGTCTTATTAGGGTCACCGGAGCGACCCACCGTAAAAATCTTGAAAATTTTAATTTTTGTTAAAACGCTTAAAATCATAAAACAATTTATAAATAAAAAGTAAAATTTACCAATATTCATAAATAAAACAAATTTAAAACTCATATAAAAATAAAATACAACCTATATGGCCCCTAATCACATGCACCATACTACGCAAGCAACGCCAGTGGAACTCCTTTACTGAAGTCGATAGCTACACTGGTTCTATTCCTTTAACCTAAAATAGTGAGTAAAAGAGTGAGCTTTGGGAAGCTCAATAATACAAAACTACCAAGTAATGCTGAATGAAATTCAGATAATAGGTAAGCGTAAATTTTCCTTATTGGTTCTAACATCTATAGACTCTTATGCTGAGCTGAGGTCCCACTGATATCTCAAGTAATAAAATACAAGAAGCTTCAAGTTCAGAGTAAACGTTCGGAGGACTAGGTTCAGTAGATCAAAATAGGGTGTCTAGTGTGTTCCCACAAAACCAATGAAAAGATACAAATCTTTTTAAATCAGTAAATATTTAAACATATTTTTAAAACCATAGTAAAACCCTCCAACTGAATGCCATATGTGGTTCCCCAGAACTGTATAACCTAAAGGAGCACCTTGGGGCTTGAGAGCCTACCCAAGAAAGTTCTCGGGCCCAAAGCCTATTCAATGGTCGCCTTAGGTCTATAAGGAATTACCAGTCGATGCTGGACCTATACAAGGAATTATCAGCAATAACTGAAGCTGCCAGAGTCTTTATCATACCAGAGTCCCAGAGTACCCCGTATTAAAATATTTTTATTCAATAAATAGAGATATCACAAAGCAATACAGAGATCATAGATTATAATAGAAATCAGAGAAAACATCCATGTGATCAGGGAACACACTAGAGGTTCAAGATATTATTAAGAGGTGATTGGTATTTATCATATAAGGAGTTATGAAACTTCTGTAAACTGATTAAATTCATAAATGAGATCCCCATAAAATGGTTTGATAGCTTGTATATTCATTAGTTATTCAGAACATGATTTATCAGCATCATATAGTGTTCGGATATTTTTCGGAGGCACTATGAAATCAGAAAGGTATTCAGAATCCTTTGCATCAGAGTTACTTGTGTTTTCAGATGTGATATGAGTGATTACATTATTTAGGAAATCAGAGGCATTTTGGGAATTAGAATCTTGGAGAATTCATAGTGATTTGATCCAATAAGGGAGAAACAAAGATTCATGGTATTTAAGATTTGTGTCTTTCTATTTGAATATCGAGTTAACTCGAACTAAACAAATCCCATAAATAATACATGTCAACCGATCAAATCGTTGCACTTCAAGGGTATTCACTCTTTACTACAGACAACTCTTGTCGAATTGATTATCTTCAGAAATATTGTTGAATGGATCTTAGTGAGACAAACAAATATTCCAATGGTCTTTATTTCATTTATGCATTTCAACTAATAAGATCATCAGTGTTTCCAGACTTATCCAAGTTATCGCTTAATTCAAGGTCATTGGGGTACTTAAATCAATTAGTATTCAAGTTTATCTCGGTCACTTCGGAGTTTCCAGAGTAATCCTATCGTTTTAAAAATTCAGATACGTACAATACTTCCATTCAGTTCAACTTTATCATTTTGAGTAGTTCAGACGTGTAATGTGCATTCGGTAATTTAGCCTCCAGGTGTTTGCTCAGGAATTAGAAATTTCAAGTCCTTTACCATCTCAAGATCATAAGTGATTAACAATGTTTAGTTTTACTTTCAGGGAAAACCTTATCTTTTACAACATACCGATATTCTCGTATTTTCGTATCCAAGTATTTTGGACATTTAATCGTTAACGAAATTAATCATAATTTACGCGTTCTGAGATTTATTGATTAAATCATTGAACTGATATTTATTTTCAATCGGTCTACCAATTTCTTATATGAGTCATTTGAGTCCTATTCGGTTACCATCTTTTTACCGTATTTGAATCGAGTGTAGAAATAATTTACTATATAGATGAGACCAAACATATTCATCCATGTATTCACCAATTCCAACATGTTCCATACAACATGCATAAGGTAGTAATATATTACCTCGATTTTTATGCTCCATCGATCGAATATTTAATCTCAATTTGATTTCCCTCAAATTTTAATCGAACATCAATAATTTCTTGGGTACAAAGCAACTGGATTGATTATAGAAGAAACCAAAGCTGCATACAAGCCCTACAAACACATGGTAGCGCAAGGTGTTGCGTAAAGGCGGCGGGGAGCTTGGGGTGGTCGGACAATTACTCTCTGCTCATCCACATATTCAAATTAGCGAATATCAACCAAAACCATGTCAAACAAACAAAATCGATCGAGACTTACCAACGTCGGTGGTCGACGAAAAAGCAATTATAGGCAATGAACTTGGTCGGGTTTTGGACGTACAACGATGAGGAGTCCAACTGTGGTAGCAGTAAGGTGAACCGATGACCGAATTTACGGTTAATCAAACGACGATTGGGTTTTTTGTCGAAGCTTTATCGGGCTTTACACGATGTTTGACGACCGATCCAGGACAAGGGTTAAGGGGTTTTAGTTGGGGTGGGATGCCAATTCGATTGGGATGGTCGAAATACCGCAACGGCGATCGGAGCGGGTGAATCGACCAAGAGGCACGGCACCTAGGGTTAGGGTAGGGGAAATTGGGTTTTAATTTCGAGGCGTTATTTTTCAGTTTACCAAAAAATGAGATAATTCCAAGTTGGGTCTCCAAATTTTCTGTAACTTCCTAAAACTGCATATAAGTTTCAAAAACCTATAATTTGACCCCTAAATTGGGGTGTGACAATTCTCCTCCCCTTAAAAGAATTTCGTCTTTAAAATTCACTCAAGTAACATAAATACATAAGTGAAGCTCTCAGAAATTCTTCAATATCATCATATAGCTTTTACAGAAGTACGAGTCTTTTACTAATCCTTACCCAGCTGAATATACATTCTTTTCAAAACTCTCTCTTATTCTCAATCAAAGAATCTAAATGAAATTATTCTTGTGAAATCAATTTGACTTTGGCTACGAGGTTAGGTTCATAGAGCAGTAACATATCCCAATTTTATTTTTGGAGTTGGGTCAGAATATCTCGGATAAGTAACTCTCACATTACTCGTGAGGCACTTTATACAATTTAGACAAACATTACTGATATTCCTTTATGCATAGGTCGAGAGCAAACAGATAGAAAACTTAGGTTAGCTTGTTATAGAGAGGGACTCGACCTTGAAGTTCCAGCTTAGAGAAGTACGGTTGTAGTCTAAAGGCATGTTCTGACCAGACATCCTATGACATTCGACCGGCTGATCTGTCCAAATAAACATGACCCAACCTAAGCTCTAATACCATAAAATGCAACACCCACCGGCCAATGCGGGTGACCCGATCCGATCTGGGGTGTAAATTAGGGTCACCGGAGCAATCCAATGTAAAAATCTTAGAACAATTAATTTTTTTTGTTAAAACACTTAAAATCATAAAACAATTTATTAATAAAAAGTAAATTTTACCAATATCCATAAATAAAACAAATTTAAAACTCGTATATAAAAATAAAATACAACCTACATGCCTCCTAATCACAAGCACCGTACTCCGCAAGTAATGTCGGTGGAACTCCTTTATTGCAGTCAATAGATGCACTAGTTCTACTCTTTTAACCTAAAATAGTGACTAAAAGAGTGAGTTTGGGGAGGCTCAGTAATACATAACTACCAAGTGATGCTGAAGGACATAGATAATAGGTAAGCATAAATTTTCCTTATTAGTTCAAACATCTACAGACTTTTATGCTGAGCAGAGGTCCCACTGATATCTCAAGTAATAAAATACAGAATGATTCTAGTCCAAAGTAAACATTCAGAGGAATAGGCTCAGTAGATCAAAATAGGGTACCTAGTGTGTTCTCACAAAACCAGTGAAAAGGTATAAATCTTTTTAAAACGGCAACAATTTAAAACATATTTTTAAAACCATAGTAAAACCCTTCCTATATGCCATATGCAGTTCCCCATAACTGCATAACCTAAGGGAGCACCTTGGGGCCTGGGAGCCTACCCAAGAAAGTTCTTGGGGCCTTAGAGCCTACCCAATGGTCGCCTTAGGTCCATAAAGAATTACTAGTTGGTGTTGAACCTATACAAGGCATTACCAGCAGCGATTAAACCTGCCAGAGTCTTCAGTCACACCAGAGTCCTAGAGTAGCCCGTATAAAAATAATATCGTCAGTAAATGGAGATATCAAAAATCATAGCAGTGATCAGAGATCATAACAGAAATGAGAGAAAACATCAATGTGATCAGGGAACACACTAGAGGTTCTAGATATTATTCTGAGGTGATTGGTATTTATCAGATTTGGAGCTATGAAACTTCTGTAAAATGATTAAATTCAGAAATGAGATCCCCATAAAAGGGTTTGATAGTTGACAAATGCATTAGTTATTCAGAACGTGATTTATCAGGATCATATAGTATTTGATATTTTTCGGAGGCACTATGAAATCAGAAAGGCATTCAGAATCCTTTGCATCAGAGGCATTTTGGACATTAGGTTCTTGGAGAATTCTTAGTGATTTGATCCAATAAGGGAAAAACGAAGATTCAGGGCATTTAAGATTTGTGTTGATCTAACTGAATATAGTGGTAACTCAAACTGAACAAATCCCATAAATAATACATGTCAACTTGTCAAATCATTTCACTTCAAGGGTATTCACTCTTTACTACATAAAACTCTTTTCGAAATGATCATCTTCAGAACCATTGCTGAATGGATCATAGGGAGATGAAAAAATATTCCAATGGTATTTATTTCATTTTTTCATTGCAACTACATCAGTAAATGATGACGTGCTTAATGCGTGGTTCAAAACCTTATGGACAGTACAACATATAAGATCATAAGTATTTCCAGACTTATCCAAGTTATTCGCTTAATTCAAGGTCATTGAGATACTTAAATCAATTAGTATTCAAGTTTATCTAGGTCACATAGGAGTTTATAGAGTAATCCTATCGTTTTAAAAATTTGAATGCGTACAATACTTCCATTCAGTTCAACTTTGTCATTTCGAGTAATGCAAACATATAATGTACATTCGGTAATTTAGCCTCCGGGTGTTCGCTCAGGAATTAGAAATTTTAAGTCCTTTACCATCTCAAGATCATAAGCAATTAACAATGTTTATTTTCACTTTCGGGGAAAAACCTTATCTTTTACAACATACCAGTATTTTTGTAGTTTTGTATCCTAGTATTTCTGACATTTAACCTTTAACAAAATTAATCAGAATTTACATGTTTTGAGATTTATTGATTTACTAATTAAATCATTGAACTGAGATTTATTTCCGATCCGTCTACCAATTTCTTATACAAATCATCAGAGTCATGTTCGATTACCATCTTTTTGTCGTATTTGAATCGAGTTTAGAAATAATTTACTATATATATGAGACCAAATATATTCATCCATGTATTCACCAATTCCAACAAGTTCCATAAAGCATGCATAATGTAGTAATGTATTACCTTGATTTTTGTGCTCCACCTATCGAACATTTAATCTCCATTCGATTGCCCTTAAACTTTAATCCAACGTCCAATAATTTCTCGGATACAAAGCAAAGTAATTTACATCAGAAAATTGACTTAATTGAGAAACCAACTTGAATATGAAGATAAAACACTGAAAAACAACTTACCGGGTGCGAATTTCGTAAAACAGACTTTGGATTCGAACTCAGGACGTCAAAAAACATAAAATATGACATTTTCAAAAAAGTTAACTTTTTGGGTCAAAGTCAGTAGTCAAAGTCAACGGTCAAAGTCAACGGGTTGACTGGACGAGTTGACTCAGACGAAATGACTCATTATGGGTTGACTCTGTCGGGTCAACAAAACCTGATTTAGACCAGTCCAGCCCGACTGGACTGGTTCTAGAAGAAACCATAGCTGTATACAAGCCCCACACGCGGTGCATGGCAGCACGTAATGGTGGCGGCGGGTTCAGGGTGGTCAACTGATTACTCCTTGCTCATCCACATATTCGAATTAGCCAATATCACCCAAAAACATCAACCAAATATTAGAGTTTGCCGAAAGATCAATCATATGATGATTGTAATAATACATTTATTTACCAATTTTATTGAATAAAGATATTACCACTATTATTTTCAGTTATATGTCTCTGTTTAACATAAAATAAAAGATAATAAAGTCCATATAATAACATTATTATTATTAAAAGTTCTATAGTCAAGTATTGTTATGGGCATGGACAATAAGAATGCTTAAGACTAATATGTTATTGATTGATGACAACGAGTTGTCTTTGAGATAGAGATGTCAGAATTGATACATGATTATATTGTTAGAGAACAATGCATTGGATTGACCCACCATGAGCATATGTCTTGGATTATTATGTAACAGTCATAACATTGTTCATGGTGATGACTATGTGTATAATCCTCAGACTTGAGATCAGTGCTATCCAAACATATATTGTTGTATGTTTTGATACAGTTAAACATGCTTCATAACTGGTTGCACTATAAAGATTGTTATTGAATATATCTCGGTATATGTAGTGGGGTGTGTATGACTAAGATAGGATTTGTCCTTCCTGCATAATAGGAAATATATCATAAGGCCACTTGATTGAGTAAGACTAGAAATGCATGGCCATGCTCGAATAAGTTGATATTAGATATCACAAATTATTCGTTAATTATAGTCTACTCTATTTATCAAAAAACCAATAGATGGGCTATACAAGTGTGACTATTCCAAGACTTGTGCCTATTTTAGATATAAAGGACAAAAGGATGTAATACATAAAACAGTTAATCATGAAGTTGATATGTTGAATCATAATTTCTTGTAACTTAGGTGACAATGATATATTGCTAGATATCACTCATTGTATTTAATATTAGAATTGTTCTAATAATTACTACTAACGTTACAAGAACCTACAGGGTCACACCCTAGGATTGAAATGAGAAAAGATGTACAATTTGTTGTATGTTACAAAAATATATCTAGAGTTAATATATGTATATTTGATATACATATGATTTTAATTATCCCAAATATAGTAAGTAAACATTAAAAAAATGTAATTTTGATTACAACTCTTTTAATCAATATTTAATTTGGAATAATTAATTATGAGTTTAAATAAACGTCAAAGATTGTAATTCATATTATAAATCTTTAATGGATATTTAATTTGAATTAATTAAATAAGATTTTTTTATTAATTCGAAATAACTTAAAATCCCTAATATGTTAGGGTAACTGACATATTTAAAGTGAGGTAAGGTCTAGCAGCCATTCTACTTCAGCTTTTTTTTCTCAAAACTATTTTTGGGAAAAGTAAATTTTGCTCTCAATCAAGCGAACTAAGTAGAGGCCGAGACGTTTTTTTGTGGAGGCTTATGATTTGAACAGTTTGTTATCACCATTAGTCATGTGTCTTTACTATTTTTAAGGAACCCATTTTAAGTATTCGCATCATTTCTTCTTGATTTTGATTTTATGTACTTGGATCGCTGGTGAGACCGTCGAGTTCTGTTCCGCTGCGCCATGGGGTGCACCGACGGTCCTAACACCAAAACCATGTCAAACAACCAGAAATCGATAGAACTTACCAACGCCGGTGGTTGGGGAAAACGACGATGATAGGCGATGAACTCGGTCGGGATTTGGGCGCACGACGACGAAGAGTCCGACTGTGGTAATGGTGAGGTGAACCGATGACCGAGGTGACCAAAATTTACTGTTAACCGAGAGGCGATGGGGTGTTTTTGTCGAGGCTTTTGCAATCTTTACATGACATTTAACGGTCGATCCAGGGACGAGGGTTGAGGGGTTTTAATCGGGGTGGGACACCGGCTCGATTGGGACCGTCGGAATACCGCAACGACGGTCAGTGAGGTAGGGAAAATTAGGTTTTAATTTTGGGGATTTTCCCCCCTATCGGGGGGTTATTTTTCAGTTTACCAGAAAATGAGATAATTCTAGGCCGAGTCCCCAAATTTCCTGTAACTTCTTAAAACTGCCTATAAGTTTCAAAAACCTATAACTTGACCCCTAAATTAGGGTGTGACAAGAGCTTATGTATCGTTAAAGGATCATAAAAACTCATTATTTTATGCAAAATAATACAAAATCACCATTTTTCTTGGTTGAACTCCCAAGTGCACACAAATGGCTGTTACACACATAAAAATAACAAAACTACACATGCTAATCTACAAGCGGTAGAAAAAGGTTAGAAGTGTGTTACCTTGCACCTAGAAGATGAACAGTCAACTCAAGACTCAGCCAAACACCAATTTCTCCTTCCATTTACTTTTATAGCCTCAACCTATTTCTCTATCTAGAACAATCAATGAAGTTGAGTTATTAACTCACTTAAAGGCTTAGGAATGTTAGGAATATGACTCGTAAGGTTTAGGAAAGTTCTAAAGCCACCCACAAGCTATAAAACACAAAACCCTCTACAAATCTAAATATAGTCAACATGGCCAAACTCTAAGGCTGTGAGCTTGATTTAAAGCTATTGGGAAGATGATTTCAACTCTTACCTTCACTTTTTTGGATGGGGATGTTGAGAAACAAGTACTCATCTTTGTTTGGCCATAAAAACAAGAATGGATGGAGTTTGAATGAAGAGAATAAGACAAATAAGGAGTGGGTGATTCCCACGCTAACATAAGCCTCATAAAAGAGGAATCAACCTTTGGGAGGCTTTTGGGGAAATTACAACCTTAGTTCTTTGTTGATTAATCTCAATTCAAAAACACCCTTTTTACTCCTCAATAGGCTCAATCCAAGCCCAATCAATCTATAATTTGGGTTAAGGCTTTTCACATACCTAATGGGTCTTTTTAACACTCACTCGGGTTAGCCCAAAACTACTAACTCGAAAAACATTACGTTACAACTCTCCCTCCTAAAAAGAAATTATGTCCTCAAACTTCTCCTAAGTAAAAATATGGATACTGGAGTTATATGTCCTCTTCAGTCTCCCAAGTAGCTTCCTCGACCCCATGGTTTGTCCACAAGACCTTTATTAATAGAATTCACTTGTTTCTCAATTCATTGACCTCTTGATCCAAAATTCTTATCAGTTCATCTTCATATGTCATTTATTGACTTACTTTGATTTGTTCGAACTGAATTATGTATGACGGGTCTGAACAATACTTCCTAAGCATGATACATGGAAAAACTTGTGAATGCACTCAATCTCTAGTGGTAAGGCTAGTTGGTAGGCTACAGGTCTGACCCTCTCGAGAATCTTCTAGAGTCTAATGAAATACAGAGTCAGCTTCCCCCTTAGCCTGAATCTCAGCATCCTCTTCCAAGTTGACACCTTGAGGAAGACTTTATCACCCACCTCAACCTCTATATCCTTATGTTTCATGATTGCATATGATCTTTAACGATATAAAGCTTCTTTCAATCGATATTGAATCAGTTGAACTTTCTTTCATCCTCTCGGATCAAATTAAGACTAACTAGTTTTTTCACTAATCTCTGTCCAACATAAAGGTATTATATATTTCTTCCCATACAAGGCCTTATATAAGGCCATCTAAATTCTCGACTGGTAATTATTGTTGTAGGCAAACTCAACTAACTGAAGGTGATCATCCCAACTAACCCTCAAGGTCTATCACACAACATCTGAGCATATTCTCCAAAATATGAATCACGTGCTCAGACTAACCATCAGTCTGTGGGTGAAAGGTGGTATTGAAATACAGTCGGGTACCCAAAGACTCATAAAGTGCCCTCTAAAACCTCAAGGTAAAATGCAAATCTCGATTCAGGAATAATCAACATTTGTACTCCATGTAATCTCATTATCTCCTGAATGTACAACCTTGCCAACCTCTCTAGGGTAAAGTCCATGTGAACCGATAGAAAATAGGTAAAGTTGGTTAATTAATTGACTACTACCCAGATCACATCGTACTTTCTTCGTATCATCGACAACCTAGTCACAAAGTCCATGGTCACTCTATCCCATTTCCATTGTGAAATCTGAATGGGCTAAAGCAACCCTGATGGAACCTAATGTTCTACTTTTAATTGTTAACACACCAAGCACCTAGACACAAACTCAGTTATCTCCTTTTTCAAGCTTGGCCACTAGTATAACTGAGAAAGATCTTGATATATATTGTTTCCCCTGGATGTACAAAAAATAGACTACAATGCACCTTACTAAGGATCTTGGTTCATAACTCCTTAGACGACTAAACCCATAAACATCCTCGAAAATACAATTTATCGTCATTCTTCAGTTCAAAACCAAACACCTCACCAAGACGAGTTTGCTCAATTATAGCTAAAAAGCTATCATTGATCCTTTGAACTCCCCTCATTTCCTTAACAAACTCGAGTTCAACATGCAACTTGGCTAACAATTCCCTATCGATAGTCAAACTTAGACATACAAGTAAGGCCCAAAGATCGGATATTGTTGATAACTCCGTAAAAAGACATTGTTCTGGGTCTTTTTACTTATGTTATTATTTGTCTAAAAAGCCGTTTGTCATAGCATTTTAGTTGCACATAGTTGCATTTAGGAAATCTTTACATGTGGTGGATAAGTTTTGCCGAGCCCAAACTTATTTGGTATTAATTGATTCTTCTTAGGAGAAAGGTTGTTTACTGGTTGTGTTGATAAAGGAAATGACGAAGGAAATATTCATTTGTTGAGACAAATCAATTTGCTAGGGCCAGCGGAGGATAAGAATATGACAGTGAGGACCATATTTTCTTGCCTAGGCGAGAGATATCTTGCAAGTCTGATGCAGCTCAACGACACTGCTAATGTCACTTGCCCAGCTTCAACCTCACGTGCAATCATGCCCTTATTAAGTTAATTGAGACCACTGCTAGCTGCTATATCATTCATAAATTGGGTATGACATTAAGGGTATTTAGGAAATTTCCAAGGGCACTAAACCATAGAAATTCCCAATATCAATACTCCATTGTGATTATTAAAAAAGGGGAATCAGGGAGAAAAGATAAGAGAGAAGAATATACCTGAGGTTAAAGTAGGCGGCTGCAACACTCACTTTCACACCGTCCCTCACTCGACCTTCCCTGGTTCCATCCATAGTCGAACTTCATTAGAGCAGTAGCCAGACCCACAAGAGAGGCTGGTCACCAAAGTAGGCGTGGTGGTGGTCTGAATGTCACACCAAACTCTGATTTTTGGAGTTTTTCTTCATTTTTTTTGTTTCCATATAGTTTAAAGGTTGTACTTAAAGAATGACTTTTGGATGATATTTTCCATACCATACCTGTTTTATTTGCTGTTAGATGACACTTGAATGATATTTTGTTCGATTGTTAATTAATGATATAATTTTTGTTTAGGCTAAGTGTTGTTTTATTCATTGTTTTAATATTTTTCCTTGACACTGTAAGAGCCTTCAAGAGAATGCCTGGTGCTATGACAAAACATTCCTAGTCTTTGTAAGAGCCTTCGAGAGATTGCTATTTTTCTATGATTAGATGCCCAATATCGAGAGAGTTAGGGTAGATCTAAATGAACAAGTGAACTAATCTAGGATAATGAGGTTCTAATCCACCTTAGAGATAATGAGATGGTTTTATTCGACTAAAAATGGTAAAAAAAATTGAGTATGATAGGCGAAAAGCTACAATTTATGCTAAGGGGTATTGCCACAACAACATTTTGACAAACCAAGGATTGTTGTTCACGTTGAGTAGTATAGCCATAGCAAAAGACCTAAAACACTAGAAAATCCTATTGGGCAGCATAAGCATAGTACTATGAATCTATATAAGCGTAGAATAATTTGTCACGTAGCATGTCCAACCCAAGTGCTCCGTTAGAAGTATGATTGTGCTAGGTTTTTCTAAATATTTGATACTCGAACATTTTCATTGTCTTGACAACTTTTATTTATTTAACAAATTTGCATGCCATAACACACACATTTTAATGCGATCAAGTTTTTGACGTCGTTGTAAGGGATTGACAACTGGAGGAATTTTGATAATTTTTGCCATAATACTTTTATTTTCTTGTCACAATTTCTTTATTTTAGTTTTACTTGTTTGTTTTCTTATTTTCTTTTGTAGGTTTTTATTATTTCATGACCATCAGATCTGTTGATGAACCATTAATACCAATCGAAAGTGTGTGGATCGCAAAGCTCTTAAACCGATCACAAAACTGTGGAACAACTTCCTAAAGGCAAGTTGATGCCCACATTGCACAACATCACAATGTTGCTACGACAATTAATGTTTCTACATTGCATTATCTACGGGAGCTCAATCGATGTGGGCGATATTATCTTCGAGCAGGTCCACGAAAGTGCAAAGCGGGCTAGAGGTAACTTACTTTTTCCCAGTTTAATAACTACTTTATAAAAGAAGAAAAAGGTCCTTGTGGAACCTTTGGAGGAGTTTATCAAATCAAAGGAGGGCATCACCAGAAAGAAGGTGCCAAAGTTGATGAGTTTTGATGATAATGCCCCGATTAAAGGGTTAGAACGAGGTTCTAAATCGGTAGCCGTAACACGAATGACGACTATGGTCACCAAAACTAGACAGACAAGGGAACACCTAGAACATTTAGAGGGTCACATGTATACATTCTTCAATTATGTCAAGGCCATAGATACACAATTGAATACGTTCTTTAAGGAACTTCTTCCAATCACCACTGAAGACATGTCATCGTTTCCTGAAGAACTATTACAAAGATTAGCACCCACAGACGGCCACACATTTTTTACCTCGGCAAGACATTCCACCTGGTTCTCTAGCTGATGTCACCCTTATTATTACGCATCTCACTCCAATCCATATAGAAGGCCTAGGCCAGATGGATGAGTACATCAGTTCGCCCTCCTCATCGTCCGAGCACACTAAAGAAATCCCGTATAAATTTTTTAAAGTCAAAGATTTTACCCCCACCACCGATATTGTTGAACTAGTTACAGAGCAGCCCTGACCTGATCCATTCCTTGAATAACCATATGATCTTAACATTGAACCAGTTCTTAACCCTAAAGCAAGCCAGCCCCTAGACATCCTTGATGAGACTTCTCATACAGAGAAAATACCCCTACCAGACAATCCTCCCAGGTCCCGACATTACCTCAAGCACTTAGCAGGTTGTATCGCTATTCCATCTCTATCCTATCTCTATCCTCGCTTTATTCAGAAGACACAGGATCAGTCAACCACCTCGTCTTAAGCGACGCAGCAACCGCGCATTCAACCGAACCTCTTTACAATAATAGGGTACCAAATTTCACTTTTATTTAGATCATCATTTTGGAATAATTTCCCTTGCATTATATTTCATGCATTGAGGACAATTCACCCCTCAAGTTTGGGAGAGGTATTGTGTCTCAAACTTAGTTGCATTTGATAATGATTGGTTGATTTTTTTTTCATGGCACGAGTGTATTAGGATATTTTTTTAATAAGTTGAGGATGCCCGATGATGAAAGAAAATTCTTATTGCCTAGCCCATAATTTTTTATGGTGTGAAGGATAGAGCTGACCCTAGGACTTGATACTTTGTGATCTTCTTGACACGATTTTTTTTTTTTTTTGCTTAAGGTGCTTAGAAAATTTTTAGGAAAGAAATTTTTGTACGTTGTGGCATTAAATGATTGAAAAGATTGAGTTGAACTCCTTAATGTTTTGAATTGTGTTGAATTGTAAATAAATGCTTCGGCATAATTGTAGAGGGACACTCCTCTATGCAATGGCATGACCTTGAAAACTCCTTAAATAAATGGTTACCTCAACATATGAGTAAATGAAAGCAGTCATGGGATGACTCTACCTGACTAGCTTGGGGGTGAAAGGTATGCTCCCTTTCACCTAGAGTGTGGGATGGTAGGTGTGATGAGTTGACTCACCTTGAAGCAGTTTAAAAAAATTGAACAGAATAACACAAAGCTTAAAGTTAAATGTTCAATAAACAGGAGTGAAATTGTTCTTAATGAATAATTTGATGCCTTGACAAAACTTAATAACTTACTTAGGAGTTTTCTAAATACATTACAGCATATAATAGATACAATAATGCACACACACTGATAGAGTCTTGACCTAGGGAAATGTACTTAACTCCTCATACAATCTTGCATGTTGAGGCCATACTTCTTGATGAGGGCTGAAATTTTAATCCACATGATTGTCCTAATTTTTACTTTGTTGTGACATTTAATTTTTCTACCGCTTATTATCCATTGCTTGAAAAGAAACAATAGTTTAAGTTATTATTCATCTAAAAGCCATTTTTCATAGCATTTTAGTTGCATTTAGGACATCTTTTCATGTGGTGGATAAGTTTTGTCGAGGAAAACTTTATTTGGTATTAACTGATGCTATTGAGAATGAAGGTTGTTTGTTGTTTGTGTTGATGCAGGAAATGATGAAGGAATAATTCATTTACCGAGACAAATCATTTTTTAGGGCCAATGGAGCCTAAGAAGATGACAGTGAGGAGCATATTTTCTTGCCTAGGCGAGAGATATCTTGCAAGTCTGACGCAACTCAACGACATTGCTGACGTTACTTGCCTAGCTTCAACCTCACTTGCAATCATGCTCTTATTAAGATAAATGAGACCATTGCTAGCTGGTATATCATTCATAAAATGGGTATGACATTAAGGGTATTTAGGATATTTCCAAGGGAACTAAATATTAGAAATTCCCACTATAAATACCCTATTATGATTCTTCAAAAAAGGAATCGAGGATAAATGAGAAGAGAGAAGAATATACTCAATGCTTGAAGAAGGTGGCTACAACACTCACTTTCACACCGTGCCCAACTCGACTCTCCTTGGTGCCCTCCATAGCCAGACTTCATTAGAGCGGTGGTGAGGCCATCGAGAGAGGCTGGTCACCGGAGTAGGCGTGGTGGTGGTTAGAATGTCACGATAGAGCTCTGATTTTGGGATTTTTTCATCCTTTGTGTTTCATTTCTATATCATTTAAAGGGTTATACATAAAGAATGTTATTTGGATGCTATTTACAACATCATAATTGTTTTATTTGGTGTTGGATGACACTTGAATGATATTTTGTTCGATTGTTAATGAATAATACAATTTTTGTTTATGCGAAGTGTTGTTTTTTTCAATGTTTTAATATTTTTCCTTGACGATGTAAGAGCCTTCAAGTGAGTGCCTGGTGCCATGACTAAACATTCGTAGTCTTTGTAAGAGCCTTCAAGAGATTGCCATTTTTTTAGGAGTAGATGTCTAATAACGAGAGAGTTAGGGTATATCTACGTTAACAAGGGAACTAATCAGGGATGGTGATGTTCTAATCTACCTTAGCGATAATGAGAGGTTTTTATTCGAATAAAAAGGATAAAAATCGATTAAGATAGGTGAAAAGCTATAGTTTAAGCTAAGGGTATTACCATAACTACAGTTTAACAAACTGGTGATTGTAGTTCACACTGAGTAGTATAGTCGTAGAAAAAGACCTAAAACACTATAGTAAATCCTGTCAGAAAGCACAAGCATAACATTATGAATCTTCATAAACGTAGAATAATTTGTCGCCGTAGCATGTCCAACCCAAGTTCTCCGTTATAAGTCTGATTGTGTGAGGTTTTTCTGAATATTTGATACTCGAACATTTTCATTATCTTTACAACTTTTATTTATTTACCTTTGTATATTTTTATTACCTCGAACAAACTTTTCTGATCACTGGATGTTACAATCTTTCTTTCTTCGACAATATTTTTCCATCTGTTCATATACTTTGTTACTATTTGCTTTTTAGACAATAATCATAGGATTAATTAGTGACACCTAGTTCTAGTTGTTGTAAATTTAAAAAATTCCCATAAATCCTTTTGGAGACGATAACTAACTTACTATTATATTACTTGTATCGATTGTGTATACTTGCATAGATTTACGTGCCACAACATACATTTATACGTGATCAACTGTCTTACGACTCAAAGTATCAGCCACTACATATTTTTTACCAGAGTGATAAACGATCACGCAATCATAATCCTTGAACAATTCCACCCAATGTCGATGCCTCAGATTAAACTCCTTTTGAGAGAGCAAATACTTCAAACTCTTGTGATTGATAAATATGTAGTGTTTCTCTCCAAACGTGTAGTGCGTTCAAATCGTCAAGGCAAAAACTAAATCTACTAGCTCCAAGTTATGTGTGGGGCAGTTGTGCTCATGCGATTTAAGCTTCCTGAAAACATAAGAAACCAATCGACCCTCTTGAATCAATACGCAACTCAAACCTTTAAACGAAGCATCACTAAACACGGTGAAATCTTTGCCCGACTCGTATTGAGTTAACATTTATGCCTGAGTCAATACCTTCATTAGTCTCTCGAAACTTTGTTAAAATTTATCATCCCAAATAAAAGGTATCTATTTTTGCGATAGCTTAGCCATCAAAGTGGAAATCATCGAAAAGTCCTTAACAAAATGGCGGTAGTATCCACCAAGCCCTAGGAAACTATGTACCTCTATTACATTCCGTGGTGGTTCCCACTCTACCATTACTCGAATATTTTGAGGATCAACTTGAATACCCTCAGTGGACACCATATTGTCGAAAATGATACTTTGGACAACCAAAATTTGAACTTACTGAACTTAATGAATAATTAGCATTCCCTCAAGGTCTATAGCACATACAAAAGTGACGATCATGCTCCTCCTCTAAGTGTGAGTATACTAAAATGTCATCGATGAACACCACAACGAATTGATTCAAATAATGATGGAAGATCATATTCATCAGATCCATGAATACAGCTGGAGCATTAGAAAGAATGAAAGGAACTATTAAGAACTCGTAGTGACCATATCGAGTCTTAAAAGTAGTCTTCGCTATGTAGTCCTCTTTAATTTTTAGCTGGTAATAACCTGACCTCAAGTCAATTTTGAAGAACACCTTGGCTCTCTTAAGTTGGTCTAACAAGTTATCGATCCTCGAAAGTGAATATCAGTTCTTCATGGTTAGCTTATTCAATTGATGGTAGTTGATGCACAACTTCATTAACCCATAATTCTTATTGACAAACAAAACATGTTCCCTACAGTGACACACTTGGGTGAATAAACCCTCCCTCTAGGAGCTCTTAAATTTTGGTCTTAACTTCCTTTAATTTGTTGGTGGTATGAGGTAGGGGATGGACACCATAGATGAACCTATCATAACATCGATACACAATTATAACTCTCGATAAGGTAGCAATCTTGGTAACTCTTTCGATAATACATCTGAGAAATCTCTCACTGCATAAATTTCCTCTAATATCGGACTCAAAAATGAATGTCTACCACGTGAGCCAAGAATGCTTCATAACCAAAGCTTATCAACTTGTGGTTCTTTTAAGTTCGAAACAATCTTCGTGGAACAACTGAGCACCTTCCTCGCCATCACGATCTTGGTCCTACACCTCAAACTTGCATTCTGCTCGAATAACCAATCCATTATTAGGATTACATCAAACTCTTGAAATGGTAAGGACATTAAGTTGGCTGGAAAAGTTTGTCCCTGAATCTTCATCGGGCACATACGATAGACCTTGTCCACTAACACATCTAATCCTAAAGGACTGTAAAATCAAACTATAATTTCTAGATCCTCAGCTGGAATATCCTTTCTCAAATAAGTTCATGACTAATATAGGAATGGGTTGAACTCTGGTATACCAAAGCAGTAAATGGTATACCAACAATTATAAAGATCCCTGATATGACTTTAGTGTCCTCACAGTCCTCATCGGCTTAAAGGACATACAAATGAGAGGTAACCCTAGCCTCAGGCCCAACTACAAATCTGGTGGTACCTTTACTCTGCTATTCAAAAGCTAAACTACCCCCTCTATAAAAGGATCTGATCCCCTCTGTACAGTCTTAGTTGATCTTTAAAAATCGATAATACTACTCTCCCTACCTCGTGGTAATCTCTCATAACGTGTTCATGAGATCTACATCTGTAACACATTTTAGAAACTCTATGGTACTCCCTAGAGTGCCTCCTACCACATTGTCTGCATGTTAGAGGTTGTATGATCTTGGTTAAAACGCTCGTGCTCACTACATAGGCTGAAATTAGTGGCCTCCTATAGCCCTCAAATCCATGTCTGCATACAAAACTCTACTCTGACATATGGGACTGAGAAGATGGAGACCTCCACGACCCGCGTGAGTCTCTGGCCATCTTAACCGAAGTTTGAGATGTTTAGATGGTGTTAGGCGCTCGACTACTCTTCCCCATCGATATGCTCGATCGACTATGTAATACCCCAAAATTTTTAGCAAGTGGCTAAAGTAAAAACTTAGGAAAAGTTTAAGGACCAATATAATAATTTTCCCAAAAAGAAATTTTATCTAATAAATGAAGAGTTCATCCCTCAGAATGTAATTTCTATGGAATTCAGATTTGGATCCGGAGTTTGTATAGAAAGCTATGAAGCAATAAAGCATGATAAAATATTCAAATAACCGGATCGAATTAGAAATTTAGGAGAATTTAAAGGATGAAAGTATGAGTTTAGTAATATTATTTTCATATTTTATTAAAGAAGAAATTAACATGGATCAATGGAATGAAGATTGATATTTCCATATTAATCATAGATTGTTTAATTATAGTGACTAATTTTTTATATTTAAAAATTACAAGGATAAATTGAAAAGTATGGAATAGTTTATTCATGTTTGACTTTGAAGATGATGTTAGTAAGATGATGTCATGACAATATCAATGTGGAAATTATTATGTTTTAGTAATGGTAAAATGGTAAATTAGAATTAAATAAATTTTATATTCATTTTAAGTGGTTAAAAGATGATTTTATAAGATTTTTTCATAGTATTTTCAAGAAAAATTCTCCAATTTCTTCAAGCTTACCGTGAGCTTCCCGTTAGGTAAGACTTTTTTTTTCAATTTTCAAGTCACTTCTTTCGATTTTTTGAATTAATACATGAAATAGAAAAATAACCTACATCAATTTCTCTATCATTTGATATAAATGTTTTGTGTTATTCTTGCTTGGAAGATTGATTTCATGAAATTGGTGGATGAAGGAGAAATTCAATGATTTAAGGTTGGATTTTTATGTTAGTGATGTAGTAGCGTTGTTTCCATGTGTGTGATGATTAAAATCATGTAGAAATACTTATAGAAGTTTTGGCCATGCTTAGTGTTTTTGAGGAAATTGGTTGTTTGAATTGAAGTTGAATCAAATATTATTGGGATTTCATGTAAATGATGAATGAAGGTTGAATTCATGTTTGAATTTTTCGTGACGACTTTTTTCTAAAAAATATGGATATTCAGAATAAATTAAAAAGATCGAAATTAAAAAAATGAAAATATTTAAAGCGTTGGGAGTCACCATCAACCTTTGGGATTAGGAAGGTTGAAAAATCAGATACGCCCTGTTAAATAAAAAATTTAAAACGGAGCGATTTAATCTGCTTTTATAGATTTTGAGTTCGGGAGTCGATTACGTTTGGGGAAGGATTAGCACCCCACAATGCCCAAAATTGGTATCTCCGATTATAAATATATCCATATATTAGAAACTAAGAAATTCAAATATTTATTTAGTTAATGATCCATTTATTCCCTAAAATATTTAAAAGTTTTAGAGAGACGCACAATACTTGTTATTTCTAATTAAAGAAGACACTAACCCCATAATCAAAATTAATGCAATTATTTCTTATGTTTTACTCGAAACAATGAAATATTGTCATCCTAAAAATTAAAGAATTATTCAATTGTTAAACCCTAAAAGAAAATTAAAGGTGACAAATTAGGCAAATTATTATTTAAAAGAATAAGGATGTTCCTTGATTTAAAGAATGAAGGCCAAGCCTTTAACGTTAATCAAAGAACTCGTCCTTAGCAATTTAAATGTAAGAACGAACCTCTACCCTTTCGTTTAAAATTAGTGAACCTACTCAATTTTTGGGGTGATCACTGGATACAATATTCATTTATTTGAAAAAATATTGAACATGAATGTCTAGTTATTTTAAGACCACCGTTTCAATAGTAAGGAATAAATGAATATTCAATATTATTAAGGAAACTAAACCTAAAAGGACAATAATAAACTTATTTGATTTCTAATTAAGGAACCTAAACTAAGGTTTTAATTAATAACTAAAGAACTTAAAGTCCAAGGATTAATCTTAAGACTAATTAATATTAGTGATCAAATTAAAAGATTAAAAAACCTAAAGGTGTTACTTTTATGTTAAACACATGATCATTTTAAAAGAATTAAAAAATTGGTAGCCAATATTAATAATTAAAAACATTTGATAAAATAATTAAAGCAATTGGAATGAAATTGATGACTATATTGACCTTAATTAAAGTTCATGGAATAAATTACAAGCATTGGGGGACTAAAATAAAATAAATGAAAAGACACATCCCAAACCAAAAATATGCGTATTGTTGAGTGTTTTAATGAAACAATTAACCCCAAAAATTTTAAACTATAAGACTAAAAAAATAGAAGAAAACTCATTTTTACACTTCCAAAAATTTTACTCCTATAAAATCCTCTCTAGCCTCCCAACCGAAAATCACCTACACACCAACATGTTCTTCATTTGTTCTTTATGTTCATCCTTTTGTTCATAAAAAAACCAAGCTTTGATCCAAAATACAAAATTCACCCGAAATTAGTTTTTAGTAGATCAAACACAGATATTTCCTAAGAAATATAAAATATTCATCTTCCAAAAACAATTTGATCTTCCAACAACACCCAAAAACCATCCAAACTTGTTTTTCAAAGATTAAACCCAACCTTTTCCCTTAAAATATCCAAGAACACAAAGAACACCCAAATCTAAACCAAACTCTTTTAAACCCTTAAACTTAAAACACCACCCAAACACCCAGCATCCATTAAACCCGACACCGAAACATCTTCCGGCCACCGGCCGACCACCAGCCACCCAAACCGCCATTCGAAATTCACCCAACCCAAGATCTATTCGAACTGAAAATAAAGAAAAAATAAGACTCGCCCAAAAATGTTCTTTCCTCCGAAGATGGTAAGATTCCCTTCCTTCTTCCTTTCAACCTTTAATGATTCTTTTTCTTGCTAAATCTTGGTGTTGTTAATGATAATGATTGAAGCCTATTTATATTGATGATTTTGGTTCTTGATTTTTTTATTCTCGCTCAAAACCATTGAGAAAAATGGTTGCAACGACTCTGGATTCGGAACATTTAGAAGCTTTAATTTTTTCTAATTCCGATGAAGATGGAGCACGGAGGTAGAGCGACAGTGATACGGTGATGGTACGATGGTGGCTTGCTAAAGGAGATGACCGGAGTGACACGTGAGTAACACACACCAACAACGCTCAGGTGAACCTTTCGGCCGGTAGTGACACCGGTGATCCTTTAAAGAATATGAAGCATGGCCATTGGATCCATCTTTAATCTAATGGTTGAGATTTATTGTTAACTTCGCACTTGGATTGAATGATGTGGCCTCATGTGAGCCATTGGATCTAGTTTCTCATCCAAGGGCTCCTATGAATTTGTGCTTCTTTCACATGGAATGAAGCAAATATGGCCCTTAATCAAAGTTTATCAAAGGTGGAGATTTGTTTGTGTTTTTTACATGGACAAGTGATGTGTTAAAAAACTATGCCATTAGATCTATGGCTCATCAATGGTCCAAATGTCTTCACAAAGATCAAGAGGGTAACATCATCACACCTAAAAAGCAACACCACCATTAATTATATTATCTCATTCAAAAAGAAAAAGTAAAACAACCCCCATTTTCCCTAAAAAATTGGCGGCACAATGTATAGAATTAGGGTTTTTGTTTTTTGTTTTTTATTTGTATATACTTATGAAATGTATGTGTGCTAACACTTGGGCCTCTTAAAAACTATGGAAATGGACCTATTTATTAATGCAATGGACCTTTATTTTTGGGTTTTGTATTTATTTAAAATAAAAATGAAATGGGCTAATATTATAACATGCAAACTATATAGTTCATACTAACTACACAATATGAACTATGTAATATACTAATTATTTAATATCTACAATAACATGCAATACTATATGAATTAATAACATGCATTATTATTTATTACCTAATATATACAACTTTTTAGTATGCAAAAATGAAACTATATGATATAGTGCACTTAATGCATAAACTACAATATATGTACTATGCCCACATTATTTATTATATTATATATTATAATATGAAATACCACGTGCGTGTCACCACCCGGATAAAATGGGTGATGACATAATCAAATTGAAAATCATTGAAATTCAATCCATATTATTCGGCCATGGTGAAGAAATTAGGGGAAAATATGCAAAAAATTCCTAAGGGGTTAGCATGGATATAAGAATAATTCTATATACTTTAGAAAGTTAATTGGATCAATTGGAACTTTGTAAAGTTATAGGGATCATTTCGCATATTATGAAAAATTGAATGATTGAATTATAATGGTTTGAAAGTTGATGTTCTATGCTGAAATTTAATGTTAGAAAGTTCAATTGGATCATTTTGGAAGGTTGTATAAATTTGGGAATTAAATGATAATTAAGAAAATCTTGGTGTACTAGTTTGGAAATATTGCTATAATGTTTGAATATGGTGATTAAGATGGAATTGAAGTTATTAGTGATGGACTATTTTTGGGAAGTTTTTGAAATATTAGGATGGATTTTAAAGAAATGTTTAATTGTGGTTTGAAATGAGAATTGTATTGAGTTTTATTTATTAATCTTACATGTATTATTTGGATACTTGATTATGTTATTTGATCATTGAATTTAAAGTTAATGACAAGGGATCATTTTGACTAAAATGGTAACAAGTGACTCCTAAATTATATGTTTTTTTGAGTCATGTATATATGTTCATTTGACAAGCTAATAGAATTAGTGAATAAACTAAGGATGCAAATTAGTGAAATCTACCTAAATTAGTAATCTGAATAGTATGGTTATAAAATCACTATAAATTCTACAAGAATGATTAGAAAATAATTTTATACCATTGGATTCGTAAATCGATCTAGTTTTGTTTAAAACAAACAACTACTAATTTAGAAGTGTATACAAAAAGATATGAATTTTTAACCGATGATAGGTCAGAAATTTGGGATGCAGATTCTGCTCAAAACAGATTATATATGTTGGATTAAAAATTGGTCATAATTTGTATACGTTGAACTAAAAGAAGTGCCTTATATATTTAGATTAGATTCGAGTCTAGTTTCTAATGGTACAAATGGATTAATTTTTAAGTCTCTAGATTAATACAGAATAATATTTCTTTGAGGGTAGTGCAAACTGTCAAAATATAAAATCGAGGTAAATTATGCATTTTATGATACTCTTATATTATATGCCATCTTAATTATTTGAAATGAGCCAACTCTATTATATTGGCATGATAATTATGACATTTATCATATGATGAAATATGATGTTCATACGACAAAAAGGAAAGTGATACATGATGTTTTCACGATATACTTATGTTATGTGGAAATGAAAAGTTTAGGTCATGAACTACTCAATGCAACTTATATGATATTTTACTACATGGTTATAAATGATTTCGGGTATGAACTGCCCAACGCATATGTATATGATAATTTGATATATTAGTATCTAAGGATATTTATGAAAAAGGAATGGTATGTGATTTGATATAAAAAAGCCATAGAGCACTTGTTGCACTCCTGTATTAGTACCATTGGGTAATCCTGTATCAGTGCAATTATGCACTCCTGTATCAGTGTAATTATGCACTCCTGTGCTAATGCATTCGTGCACTCTTGTATTTAGTGCAATTGTGCAGTCCTATATTAGTACCAGTGTGTACTCCTGTATTAATGCAATTTTGTACTCCTGAATTAGTGTATTCGTGCACTTTTGTATTTGTACCATTGTGTACTCATGTGTTGCTACCTTTGTGTACTCCTGTATTTAGTACATTTGTGTACTCCTGGCACCATGTATGCAATTATGGATTAATAATGTTGTGACATTATGAATTTCCATATTAATATATAGTATAGTGATGTTGTGTTCTACAGTAACTATACTCTTGTTATCACAGTGAAAAGTACAACTTTGATTTGTTGGTTGAAGTAAATATTTTATTGAATACTCTGATTGGCATAAAATACCTTATATATAAGAAACGATGTTTTACAGGTTATATAATGAATGAATGACTTTAATAAGTCAGTTTATATATTCATATATTTTTATATGATAACTTCAGTACTTTGATTATTATGAAGTTATTATATACTGAAATGCTTTACTTTAGTTTGTACATACCTCACTAAGTGAATATTTAGTGTGTGATGATTTTCACGCAAAGGCAAAAGAGAGCAAATGGAGTAAGGAGTTGAGATTGACATCAATCATCAAGGAATAATTACATATATCATTAATGACATCCTATTGTATTCTGATTTACTAGTTGGCACGTATACGAATAATAAATGTATGTAAATTGTCAACATGTCATGTTTTAAAAGACATAAAATTCTACTAATTTTCGAGTAATAAATATTTCAAGTATTTAATATGACATCTTTAACTCATATTTGGGTACGTATACAGGTTAAGGTTGTTAAGTTTATTGGTATCATAACTACAAGTTTAGTTGATTCTAGGCCTAAATCGAACATGTTTTGTGTTAAAAATAGTATACATGCCACTAGGATGTCATTGATATTGATCTGGTGTTTAAAAGATTGATGTCTGCTCCATACTAAAATAGCTATTTGAAATTGGTGTTTAAAATATTGAGATAAAAATAGTATACTTTTGGAGAATATTGATTAGCTTTATCTATGAAAATGAATGATATTTTTAATGTGCTTTATTTATTGATGCTTCGAAAGTATCATTTAGATCCTCCGCATATTATTACATCAAAGGAGATTAAGATTTAATCAGATTTGAAATATGAAGACGAACAATTTAAGGTATTAATGCAAAGAGTTAATGAACTTAGAAATTAAGTGTACTATTTGTTAAAGTTCCTTGAAAAAACCATAAGGTTAAGAGTTATACAGGAATGTGAAGGACAAAATGAAAATGTAGTATCTTCATCTTTTGAAAAAGGTTATGTGTTGAAAATTTGAGGATGAATTTTCTTAAAGGGGAGAATTGTAATACACCATAATTTTAGCAAGTAACCAAAATATAAATTCTGAAAGTTTAGTGGCCAAAGTATAAAATTGAAAAAGTTTAATGACCAAGATGGTAATTTTCCCAAAAATAATTTTTTTCTCCTAGTTCATCCCTATGAATTGAGTTTGTATGCAATTCAGATTTTGATATGGAGTTTGTATAAAAAGCTATGAAGCAATAAATTTCAATAAAATATTGAACTAATCGAATCGAAAAAAAATTTAGGAAAATTTGAAGCTTGATTTTTCCATATTAAAACTACATTGTTTAATAATGGTGACTAATTTGTAATTTTTAAAAATTATAAGGATAAAGTGAAAAGTATGGAAAAGTTTATTCATGTTTGACTTTGAAGATGATGTTATCAAGATGATGTCATAATAATGGCAATATGGATATTGTTATGTTTTAGTAATGGTAAAAAGGTAAATTAGAATTAAATAAATTTTAAATGGTTAAAAGACAAGTGTTAGAAGATGTTTTCATAGAATTTTCAAAACAATGCCTCCATCTTCTTCAAGCTTGTTGTGAGCTTTCACTTTGGTAAGAAAAAAAATTTGTTTTTCAATTCTCAAAGCTATTTCTTTCGATTTTTGAATTAAGACATGAAATAGAAAAGTAACCTACATCAAATTCTCTATCATATGGTATAAGTGTTTCATGTTGTTCTCGATTCGAAGATTGATTTCATGAAATTGGAGGATGAAGGGAAGTCAAAATCTGATGCTTTAATGTTGGTTTTTGTGTTAGTGATATAGTATAGTTGTTTCCAAGTGTGTGTGATGATTAAAATCATGTAGAAATGCTTATAGAAGTTTTGGCCATGCTTAGGTTTTTGTAGGAAATTGGTTGCTTGAAATGAAATTGATTTAGACGTGATTTTGGATTTCATGGAAAATATGAATGGAGGTTGAATTCATGTTTGAATCAAATTAGGAATCATTGAAATTCAATCATATACTATTTGACCATGGTGAAGAAATTTAGGGAAAATATAAAAAAATTTCCTAAGGGCTAGAATGGATATAAGAATAATTCTACATGTTTTTGGAAAGTTGTTTGAATCAATTTGGAACATTGTAAATTTATATGGATGATTTTGTATATTATGGAAAATTAAAGGATTGAATTATAATTGTTTGAAATTTGATGTTCTATGCTGAAATTTAATGTTAGAAAGTTCAATTAGATCGTTTTGGAATGTTGTATAAATTTGGGAATCAAATGGTAATTAAGTTAATGTTGGTTACTAGTTTGGAAACATTGCTAGAATGTTTGAATATGGTGATTGAGATGGAATTGAAGTGATTAGTAAATTACTATTTTGGTAAGTTTTTGAAATATTGGGATGGATTTTAAACAAATGTTTAATTGTGATTTGAAATGAGAATTGTATTAAGTTTGATATATTAAGCATAAATGAATTATTTGGATACTTATGTTATTTGACAAATGAATATAAGGTTAATGGCAAGGGATTATTTTGAATAAAATGGAAAAGTTAAGATGAATTCTAAAAGAATTCATAATTAGTGATTAAATTGTGAAGTTGAAAATGATATGTGAATTAGTGATGCATATGGTAACAAGTGACTCCTAAATGTTTTGCGATTTGTGAGTCATGCATATATAATTATTAGGTGCCTATATTAATACATAATAATATTTCTTTGAGGGTAGTGCAAAATGCTAGACTATAAAATTGAGGTAAATTATGCTTTTTATGATACTCTTATGTTATATGATATCTTAATTGTTTGAAATGAGCTAACTCTATTATCTTGGAATGATAATTATGACATTTATCATATGATGAAATATAATGTTCATATGTCAAAAAGGAAAGTGATAAATGGTGTTTTCATGATATACTTATGTTATGTGGAAATGAAAAGTTTAGGGCATGAACTGCTCAATGCAGATTATATGATATTTCACTAAATGGTTATAGATGATTTTGGGGATGAACTACCCAACACACATGTATGTATATAATAATTTGATATGTCATTATCTAAGGATATTTCTAAAAAAGGAATGGTACGTGTTTTGATATAAAAAAACATATCGTATTAGTGTATTTGTAGCACTCTTGTATTAGGATCATTGTGTACTCCTATATCAGTGCAATTATGCATTGTTGTACTAGTGCATTCGTCCACTCCTGTACTAGTGCATTTGTGCACTCCTGACATTAGTGCATTTGTGCACTCCTGACATTAGTGCATTGTACACTCCCATATTAGTACCAATTTGTACTTTTGTACTAGTGAAATTTTGCACTTCTGAATTAGTGCATTCATGCACTCCTATATTAGTACCATTGCGTACTCCTGTGTCGGTGCCTTTATGTTCTCCAATATTTAGTACATTCGTGTACTCCGACACTATGTATGCAATTATGGGATTTATAATGTTGGGACGTTATGAATTTTCATTCTGATATTTAGTGGTGATATTGTGTTCTACAATAACTATACTATTGTTAGCACAGTTAAAATTAAAGGTTTGGTTTATTCGTTGAAAGTAAATCTTTTATTGAATACTCTGATTGGCATAAAAGCCTTATATTTGAGAAATGATGGTTTACAGGTTATATGATGAAATGATGACTTTAATAAGTCAGTTTTATATATTCATATATTTTTATATGACAATTTCAGTACTTTGATTATTATGAAGTTATTATATACTGAAATGCTTTACTTTAGTTTGTATACACCACACTAAGTGAATATTTAGCGTGTGATGAGTTTCATGCGTAGGTAAAAGAGAGCAACGGGAGTAAGGAGTTGAGCTTGACATCAATCATTAAGGAATAATTACAGATATCATTAATGACATCCTACTATATTCTGATTTACTAGTTGGCACATATATGAATAAGAAATGTATGTAAATTGTCAACATGTCATGTTTTAAAAGACACAAAATTCAACCGATTTTCGAATAATAAATATTTCTAGTTAATATGACATATTTAACTCATATTTGGGTATGTATACGGGTCAAGGTTGTTACATTTATTGGTATCAGAGCTACATGTTTAGTTGATTCTAGGCCTAAACCAAGCTTGTTACATTTATTGGTATCAAAGCTACATGTTTAGCTAATTCTAGGCCTAAACCGAGCTTGTTTTGTGTTAAAAAGTAGTATACATACCACTAGATGGCATTGGTATTGATCCAGTGTTTAAAAATTGATGTTTTATCCTTACTAACGTGGAATAATAGGTATTTGAAATTGGTGTTTAAAATATTGAGTTAAAAATAGTATACTTTTGGGGAATATTGATTAGCTTTATCTCTGAAAATGAACAAGATTTATAATGTGTTTTATGTATTGATGCTTCAAAAGTATTGTTTAGATCCTCCGCATGTTATTACATCGAAGCAGATTAAGATTCAATCAAATTTGAAATATGAAGACGAGCAATTTAAGGTATTAATGCAAAGAGTCAATGAACTTAGAAATGAAGTGATACTATTTGTTAAAGTTCTTTGAAGAAACCATAAGGTTAAAAAAGTTATACAGGATTGTGAAGGATAAAATGAAAATGTGGTATCTTCATCTTTTGAATAAGGTATGTGTTGAAAATTGAGGATGAATTTTCTTAAAGGGGAGAATTATTATACCCTATAATTTTAACAAGCGACCAAAATATAAATTTTAAAAGTTTAGTGGCAAAAGTATAAACTCAAAAAAAGTTTAAGGACCAAGGTGGTAATTTTCCAAAAAAGAAATTTTTTCTCATAAATCAAAAGTTCATCCCTAAGAATAAAGTTTCTATGCAATTCAAGAGTTTGTACAAAAAGCTATGAAACAAAAAATATCAATAAAATATTGAAATAACCGGATCAAAAAAAATTAGGAAAATTTGAAGGATGATAGTAGGAGTTTAATAATGTTATTTACATATTTTGTTAAAGAATAATTTAACATGAATCATTGTAATGAAGCTTGATTTTTCCATATTAAAACTACATTGTTTAATTATGGTGACTAATTTGTAATTTTTAAAAATTATAAGGATAAAGTGAAAAGTTTGGAAACGTTTATTCATGTTTGACTTTGAAGACGATGTAAGCAAGATGATGTCATGACAATGGCAATGTGGAAATTGTTATGTTTTAGTAATGGTAAAAAGGTGAATTGGAATTAAATAAATTTTAAATGGTTAAAAGACAAGTGTTAGAAGTTGTTTTCATAGAATTTTCAAAACAAATTCTCCATCTTCTTCAAGCTTGTCGTGAGCTTCCCCTTAGGTAAGAAAAAATTTTCTTTTCAATTCTCAAAGCCATTTCTTTCGATTTTTGAATTAAGACATGAAATAGAAAAATAAACTACATCAAGATCTCTATCATTTGGTATAAGTGTTTCACGTTGTTCTCGATTCGAAGATTGATTTCATGAAATTGGAGGATGAAGGGGAAGTCAAAATTTGATGCTTTAATGTTGGTTTTTTTTAGTGATGTAGTAGAGATGTTTCCAAGTGTGTGAAATGATTAAAATCATGTAGAAATGCTTATAGAAGTTTTGCCCATGCTTAGGTTTTTGTAGGAAATTGGTTGTTTGAATTGAAATTGATTTAGAAATGATTGATATTTCATGGAAAATATGAATGGAGGTTGAATTCATGTTTGAATCAAATTAGAAATCATTGAAATTCAATCATATACTATTTGACCATGGTGAAGAAATTTTGGGAAAATATGAAAAACTTTCCTAAGGGCTAGAATGGATATAAGAATAATTCTACATGTTTTGGAAAGTTGTTTGAATCAATTTGGAACCTTTTAAAGTTATATGGATGATTTTGTATATTATGGAAAATTAAAGGATTGAATTATAATTGTATGAAATTTGATTTTCTATGCTAAAATTTAATGTTAGAAAGTTCAATTGGATCATTTTGGAAGGTTGTATAAATTTGGGAATCAAATGGTAATTAAGTTAATGTTGGTTACTAGTTTGGAAATATTGCTAGAATGTTTGAATAAGGTGATTGAGATGGAATTTTAGTGATTAGAAAGGGACTATTTTGGTAAGTTTTTGAAATATTGGGATGGATTTTAAAGAAACATTTAATTGTGATTTGAAATGAGAATTGTATTAAGGTTGATATATTAAGCATAAATATATTATTTGGATACTTATTAGATAAATGAATATAAGGTTAATGCAAGGGATCATTTTGAATAAAATGCAAAAGTTAAGATGATATGTGAATTAGTTATGAATATGGTTTTGAAAATGATATGTGAATTAGTTATGAATATGGTAATAAGTGACTCCTAAATGTTGTGTGATTTTTTTATTCATGCATATATGAATTTTAAGTGCCTATATTAATACAAAATAATATTTCTTTGAGGGTAGTGCAAACTGCTAGAATATGAAATTGAGGTAAATTATGCATTTTACGATACTATGGTGTTATATACTATCTTAATTGTTTGAAATGAGCTAACTCTATTATCTTGGAATGATAATTATGACATTTATCATATGATGTTCTTTTGTCAAAAAGGAAAGTGATAAATGATGCTTTCATTATATACTTATGTTATATGGAAATGAAAAGTTTAGGGCATGAACTACTCAATGCAGATTATATGATGTTTCACTAAATGGTTATAGATGATTTTGGGGATGAACTACTCAACTCACTTGTATATGATAATTTGATATGTTATTATCAAGGGTACTTCTAAAAAGGGAATGGTACATGATTTGATATAAAAAAAACCCATCATATTAGTGCATTTGTTGCACTCTTGTATTAGTACCTTTGTGTACTCCTGTATCAGTACAATTATGCATTGTTGTATTAGTACATTCGTGCACTTTAGTACTAGTGCATTCGTGCACTTCTGAAATTAGTGCATTGTACACTCCCGTATTAGCATCAATTTGTACTTATGTATTAGTGCAATTTTGTACTCCTAAATTAGTGTATTCATGCACTCCTGTATTAGTATCGTTGTGTACTCCTATGCTAGTGCCTTTATGTTCTCATGTATTTAGTACATTCGTGTACTCCCGACACTATGTGTGTAATTATGGGATTTATAATGTTGTGACGTTATGAATTTTCATCCTAATATTTAGTATGGTGATATTGTGTTCTACAATAACTATATTATTGTTAGCACAGTGAAAATTAAAGGTTTGATTTGTTCATTGAAAGTAAATCTTTTATTGAATACAATGATTGGCATAAAAGCCTTATATATGAGAAATGATGTCTTACAAATTATTTGATGAAATAATGACTTTAATAAGTCAGTTTTATATATTCATATATTTTTATATGATAATTTTAGTACTTTGATTATTATGAAGTTATTATATAATGTAGTGCTTTACTTTATTTTGTATATACCTCACCGAGTGAATATTTTTTGTGTGATGATTGTCACATGTAGGTAAAAGAGAGCAAGTAGAGTAAGGAGCTGAGCTTGACATCAATCATCAAGGAATAATTACAGATATCAATAATGACATCATATTCTGTTATGATTTTCTAGTTGGCATTTATGTTAATAAGAAATGTCTATAAATTGTTAGAATGTCATGTTTTAAAAGAAACAAAATTTTATCCGTTCTCAAATAATAAATGTTTCAAGTCATTGATGTGACATCTTTAACCCGTATTGGGTACATATACGGGTTAAGGGTGTTACAAACAAGCCTTATATTCAAAATTCACTAAATTGCCTTTGCCCGGGGGTTAGCTCGAAGAACACTCTCAGTAGGTTAGCTGCTAAGTGATTGAGAATATCAATGTAGAGGCCCTCCCTGAACCTCCTACAGTGGGGTTCCTTGATTACCACTAACTCTAGCACATAACAACTCAATCATTCGTATTCAAATAAAGGTTGTTTGCCCTGACTTAGGTGTAGGAAATGGTCCCTTAGGTCATATGTATAGGTCTCATCGATATACTGGTACCTGAATTCTGACATAAATAGCTCCCAGGTTGGCCGCTTAGGCTCTAATGACATCTCCATGGTCTCCTACCAATCTATCGCATCACCATTCAGTGGGTCACTGATGCACTCTATGTTACCTTCAGGGGTAAGATGAAGTTTTCATAAAGTATAGAGGGTCTCATGGTGCCACTGGTCGATGACTACATGGTCATCTTCATTTGAACCCAGGAAGTTTCTCATCTTGTAGTAATGGAGTCTCTTGACAAGTACTCTTGAGGGGCTATTGTGGATGTTACAAAAGAAGTGAGTGCAACGGGTGCCCTAGGGATGGCCCTAATGATGTTCCTCAGTGCCTGTGTGAGGTCTCTAAATAATATAGGCTCGTCTATCCTAATCTCCTCAGGAATGCCTAAGTTCTAGAAGTCATGGATAAAATAGTCTCTTGTGTCTCCAGCTAAAGAGGCACAACTCTCTTCATGACCCTCCTGACTGTGGGTAGATCGTTTTCCATAACTTATGAGTTTCCAAGAAAGGAGATGAGTCAACATCTCTATAATCCATACATTTAAGTACGCTTGACACTCTAGAGGCATGTACTTTATTGACACTAACATGCAGGTTCAGGAAATACAAAAACCTGACACTAAATGTAACTCCCTAATTTGATCCGATCTAAAACCCGACGGAGTGGAAAACCATTTTTAAAGCGTTTAACTTATTTATTCATTCATTCAAGATAAGGTAAAATATTTAATTAAAATTTGTTTACAAAATAACGGGGGAGCTCCTGACAATAGTCTCCAAAATATACTAAATAAAAATAGAGTTTATGACTCAATACTACAATAGGTTCTATGAGCCCTCTACATTAATCGAGACGTACTATGATAAAGATCAAGTCTAGAAGCCTGGTGTATGGTGACGTGCTACTTGAACAGGCACTTAACAACCTGCGCATGGAAACGTATTTCATACGCTGAGCTCACAAGCTCAGTGTCACACAAATAACCCAAGTATACTACATGCATTCAATATATGAGTATGCTACGTGCAAGGTTATGAATCATACGTACATTCATCACAGAACAAAAATAAGCATCATGGTGTGGCTTGGGATCACCATTGCATCACGAAACTCATACCCCTATTTGCTTACTAAGGGTACCTAAGGTAAGATATAGGTCACATAGCATCTGTATCTCACAATAACCTAGACTAGGTTCAAGTCACATCGCATCAGCGCCTAGCCAAGCTAATCTAGTCCTCTCAAGTACTCGGGACGTGTCTAGGTCACTTAGCATCAATATGACGTCCAACTAGCATTTTAAGTTTCCAAACACTAGTTTAGATATATCTGAATAATCATCATTCCATCACACTAACATCATTCAAGTAACTTGGGTGTCCTCATCGTTTCCCAAGCATTAAACAAATGCATAAGTCTTATGAAATCTTACCTCATTTTGACAATATGTTATCAAACAATTATTAAGATTTTCACTTGTATTCTTATTATAGAGTTTCCCCTCTCGATAAAATCCTAACTTCATTTCTCTTTCTTTAATAAGTCTTATTGCTCAAATAATCACGATGGTACTGATACTCCTCCATGGGAATCCATGCTCCCTTTCCTATGGTATCGATGTTTCCCTGAGTATCGGTACAAATTTTTCCTTTGATGTTTAAAAAATAGTCTCAAAATTGATACTCTCCTAGGAGTATCGATATTCACCCTCCTAGGTATTGATACTCTCATGAGTACCTATACTAAAATTGCTTTTGATGTTTTGAAAAATACCCTGGTATTGATACCCCTACTGGGAGTATCGATGCTCTACCCCCACTATCTATACTCTCTTAAGTATCGATACCAAAATTTTATACTGGAATCTAACTTGCATCCTCGAATATTGATACCATACGAGCAATATATATACTTCTTGACGGGGTATCGATACTCTTCTCAAAAACCCTTTGAATTTAAACCTCTCATAACAGGCAGTATCGGTACTGTTCTTGAAGTATTGATACCCTCAACCCAAAAACTCTATTTTCTCTCATGTAATATCTTCTAAATCACTCCTAAAGTTATCACAAGCCACCCAATTGTGTTTAAATCTTATGTATAGTTAAAGGATCATGTAAGGTCATTACTTTATGCAAGAATAACACTAAATCTCCATTTTTCAAGCGTGAACCCCAAGTGCACACAAATGGTTCATAGACACATAAAAGCAACAAAACTACACATGTTGATCTATAAGTGGTCGAGAAAGGTTAAAAGTGTGTTACCTTGCACCTAGAAACTGAAGAATCAACTCAATGCTCACATAAGCACCACTTTCTCTTTCCCTTTAGTTTGAAAGCCTTCACCCACTTCTCTCACAAGAACAAGTAATGGAATTGAGTTATTAACTCACTTAAGGGCTTATGAACGTTAATATATGACTCTTAAGGTTTTGGAACATTTTGAAGCCACCCACAAGCTTTAAAACAAAAAACCCTTTATAAACCCAACTATGGCCACCATGGCCACCATGGCCAAACTCTAAGGTTGTGATCTTAATTTGAAGCTCTAGGGATGATGATTTCAACTCTTACCTTCACTACTCCGGGATAGAGATGTTGAGAAACAAGTTCTCACTTTCGCTTGGACACAAGAAGGAGAATGGAGGGAGTTTAAAATAAGAGAAGAATACGAAAAAAGGAGTGGGGTGATTCTCACATTGGCATACGTCTCACAAAAGAGAAATAAGCTTTTGGGCAATTTTTGGGGAAAATTACAACCTTAGCCATTCCTTGATTAATCTCAATTCAAAAATACAATCTTTACTCCTTAATGAGGTCAATCCAAGCCTAATTATTTCTATAATTTGGGTAAAGGCTTCTCACATGCCTACTGGGTCATTTTCACTCTCTCGGGTTAGCCCATAACTACTAACCCAAAAAATCAATACATTATAATATAAATATAATAAAAATTTGGAAATAGTTTTTTAGTTAATCATTCAAATAAGAGAATATATTATTGTCCGTATAATTGAAAATGTATAGTAACATTTCATAGGTTTTTTTAATACTTTTTCAAATAACCAATGTACTAGTATTTATATAATTAAAAATATATAATGATTTCTCACAATTTTTTATACTTTTTGATATAAGAAAATGTACCTTTTTCATATAATTAAAATATATAATAATCATTCAAGTCTTTTTATAACTTTTTCAGAGAAAAAATTATTAATTATAATAAAAATGTACAACAATTAATTTTTATTTAATCATATATTCATGTATATTTTCCATATTTACAGTCATTGCGTGCACGGTTTATAAATCGTATAAAAAGTATATTTTTATAAATGATATTAAAATATTCATTTACTATTATATTTCCAAAAATTATTATTTATTATTAATTGATAACTTATGGTATAAATATAATTGAAAAATGATATTAAACGTATGTCCCTTTATAAATCCATTTATATGATGGATGTCAATTCAACTTCCAGAAGCTATCAATGGATACAACTAAGTGAATGCTTGTAACACCCCCAAAATACTAGGATTGAAATTGAAGCATTTTAGACCTTTCAAGCTAGTTAAAGAACACTCAAGAGCGTAAGGACTATTGTAGTAATTTACCCAAAACTAGATTGTTTAAAATGCCCACTCCTTTTTTCTCATGTTCGTGCCAATAAATCCACGCCGTTTTTCTCTCTTTTCTTTCTTTTGTTCTGTTTCGTTCGTTGCTTGATTGGTCACCAACCATGCCACCGTGTCTCATCGACGGCATTCTCCAGTACCCTCGATTTGTCATTTTCCATGGCTGTTAGCGTCAGATAAGAGTTTAGTTTCTGGTTTTTAGGAAAATTCAATTATGTCGCTCCCGTCGCAAATAGACCTCGGTAAGTGACTCCTCATGCTTAGAATTAATTTTCTGGGATTTTTTCGTGAAAAAAACGGTCGCTATATGGTATCCCACGTGCCTCTATGTGTCGTCGTGTATGTTGTCGCAACAGTACTTCAGGTCGTCCTGGGTTCGCGCTTCGACTTTGAGTCATGATGGAGTCGCCACTGATCACTTTCGAGTTAAGTGAATCAGATCGATTTTGCCCATTTATTAGATCTGCATCTTACCATAGAATTATCGTGTTCGGGCGTCATTTATGATAGAGGAAGATGAACACCCTCGAATCGCCATTTCGATACCAATCAATTAATCGGTCATTTTAATTACAAAAAATTAAAGTTTAAATAAAAATTTTAATTTAAAGTCTATCCAAATTGTTTTACCTTTGGACGACTTTGAATCTTAATTGAATCCCCTTTTAAAAAAATGAAATTAAAGGAATAACAAATAATAAAAACTAATAAAATAAATAAAAAAATAAAATAAAAATAAAAACACAACGCTGTAAAACAAGAACAATGAATCAAGGTACCAATTTATAAAAAGGGGATTAAATTTAAAATTAATTAAAATTCAGGAATAAAATTACAAGTAATGACAAAAATGAATTGCATATCAAACCTTAAGAGACTACAAAAATAATTTAAATATTTCCTATTTGCACAAAGATACTCCGTATGTAAATGCCCTTTTCCCATATTTTCCTCATTTGTAACAAAATCTCCAAAAGCAAAAAAAAACATTCAGTGAAATTCTCTCTTCCCTCCCAAACCGAACTCCACCTACCAACCACCATCTGTCGTCAATCTTGCCACCACCCAAGGTGGTCAGAGGCCTTAAGATACCCTTAAAACACTCGTCTCACTCTTACGAGTCCCGATCTAAATCCCAACCCACTATACAATCCACACAACACCAAGATCTAGGAAAAAGGCCTCGTCTTTACCTTTTTTCGATGGCAACATTTTGACGATCTTTTGTGCTCCGATGGTCATCTCGGTGGCCACTACTCTCTCAGAAAACTAAGATTTTTCTTAGTTTTTTTAGTGCTTGAATGCAAAAATTTTTGTGATCTTCTCGGTTCTTCGCAACGACTTTTTATAGTGCTCGGGAGACTTTTGTTTCTTTGTTTCGATCCAGAATCTTTAGGATTATTTCCCAAACTCGATTTGGTTTGCATGGGTGCTTTTCGTTTCACATGATTAGTTTCCTTGTGTGTTTAGATTATTTTTTTTTGTTTCTTCATTGATTTATTTGATTTGGTAATGTTCTATGTTGACTGTGCAATCTAGTAAAAATTCTCAACGTTGTTCATCTAGAAATCACGCCCGAAAATCCTAGAAATGATGTTATAGTCGGCGTGTGGTCTTCACACGCCGTCTGGGTGGCCTTTGGTGGTTCTGCAAGGTTCTGAAATTATTTATGGGTTGGATTGGATCAATTCCAATAGACCAAATATGGCTGCGTGAATTTCTTTAGGGTTTTTTCTAACCCTAACCTGATACGTGTTGTGGATCATTTATCACTCCCTTGATCCAATGACTATCATGATTGCTGAGCTATATGCTAAAGTGTAAAACCCTAGCTGGCTTGAGCTATGGCAGGCTCCCTTGTTGGGTCAGACAAGTGGGTTGTTGCTGGACTTCGATAATATATATTATAAATTTTCAAAAATTATATAATTTGTTTTTAAAAACTATATATATATATATAAAAAAACTAGATAGTATATATTTTATAAAAATATTATAATATATAATATAATACTATAATATGTATTAATATACAAATGTGATAGTAACCCCCATACGAAAATAGGTGTCTACCAACATGTGGGGGTGATTCTGACAGTTCAGCTTATTGAACTGACCTGTCTGGAACGGTTTCCCTGAACTAGCCTTGGATCAATTGACTGAACTGACCCATCGTCTGACCCAAATAGTTAACTGTTAACTTTTTCTAAAGTCCACTATCTTTATGTTTTTTACGTCCTGGTTCTATTTTTTAGTTAGTTTTGCTAAATTTTGACTCGAAAGGCTTGTTTTACATTGTTTTCTATTTAAAGTATTGATTATGTTAAGTAAATTGCGAGATTTTGGACTCACTTTATGATGTTATGTTTTGAAGATACTCTCGTGTCTCTAGATCGCTCTCCAATAGATCCTGATCACTCATGTTCTGTTCAATTCGAGTCTGCCCACTCATCTCCATATACGTATAAGTCATGTTGATTGCTTATTAGATTATTTCTATTTAGTTGTTTGGAATATGTATTCATAGAGGGTTATTGTTTTTTAAGTTCCTATTCTGCAAGACCCAGTGTGACTGATCGTGAGAATCGTAAGGCTTAGCTAGTGTTATTTAACTACTATAGGTGTATTCTCTAGACATGTTCGCTGTTTTTGATGTATTATGGTTATGTTATATATATTTTCTGAAAGCATATTTGTAATATGATCATAATTATCTATGACATTTATGATTTTTTAACATTCTTGCATCACTTATTATCTTCATATTAATGCATTCTAGATTATGCACAAGATTAAATCCCCATCATGTCTCTATATGGGATTAGATCCCGTCCTATTTCTGTATGGGATTAAATCATCATCTTGTTTTTACATGGTATTAAGTCTCGTCCTATTTATGCATAGGATTAAATCCTGTCATGTTTATTCATGATGTTGTATCCCCATACTACTTTTTTTCTTTACCCTCTTCAATGTCCTAAATCCCCATACCCATTTCTATTTTCGACTGGGATCCTCTTCGGATGGAACATCCCCATCCTATTTATTCATGGAAAAAGGTATAGTTGTATGTTAATGATGTTACACTCTAAATAAGATATTTTGACGTTACTATTTATGTCGTATTCATGATGTTATATATATTTATTATTTTTTGTTTTACTATAAAAGATACATTGTTTTTTTAGTTATGTCTATTGGTTTTTTTAAATAATTTTGACTTTTAGGATTACGATTGGTTCTTGGTAGATCGTTTAGTAGCACATTTTCCTTTCAGTCATAGTACGATCATTTTCATACTTTATGCTATTTACTTTTTGTCGATTTTTGTCGATTTTTGTATACACTTATATCATATTTTGATATCTTAAATTATTTTGTCTACTTTGGATTTTGATCTCGTATTACAGTATTTATTATGAACTGTCACACCCTAATTTAGGGGCTAAATTTTATAAATTATGAAGTATTGAATTTAAGTGGTATTTTTGAAGAAATTGAGGATTAAAGTGTAAAATCACAAAGTTAGCAGACCATTTTATGAAGTGTAGAAAATTTAGGGACCCAGTCTTGAATTTACCCATTTTTCTTATCTGTTGAAAAATAAATTCCTCTCCCGTGCTCAGTTTTCCTAGATTTTCCCCCAATTTCCTCTCCCCCGTCAACCCCTTTTGTAACTCCTATTTCTCCACCGTCTGGCCACCGTTCGTCAATCTGAAACCACCAATAGATTCACCATTAAACGGAGAAAAAACCCAACCTATATCTTGTCATGAATCAACGTCGTTCGCCGTAAATCTCAACCGAAAGCTTAGTCGATTTTAACTCGATCATCGTTGGTTTTTCATCGATTTCAGTTGATCCGGCCACCCCTTCATCACACCTCCTACAACATTGGACTGAATGTCACCTTGCGCTCAAAACCCGCCAAAAATTATCTCTTTGTTATTGCTCAATCATCAGCCACCGTCGAATAAGTTGGTACATTTTAAATTTTACAATCCGTTATGTTTTAGTGAAATAACACTTGCATAAGACTCCAAAGGTCTTGATCTACAAATCTGGAAAATTTCACGTCGAACCGACGACCGGAGCCACCGCACGCGCCGCCCTTGAGAGTGGGCATCGCCTGTCATCCAGGGGAGCCGTTTGAGCCAAGCTGAGCTGCCTGGACCAAGCCGTTGACTGTTGACCGTTGACTTTGACCAAAAAGTTAAACTTTTTGAAAAGTCATATTTATGTTTTTCAACGTCCTGAGTCCAATTTCAAAGTCTATTTCGCCAAATTTGAACCCGATAAGCTATTTTTCACTGATTAATCACCAGATTTGATCTATTTTTCGCACTTAAGCTACGTTTCTGATGTAATTTCTATTGCTTTGTATCTGAGGAATCATGGGATGTTGAATTAAAGATCGAGATTGATCGAATGGAGATTTATTGGTAGATTGATATGTCATAAAAATCGAGGTAATACTCTACTACCTTTTGTATACTTTTCGGAACTCATAGATAGATGATAAATGCTTGATTCTAATGATTGGTCCATTAGATGTATTAATTATCATTGGAATTAGAGATAAATAGGATTAAGGATAGAACACTGTAAAATCCTCAGATGACTCGAAAAAGAAATAGGATGGGTGATCGAGAATAAACCTCAGTTCAATGATTTAATCAGTAAATCAATAAATCTCATAACCCATAAATTCTGATTAACCTCGTTATAGGTTTAATGTTGGAAATATTTTGATATGAAATTATCGAAAAGAGCACCTTGGATAAATTAAAAAAATGCCCTTGTACTAAAAAAATAACCAAGGCTTCCCCTAGTGGGGAAATTAACCTCCACTGAGCAAATGAGCAAAGTACTCTTAATGTTAATGGAACTAAAGTATTTTCAAGCCTAATTTACCCGAAGTAATGCCACTGTCGGAATTGAATAAAATTATAGAAATATCTCTACAGGGTAAAATGACCAAAATGCCCTTAAAGTGTAAAATGGCCTAAAGTACCTCTAAACCCTGGAATTACTAATACCATAATTCTGAAATGAACTGAATGGAAGTATTGTACGTATCTGAATCGTTGAAACGACCGAATTAGTCTGGAAACTCTGAAGTGACCGGGGTATACTTGACTAATAAATGAACTTGGCAACCTCAATGATTGAGGATTAAGTAAATAATTTGGATAAGTTTGGAAACTCTAATGAACTTACATAATGTATCATCCCTATGGGTTATGAACCATAAATCAAGTCAGCATTTCCTGATATCGTTGAAACGTGGAAATAAAATAAATATGTATGGAATATATGGTTTTCTCCTTAAGATATATTCAGTGATGATTCTGAAGATTATCTATGGACAAGAATTGTTGGTATTAAAGAGTGAATACCCTGGAAGGACAATGAATTGACCGTTTGACATGCATCAGTTCTGGGAGTTATTCAGCTTGAGTTGTTCGATAATCTAACATATCAACACAAATTATAAGTGTTGTAAATCTTCGTTTCTCCCTTATCAGCTCAAATTACTTCGGTCATATATGAAAACACAAGTAACTTAGATACAAAGGATTCTGAATACCCTATATGGTTCAATTAGACTAAAATCATGTTAATTCAATGCATACTCCTGAATACCGATGATTGTTTGGGTAATAGAATCACTCTTAGTAAATATGAATCTAGAATTATTCTGTATAAGGTTACTGAACACTTTCCTAAGGAACCTTAATCATAGCAGGATTCTAGAGTATCAACTCTAAAATGTCTGATTAGATCCATTAGTAATCAATCGCTTTCAATAGGTCCTTGTTCCTATAATTTGAACCAATTACATCAGTTTCATGTTTTCCATTTCTGATAAACTACCAAGTGCCTTTGAAAAATACTTGGATCCTCTAGTGTGTTCCACATGTACTATATGACGATTTTATATGTTTTGAAATGATTTTAATGAAAATATTGATTTACTGGTTTATGAACCATGGCAACATGGTATTTGATATTTGATTACGGTTTCCATCGAAAACTATGAATTTTTCTTGATTTATGGAATTATGGAATCTACTGGTTTATGAATTATGATTACCTAAAATGTGTTATCAGGTTTCCTGTTTTCACTGGAAAATATGATGGTTATTGATTTATGAACCATGAAATATATTGGTGACTACTGGAATTGTTTTATTTTGATATTAAATGGGTAGACTGAAATATGGAGGTACAGCTCTGATCAAGCTGGTAAATCCTTACGGACCTACTGTGATCCTTGGGTAGACCCTCAAGACCCAAGGAATTCCCTTAGGTTAATCATGGGACTATTTATGGTGTACAGGTGGAGATTAGTTATACGGGTTATTTCATTATCACGGTTATGACATATTACTGGAACACGATCCAGATATTACGATTTATGGCTAAAACTGATTTCTACTGGATAATTATATGGATAGGATTATGGAGTATAGAGGCACAACCTTGATCCAGCTGGTAAGTCCTTACGGACCTAAGGATACCCTTGAGTAGACCCATAGGCCCCAAGGCATATCTTAGGTTGTCTCATTTTGTTTTGTGCTTAGGTTAAGCCCATGGACGCAGTTTTGGGGAACTGCATAATGGAGTTTGGTTGGAGGGTTCCGCTATGGTTTTAAAAGATTTATATCTTTTCATTGGGCTTTGATTGGAACACACTAGACATCCTATTCGACCTCCTGAAAATGTGACATTGTGAATGCTTCCCATGAACTGAGATCTTCATGGCTTTTACTCGATGAACTACCAGTAGAACCCCAGATTATTTTAAAAATCAGTATACGTCTGATTTAATAAGGAAATTATATGGCTTTCCATTTATCTACATGTCATGTAGCATCAACTGGTAGTATTTTAATACTGAGATTTCCAAAGCTCACTCTGTTAGTCACATTTTCAGGTTACAAGAATCGTATCAGTGCATCTATCAACATCAGTAAGGGAGTTCTTCTGGCGTTGCTTGCAGAATATGGTACATGTGATTAGGGGGCATGTAGATTGTATTTTGTTTTATATCTGAGTCTAAAAACTTGTTTTATTTTTGAATATTGATAAATCGTTTTATGAGTTTACATGTTTTAATAGAAGTTTTAATTTTTCTGAGATTTTTACGGTGGGTCACTCTGGTGGCCCTAATATGACACCTCATATCAGATCGGGTCATCCGCATCGGTCTGGGGGTGTTACATTTAGTGGTATCAGAGACTAAGTTTGACTCACGTTTTCTGGATAGATCAGTCGGTCGAATGTCAAAAGATGTCTAATCAGTACATGCCCCTAGACTACAATCGTACTTTTCTGAGCCGGGACTCCAAGGTTGGGTCATTCTCTGTAATGAGCTAACCTAATTTTTTTATCCGTTAGGGCTCTACCTTTGCATAAAGGAATACCAATAGCGTTTTTCTAAACTCTGTAAAGTACTTTACGAATAATGTGAGAGTTACTCATTTGAGAAATTCTGACCGGACTCCATAAATGAAGTTGAGATATGTTACAGCTCTATGAACCTATTATCGTAGCCAAGGATGAATTGATTCCATAATGATAAATCTATTCTTTCTCTTTTATTGGAATGAGGAAGAGTTCTGATGAAAATGTATACTCAACTTGTTAAAGATTAGTAGAGGACTGATACTTCTGTAAAAGCTACTAGAAGACATGAAAGAACTGTTGGAAGTATCATTTATGCAATTTCGTGACTTGAATGAATTTCGAGGAATAAATTCTTTTAAGGTTGGGAGAATTGTTACACCCTAATTTAGGGGCTAAATTTTAGAAATTATAAAGTATTGAATTTAAGTGGTATTTTTGAAGAAATTGAAGATTAAAGTATAAATCGCAAAGTTAGCATACCATTTTATGAAGTACAGGAAATTCAGGGACCCAGTCCGAAATTTACTCATTTTTCTTATGTGTTGAAAAATAAATTCCTCCCCGTGCTCAGTTTTCCTAGATTTTCCCCAATTTTCTCTCCCCTGTCAACCCCTTTTGTAACTCTGATTTCTCCACCGTCTGGCCACCGTTCGTCGATCCAAAACCACCAATAGATTCACCATTGAACGGAGAACAAAACCCGACCCATATCTTATCGTGAATCGGTATTATTCACCGTAAATCTCAACTGAAAACTTTGTCGATTTTAACTCGATCACCGTTAGTTTTTTGTCGATTTCAGTCAATCCGACCACCCTTTCATCACACCTCCTACACCATTGGATTGACCTTCACCGTGTTCACAAAACCCGAAAAAAATTGTCTCGCCGTTGTTGCTCCAACGTCGTCACTCGTCGGTCACCGTCAGATAAGTTGGTACGTTTTAAAATTTTACAATATATTATGTTTTGGTGAAAAATAACACTTGCACGAGACTCCCAAGGTCTCTATCTACAATTCTGGAAAATTTCACGTCAAACCGACAACCAGAGCCGTTGCACGCGTCGCACCCTGAGAGTGGGCATCGTGTGTCCTCCAGAGGAGCCGTTTGAGCTCAGCCGAGCAGCCTGGACCGAGCCATTGACTGTTGACCGTTGACTTTGACCAAAAACTTAAAATTTTCGAAAAGTCATATTTTATGTTTTTCCATGTCCTGAGTCTGATTCTGAAGTCTGTTTCGCCAAATTTGAACCTGGTAAGTTGTTTTTCACTGATTGATCACCTAATTCGATCTGTTTTTTTGTAATTAAGCTATGTTTCTGATGTAATTTTGATTTCTTTGTATCCAAGGAATTATGGGATGTTGAATTAAAGATCAAGGGTGATCGAATGGAGATTTATTGGTCGATCGATATGGCACAGAAATCAAGATAATACTCTACTACCTTTTGTATGCTTTTCGAAACTTATGGATAGGTGATAAATGCTTGATTGTAATGATTGGTCCATTAGATTTAATTAATTATCATTGGAATCAGAGATAAATAGGATTAAGGACAGAACACTGTAAAAGCCTCAGATGACTCGAAAAAGAAATATGTCGGGTGATCGAGAATAAACCTCAGTTCAATGATTTAATTAGTAAATCAATAAATATCTTAACGCGTAAATTTTGATTAACCTCGTTATAGGTTAAATGTTGGATATGAAATTACCGAAAAGAGCACATTGGATAAATTACAAAAATGTCCTTGTACTAAAAAAATGATCAAGACTTGCCATAGTGGTTAAATTAACCTCCAGCGAGCAAATGAGCAAAGTACTCTGAATGTTAATCGAACTAAAGTATTTTCAAGTCTAATTTACCCGAAGTAATGCCACTATCGAAATTGAATAAAATTATAGAAATATCTCTAAAGGGTAAAATGACCAAAATGCCCCTAAAGTGTAAAATGGACTAAATTACCTCTAAACCCTGGAATTACTAATACCACAGTTATGAAATAAATTTAATGGAAGTACTGTACATATTTGAATCGTTGAAACGACTGAATTAATTTGGAAACTCTGAAGTGACCGGGATAGACTTGACTAATAAACGAACTTAACAACCTCAATGATTGAGGATTAAATAAATGATTTAGATAAGTTTTGAAACTCTAATGAACTTATATGATGTATCATCCCTATAGGTTATTAACCATAAATCAAGTTGGCATTTCCTGTTACCGTTGAAACGTGGAAATAAAATAAATACCTATGGAATATATGGTTGTCTCATTAAGATATATTAAGTGACGATTATGAAGATGATCTATGGACAATAATTTTTGGTATTAAAGAGTGAATACCCTGGAAGGACAATGAATTGACCATTCGACTAATATAAGTTCTGGGAGTTGTTCAACTCGAGTTGTTCGATAATCCGATATATCAACACAAATTATAAGTGCCCTAAATCTTCATTTCTCCCTTATAAGCTCAAATTACTCTGGTCATATATGAAAACACAAGTAACTTAGATACAAAGGATTCTGAATACCCCATTTGGTTCAATTGGACTAAAATCCTGTTAATTCATTGCATTCTCCTAAATACCCATGATTGTTTGGGTAATAGAATCACTCTCAGTAAATATGAATATAGAATTATTATGATAAGGTTCATGAACACTTTCCTGCGGCACCTGAATCATAGCAGGATTCTAGAGTATCAACTCTAAAATGTCTGATTAGATCCATTAGTAATCGATCACTTTAAATAGGACCTTGTTCCTGTAATCCAAACCAATTACATGTTTTCCATTTCTGATAAACTACCAAGCGCCTTTGAAAAATACTTGGATCCTCTAGTGTGTTCCACATGTACTACATGAAAGTTTTATATGTTTTGAAATGATTTTTAATGAAAATATCGATGTCGATTTACTGGTTTATGAACCATGGCAACATGGTATGTGATATTTTTGGTTACGGTTTTCATCGAAAACTATGAATTGTTCATGATTTATGGAATTTTGGAATCTACTGGTTTATGAATTATGGTTACCTGAAATGTTTTATCAGGTTTCATGTTTTCATTGGAAAATATGATGGTCATTGATTTATGGACCATGAAATATATTGGTTACTACTGGAATTATTTTATTGGGATATTATATGGGTAGAATGGAGTACAGAGGTACAACTATGATCAAGCTGGTAAATCCTTATGGACCTACTGTGATCCTTGGGTAGGCCCTCAAGACCCAAGGTATTCCCTTAGGTTAATCATGAGACTATTTATGGTGTACAAGTGGAGATTAGTTATACAGGTTATTTTATTATCACGGTTATGACATATTACTAGAACACGATCCAGATATTACGATTTATGGCTAAAATTGATTTCTACTGGATATTTATATGGATAGGATTATGGAGTATAGAGGAACAACCCTGATCCAGCTGGTAAGTCCTTACAGACCTAAGGATACCCTTGAGTAGGCCCATAGGCCCCAAGGCATATCCTAGGTTGTCTTATTTTGTTGTGTGCTTAGGGTAAGCCCATGGATGCAGTTTTGGGGAACTGCATAATGGAGTTTGGTTGGAGGGTTCCGCTATGGTTTTAAAAGATCTATATCTTTTCATTTGGTTTTGATTGGAACACACTAGACATCCTATTCGACCTCATGAAAATGTGACACTGTGAATGCTTCCCATGAACTGAGATCTTCATGGATTTTACTCGATGAACTACCAGTAGAACCCCAGATTATTTTAAAAATAAGTATACGTCTGATTCAATAAGGAAATTATATGGCTTTCCATTTATCTGCATGTCTTGTAGCATCAACTGGTAGTATTGTATTACTGAGCTTTCCAAAGCTCACTCTGTTAGTCACATTTTCAGGTTACAAGAATCGTATCAGTGCATCTATCAATATCAATAAGGGAGTTCTTCTGGCGTTGCTTGCAGAGTATGGTACATGTGATTAGGGGGCATGTAGATTGTATTTTGTTTTATATCTGAGTCTAAAAACTTATTTTATTTCTGAATATTGATAAATCATTTTATGAGTTTACATGTTTTTATAGAAGTTTTATTTTTTCTGAGATTTTTACGGTGGGTCACTCCGGTGGCCCTAATATGACACCTCATATCGGATCGGGTCATCCACATCGGTCTGGAGGTGTTACATTTAGTGGTATCAGAGCCTAAGTTTGAGTCAAGTTTTCTGGATAGATCAGTCGGTTGAATGTTAAAAGATGTCTGATCAGTATATGCCCCTAGACTACAATCGTACTTTTCTGAGTCGGGACTCCAAGGTTGAGTCATTCTCTGTAATGAGCTAACCTATTTTTTTATCCGTTAGGGCTCTACCTTTGCATAAAGGAATACCAATAGCGTTTTTCTAAACTCTGTAAAGTACCTTACGAGTAATGTGAGAGTTACCCATTTGAGAAATTCTGACTCGACTCCAGAAATGAAGTTGAGATATGTTACAGCTCTATGAACCTATTATCATAGCCAAGGATGAATTGATTCCATAATGATAAATCTATTCTTTCTCTTTTATTGGAATAAGGAAGAGTTCTGACGAAAATGTATACTCAACTGGTTAAAGATTAGTAGAGGACTGATACTTCTGTAAAAGCTACTAGAAGACATGGAAAAACTGTTGGAAGTATCATTTATCCAATTCCGTGACTTGAATGAATTTCGAGGAATAAATTCTTTTAAGGTTGGGAGAATTGTTACACCCTAATTTAGGGGCTAAATTTTAGAAATTATAAAGTATTGAATTTAAGTGGTATTTTTGAAGAAATTGAGGATTAAAGTGTAAAATCGCAAAGTTAGCATACCATTTTATGAAGTACAGGAAATTCAGGGACCCAGTCCTAAATTTACTCATTTTTCTTATGTGTTGAAAAATAAATTCCTCCCCCGTGCTCAGTTTTCCCAGATTTTCCCCAATTTTCTCTCCCCTGTCAACCCCTTTTGTACCTCCGATTTATCCACAGTCCTGCCACCGTTCGTCGATCTGAAACCACCAATAGATTCACCATTGAACGGAGAACAAAACCCGACCCATATCTCATCGTGAATCGGTATCGTTCACCGTAAATCTCAACCGAAAGCTTCATCGATTTTAACTCGATCATCGTTGGTTTTTCGTCGATTTCGATCAATCCGACCACCCTTTCATCACTCCTCCTGCACCATTGGATTGACCTTCACCGTGTGCTCAAAACCCGACAAAAATTTTCTCGCCGTTGTTGCTCCATCTTCGTCACTCGTCGGCCACCGTCAGATAAGTTGGTACGTTTTAAAATTTTACAATCTGTTATGTTTTGGTGAAAAATAACACTTGCACGAGACTCCCGATGTCTCTATCTACAAATTTGGAAAATTTCACGCCGAACCGACAACCAGAGCCGCTGCACGCGTCACACCCTAAGAGTGGGCATCGTCTGTCATCCAGGGGAGCCGTTTGAGCCGAGCCGAGCAGCCTGGACCGAGCCGTTGACTATTGACTGTCGTTGACCGTTGACTTTGACTAAAAACTTAAAATTTTCGAAAAGTCATATTTTATATTTTTTCCACGTCCTGAGTTCGATTCTGAAGTTTGTTTCGCCAAATTCGAACCCGGTAAGCTGTTTTTCAATGATTAATCACCCAATTCGATCAATTTTCTTATAATTAAGCTATGTTTCTTATGTAATTTTGGTTGCTTTGTATCCGATGAATTATGGGATGTTGAATTAAAGATAGAGGATGATCAAATGGAGATTTATTGGTCGATCGATATGGCAGAGAAATCGAGGTAATACTCTACTACCTTTTGAATGCTTTTCGAAACTTATGGATAGGTGATAAATGCTTGATTCTAATGATTGGTCCATTAGATGTAATTAATTATCATTAGAATCAGAGAAAAATAGGATTAAGGAAAGAACACTATAAAAGCCTCATATGACATGAAAAAGAAATATGGCGGGTGATCGAGAATAAACCTCAGTTCAATGATTTAATCAGTAAATCAATAAATATCTTAATGCGTAAATTTTAATTAACCTCGTTATAGGTTAAATGTTGGATATGAAATTACTGAAAAGAGCACATTAGATAAATTACAAAAATGCGTTTGTACTAAAAAAAATGACCAAGACTTCCCCTAGTGGTGAAATTAACCTCCAGTGAGCAAATGAGCAAAGTACTCTGAATGCTAATGGAACTAAAGTATTTTCAAGTCTAATTTACCCAAAGTAATGCCACTATCGAAATTGAATAAAATTATAGAAATATCTCTAAAGGGTAAAAATATCAAAATGCCTCTAAAGTGTAAAATGGCCTAAATTACCTCTAAACCCTAGAATTACTAATACCACAGTTCTGAAATAAATTGAATGGAAGTACTGTACGTATCTGAATCGTTGAAATGACTGAATTACTTTGGAAACTCTGAAGTGACCGGGATAGACTTGACTAATAAATGAACTTAGCAACCTCAATGATTGAGGATTAAATAAATGATTTGGATAAGTTTTGAAACTCTAATGAACTTATATGATGTACCATCCCTATGGGTTATTAACTATAAATCAAGTTGGCATTTCCTGATACCGTTGAAACGTGGAAATGAAATAAATACCTATGGAATATATGGTTGTCTCCTTAAGATATATTAAGTGACGATTCTGAAGATGATCTATGGACAAAAATTGTTGGTATTAAAGAGTGAATACCCTGGAAGGACAATGAATTGACCATTCGACTGATATCAATTCTGGGAGTTGTTCAACTCGAGTTGTTCGATAATCCGATATACCAACACAAATTATAAGTGCCCTAAATCTTCATTTCTCCCTTATAAGCTCAAATTACTCTGGTCATATATGAAAACACAAGTAACTCAGATACAAAGGATTCTGAATACCCCATTTGGTTCAATTGGACTAAAATCCTGTTAATTCAATGCATTCTCGTAAATACCCATGATTGTTTGGGTAATAGAATCACTCTCAGTAAATATGAATATAGAATTATTATGTATAAGGTTCCTGAACACTTTCTTGAAGCACCTGAATCATTGCAGGATTCTAGAGTATCAACTCTAAAATGTCTGATTAGATCCATTAGTAATCGATCACTTTAAATAGGATATTGTTCCTGTAATCCAAACCAATTACATCAGTTTCATGTTTTCCATTTCTGATAAACTACTAAGCGCCTTTGAAAATACTTGGATCCTCTAGTGTGTTTCACATGTACTACATGAAAGTTTTATATGTTTTGAAATGATTTTTAATGAAAATATCGATTTACTGGTTTATGAACCATGGCAACATAGTATGAGATATTTGATTACGGTTTTCATCGAAAACTATGAATTATTCTTGATTTATGGAATTATGGAATCTACTGGTTTATGAATTATGGTTACCTGAAATGTTTTATCAGGTTTCATGTTTTCACTGGAAAATATGATGTTTATTGATTTATGGACCATGAAATATACTGGTTACTACTGGAACTATTTTATTGGGATATTATATGGGTAGAAAGGAGTATGGAGGTACAACTATGATCAAGCTGGTAAATCCTTATGGACCTACGGTGATCCTTGGGTAGGCCCTCAGGCCCCAAGGTATTTTCTTAGGTGAATCATGGGGCTATTTATGGTCTACATGTGGAGATCAGTTATACGTGTTATTTCATTATCACGATTATGACATATTACTGGATCACGATCCAGATATTACGATTTATGGCTAAAACTGATTTCTACTGGATATTTAAATAGATAGGATTCTGGAGTATGAAGGCACAACCCTGATCCAGCTGGTAAGTCCTTATGGACCTAAGGATACCCTTGGGTAGGCCCATAGGCCCCAAGGTATATCTTAGGTTGGCTCTCTTTGTTGTATGCTTAGGGTAAACCCATGGACGCAGTTCTGGGGAACTGCACAATGGAGTTTTTTTGGAGGGTTTCTCTATGGTTTTAAAAGATTTATATCTTTTTACTGGTTTTGATTGGAACAAACTAGGCATCCTATTTGACCTCCTGAAAATATGATACTATGAATGCTTCCCATGAACTAAGATTATTCCGAAAATCAGTATACGTCTGATTCAAAAAGGAAATCAACTGGCTTTCCATTTATCTGCATGTCATATAACATCAACTGGTAGTATTGTATTACTGAGCTTTCCAAAGCTCACTCTGTTACTCACCTTTTTAGGTTACAAGAATCGTATCAGTGCATCTATCGACATCAGTAAGGGTGTTCTTCCGGCGTTGCTTGTAAAGTATCGTACATGTGATTAGGGGCATATAAATTGTATTTTGTTTTATATCTGAGTCTAAAAATCTGTTTTATTTCTGAATACTGATAAATCATTTTATGATTTTACATGTTTTAATAAAAGTTTTAATTTTTCTGATATTTTTACGATGGGTCACTCCGGTGGCCCTAATGTGACACCTCAGATCAGAGCGGGGCATCTACATCGGTCTGGGGGTGCTACATCTTCTACTCCTGTTTATAAATTTAAACTCAATATTTTGACAATACGTGTTTCTATATAAAAATTTTCATGTTTTATGTTAATTTGAATTTTTTCTTTGGTCTCCGAGATTCGGTCTTAACATCTAATATGAGTATAAGGGGTTACATTTAATTGTATCAGAGCCTAGGTTTAATTCTTGGACTGTATTACCCATTAAATTTTACTGTTCTAAAAATATTTGTTTCATGCATCAAAAAATTCTGAGTATGGGAAATATTTTCTAAAATATATATTGACTGTAACTTTTTTTATAAATGATTTTAAACTTATTTGTTTTCAAAATATAAATATTTTGTTTCGATACTCTAGTATCGGGTCTGACTTAGCTTATTTGAACCTTTTTATTTCAGACATAGTAGAAAGTATGCCACCCCGTAGAGGTCGACGTCCTTTTGTAGTATATCCTAGAGGTTGTAAAGCTCAATGTTGTAGAGGTCGAGCGACTGATTCTGATAGAGATCCACCAATTCCTGAGGTCGAGTCGTTTGAGGAATGTACTCCAGCATTTGGTTAGTAGAATTGTTAAGAATGAGAATTTATAAGACTAAGCTTGTCATCTGGGACGCACTAGTGTTATTGTGAAAAAGAAAGATGAGTCTATGAAATTATGTATGGATTATTGTCTTTTAAATAGGGTAAAAAAGAAGAACAAATATCCTCTTCCGAGGATTGATAATGTTTTCATCTGTTAAAAGGGTGCATTGGTATCTCCCAAATTGGATCTAACTAAGACAGTTTTCAGAATTCGATATGAACAATACGAATTTGTGATAATGTCGTTTGGTTTAACGAATGCTCCTAGGACACTTATGGATTGGATAAACTGAGTATTTTAGTTATAATTTGATTAATTGGTGTTAGTTTTCATTGATGTTATTGTGATTTGTTGTATGACCATGGAAGAAAACGATGTCTATTTTTGTATAGCTCTTCCAACTATTCGGTAGAAAAATTGCATGCTAAGTTGAACATGTGTAAATCTTAGTTGTCTAAGGTAGAAACTCAACTAAGGGGATAAGAATATACACAAGGAAGCACGAGATATAGTCGAATGATAAATTCCAAAGAATATTTTTGAATTTCAAAGTTTATTTGGATTTGTTGGTTACTATCGAAGGTTTATAAAGAACTTTTCGATGATTATATTCCCTTTGACCAAGCTATTGAGGAAAGACGTGTTATTTATTTGGACTACTAACTGCCAAGAAAACTTTAAGATGTTAAAAATAATACTGACACAAGCTCGAAGGTCAGTGTAATTAGAATATGGAAAAGATTATGTGAATTATAATAATGTGTCTCATAATGGTTTGGGATGTGTGTTCGTACAAAAGGAAAAGTTTTGGTTTATACTTCAAAGCAACTAGAGAATCATGAAAGAAATTATCTAACTCACGATCTCGAGTTGGCAACAGTTACTTTATTGATAAACATCACTATCTATATGGTGAGTGATGCTATATCTATACGGATCTCAAAAGTTAAAAAAATGTGTTAACTCGAAGGAGTGAAAAATGGATTGAATTCTTTAAAGAATGATGATGTGCTTATCAACAGCAAACAAGAAAAGCTAATGTGGTGGCTGATACGATAAAACTAAGAGACATTTCTATTATGAGTGTTTTAAATATGTGATTGTCTTTAAACAAAAATGGTGTTTTAATTATATAATCAAAGGACCAAGTGCTTGTATTGCTAGATAGAATAAATGATCTTCACAGAAAATATGAAAATTGGCATGCTTATCAAAGATAGAACAAGTATAAAAGGAGAAACTAAAGACTTTATGGGTAAGTATGATGAATGTTTATATTATCGAGGAAAGAGTTATCATCGAGTTTGTTTCTAAATGACTGACGAAATTCTTGTGCAGACTTGAAAATAAAAGAGATCGAATAACAAGAAGGTGATAAAAAAGTATTTCATAAATTATCACCTTGGAAAAAAAGTATTGTGGTTCAGACTAAAAGGAAAGTTGAGTTTGAGATTTATTGGACCTTATAAGATTATATAAGAAAATAAAAGAAAGAAAGTTGGCTAGATCATTGACTTGTCAGCTAGAATTTCCTCCGAAAATGGATAAGATCCATAATATTTTTCAGTTGGTGATGCTCATGAAGTATCAATCACGACCTTCGCATATTATCACCCCTTAGGAAATATATATTCGGCCAGATTTGACTTATGAAAAAGAACCAATACTTATTAAAGTTTTACAGATAAATCAGAGGTTTTGAAAGCTAATTGAAAAAAATAACAGGATATGAAAAAGAAATATCCTTATCTATTTACATCAAGTAAGTATTAAAAATTCGAGGATAAATTTTCTTAAGGGGTAAAAATTGTAATACGCCATAATTTTGGTTAGTGGCCAAAATGTAAATTTTGAAAGTTTATTAGTAAAGTATAAAATTGGGAAAAGTTTAGGGACCTAAATTGTACTTTTCCCAAAAATACTTTTTATTCCATAAATAAATATTTTAGTCTTGAGAGTGGGGTTTTATTAAAATCAGATTCTTGACATGGAAATTGTGTTAAAAATTAGAAAGTGTTAAAGTTCGGTAAATCGGATCAAATAGAAATTTTGAGAAAATTTGAAGGATGATAAATTAAACTTATAAATATTATTTCCACATTTTAAAATCATGTAAACTATTATGGAGCACTGGAATTGAGTATTTATTTTCATGTTTAATTTGGACCGTTGGATTTAAATGGCAAGATTGAAATTTTTGGGAAATTTGTTTTGTTAAATTGGAAAAGGGTAAAATATTTTGTCCATCTTTGTCTTTGGAAGATGATAAGGATTATGTGGGTTGGTATTATAGTAAATATCAAGTTTCATTACTGTCAAAATGAACATTTCACATTAAATGAAATTTTAATTTATTTAAAATTAAATTAAGGCCAAATTAACATGAAATGAAGTAAAAATTTTAATGTAATATTGGCTAAAATCATCCCATGGTCGAATACTCCATTTAAAGGCGAGACAAACTTTCTTTTCCATTTTTGAGCAATTTCATTTGGATTTTGGATCATGCCGTGAAATAGAAAATTATTTTATTCAAAAACGCTATCATTTGGTACCATTATTGTATGCTAATTTTGTATGTGTTCAAAGATCGCAATTTCTAGGGTTTATATTCACATTAGGGTTTATGGAATTGATGAAGGATTTTGATGTTATTGAGGTTGTAGAATCATTTCCAAGCATGATTGATGATTAAAATCACTTGTACATGATCACATGAACATATGAAATTTCAATCCAAATCTTAGGAGAAAGATGTGTTTTTTGATGAAATTAAGTTAGGGATTTGATTGTAGAGATTTTATAAGGTTGAATCGAAGTTCATTTCATGCTTGAATCGAATCAAAATCGAGTAAAATCATGAAAACCCTAATCTTGAACATACGAATAATTATGCCTTGACTATAGAGGATGAGAAAAATTATGGAAAATTATGTAGGGGTTGGAAATGATGTAAGTAGTATTCTACAAGCCATAGAAAAATATGGACCATTATGTAATTTTTAAAAAGTAAGGGGACCAAATTGACAATTTTGAAAATATTCTGGATTGTTGTGTAATTATTCAATAGTTGATGTACTATGTTGGAAATTAATGTTTGAGTGTTGAAATTGAAGTTAGGATGTGAAATTTTATTATTTTGGAAAGCTTGTAAAAGTTGAGTTTAAATAAAAAATATAGAAAATTTGGGAGCTTAAGTGAAAATGTTATGTGAAGTTGGGATAAAAAGGAACTTGAGTGTTCAATTAGAAGTTTTAAGGTCAGCATTTATGTAGTGACATAGAAATTGTATCGAATAAGCATCGGAAAATTTGTTAATAATTATTTTCCAAAGTATGTATGTGTTGGTAAGATTGTAACATTGTTTAAATTGTATATGTTTGGTAATGATGTTCATTTATATTGAGTGCTTGAAATAAAGATCAAATATTATTAAAGCTAAGGATAAGATTAAGGATGAAATGGGAATTTCTAAGGAAGGTTGCAAGCTAAGGATACTAGTGAGCACAAATTTAATTTGTACTTATGTTATCGAACAAAAATTAGCTTGCAATGAGCCAACGACAGAGTTACTAAGGTAAGAACTGACTCCTAATTGCTATGTGATTTATAGTTTATTCATACATGTGCATTTGGTGAGCTAATAGAATTAGTGAGCAAGCTGAAAATGCAAATTGGTGAAATCTGCCTAGATTTGTGTTTTGAACAGTAAGTTTAGAAAATAACCATAAATTCTAAAAAAATGATTAAAGCATGATTTTTATATACTTGGATTCTTATGTCAGTTTAGTTTTGTTTAGAACAAACATAAATTGATTTATAGGTATATATAAAAAGATATGAATTTTTAATCGATGATAGGTTAAAAAACAGGGCACCAGATTTTGCTCAAAGAAGATTCTATCTGTAAACTTTGAAAATTCATCACAAATTATACAAATTGAACTAGAAGAAGTGCCTTATATGGATAGATTTATATTTGAGTATAATTTCCATTTGTATAAACGGAAAAATATTTAAAGGTTTATATTAATAATACAGAATAATATTTCTTTAAAGGTAGTGCAAACTACCATAATATGAAATTATGACCAATATTTAGATTTAATCGAATTAGAAGAAAAATATCAAGTTAAAGCTGAGTGAGGCTCATATTTTGACTTTTATATAATGTTAAAATGAGTGCAATGCATGTATAACATTATATTTGGATGTTATATACGTCATTGGGTAGGACTTGCGATGAGTCTACCTTACTTATGTTGGCAAGATATTTATGTCATTCATTATATATTTAACATATTGTAAATATGTGAAAGGTTGAATATAAAATGCATTGATCAGTTATCATTACATATGATGTTTATCATGAACAGATATGATATTTATCATGAATCATATTTCAGGTATGAATTACGCAAAGGTTAGATGATATTGATATACCTTGCCATGGATGGATCAAATAAAAATAGATTATATGCCCAAGTATGTTATTGAGGGTAAGCGGTATTAATGGCATGCCATAGAGTCTAGTAGTTGCATATTAGGTATGACTAGAGTGTCTAGCAAAGGCAAATAGTGCAGGCCTCAGAGTATCTAGCGAGGACACACGGTACAAAACACTACGTTGTATAAGGTGGGCACTGTAACCCCCTAGACCCGGCCTATGCGTTTCGACTAAGTCTAGTGGATCACATTATGATTATTAAAGACATTTTTCGAAACCGTTATTCCATCAATATAAAATCACATTATAAATAACATGAAATTATAAACAAATTATACTATCAAAATCCAACTCGTAAATATAGTACCAATAAATAATAATTTAATTTAAAACATGTCTTCAAATTCAATATCACAATAAACCGAGCAGTATTAGCAAAAGAGTTATCATTATAAAATCCGATATTTTAAAATAAGGTCCATGTCACCAAAATAAAGTCAACTTGCCAGATAAAAACATTACAATTTGATTTACTTCAAGAGATATGTTGATCCTCCAAGTGCTCGAACCAAGGTATCTAACCAACAGTATCTGAAAGGGGAAAACATTTTCAAAAGGTGAGCTAGGCTCAGTGTGTCCCAACATTTCTATAAAATCACAATAGGTACAAATCATAGTCCAGTAATCTCACAAATTCGTAAAAGAGTTTAACTTTTTGAAAATCATAGTTTAAACCCTTTTCTGGTACACCATCAGTAGTTCCCAAAATTATTTTCCATATAGCTTACTTTATGCACATAGCAAAAAGAAAGCCGACTTAAGGATAGGCTATGAAGCTTGTATCCTTAAGCCCAAGTCAATAAGTCCATATAGCTTACCCTAAGCACACAGCAAAGGAAAGCCGACCAAATGAAACATCTTAGGGCCCTCAAGAGTCACATTAGGCCCAGTTAGCTTGATTAGAGCTATTCCATCATATTTCAATTCCAAAATTCAATTGCACCGAGACATAAATTCCATAAATCCAAAAACATGGTAATCATATACCATTTCAAAACAAAAATTAGATAGCAGCCATATTCCATAAATTGTCACATTAAATTGGTGCATCCATAAAACAATAGCCAATGAATTCGGTGTACCACATATTAAAACCAATAAAACAGTTCAATAATAAGTAGGGAACACACCTCGACAATAGGTTCAAATAGCAAATTTACTGATTGCTGGTTTCACCACGCTCTGCTACAATTTTCGAACGGGTGAATATTGGCACATGTGGTTTAACTGATCTAGAAGAGCTGGGTCGAGCTGTCGAACGATCCGAAGAGTCTCTTGTACCTTCAAACAATAATAATCTATCAGTCCCAAATCCTATTTAATTGTTCAAAGCTAGTCTTCTTAAGTATATAAGCATTTTTCGAGTTTGACTATCAATTTGGGGTATTTCGAGTCTGAATTTGACCAAACGGATTGCGGAAACGGAATCAGGACGTCAAAAAATATAAAGTATGACTTTTTGGAAATTCAAATTCATGGTCAAAGTCTAAGTCAACCACTTTGACCGTCGATTTGGAGGCCTTCGGGTTCGAATTTGACGAAACGGACAGTGGAAATGGATTCGGCACGTCGAAAACTATCAGGATAGGTATACTCGGAAAAGATTAACGGTCGTTTAATGCTCGGTCAAAGCCATTTTAAGTTTGGGTCAAAGAAAGTCAACACTCAACGGTCAACGGTCAACGGTCGGGTCGGGTCAACGGTTGGGTCGGGTTGGGTCAACGGTCGGGTCGGGTCAGACCGGTCAAACCGGTTCAGACCGGTCAAACCGGTTCGAACCGGTTGAAACCGGTCAAACCGGTCAGAACCGGTTGAAAATCGGTTAAACCGGTTTCCAGCAGCCACTCACCCTGCGGCGGCGCGTGTGGCGCGTGAGGCGTCCTCCGGGGCCCTAAAAATCCTGGAAAAATTTCTAAAAATTATTTTGAGCGATTTCGAGATACTTACAACGATCGGTTCAAATTTTTGAACGGCGGAGAGCTCGATTTCAAATCGGCCGAATCTTTGACTGCACCACCTCCTCACGCGCCGCCGTCTACGGCGGACAAGGTTGACACCGGTGAACTCGGAACGGCACAAGGAACACGATGGTGCGGGAGGTGTCGTAAACGGAGCAACGATCAGCGGTGAATTTAAGATTTTCTCGGCGATAGAGCTAACAAAACCGTCGCTACTTTGACTGGAAATTCCCAACGTTTGGCCGCGTTTCGCTTCAATTAATTTGAAGGGTTTGTTCCTCGCTCGATGATGAACACAACGGTGGTTTCTAAACAACAATCGGAATTCGGACGGCGTCGGAATCGAGTTTGGAAGTTGTGTGCGTGAGGAAGGATTTGTGAAATTGATTTCTGTTTTTCAAAACAGAAATCACGCATATAACAATTGTCTGCCGACACTCCAAGGTTAAATTCAGGGCTTGGTCCCTGAATTTTCTTTAACTTTAAAACAAGCTCTAAGTTTTAAAATCTTTCAATTCAGTCCCAAATTTTCGCCAAATTTTCACAATTAAACCCTCCAATTTCAATTAAATATTATTTTGAAAATCGGGTTGTTACAATTCTCCCCCTCTACAAGAAATTTCGTCCTCGAAATTTACCTTATAAGAATAGTTGAGGAAACTGAGCCTCCATTGACTCCAATGTCTCCCAAGTAGCTTCTGAGGGGCCTCGATTACTCCACTGAACTTTGACCATTGGAATTCGCCTATTCCGAAGAACTCGTTCATCTCTCTCTAAGATCTGAATGGGCTCCTCTTCATATGACAAATCAGGTCTCAGCTCTACTTCTTCAACCTGAATAATGTGACATGGATCTGGATGGTATCGCCTTAACATAGACACATGAAAAACATCATGAATACGACTGAGGTGGGAAGGCAACTCAAGCTGATAAGCAACAGGTCCAACTTTCTTCAGAATACGATACGGCCCAATAAATCGTGGACTCAATTTACCCTTACGCCCGAATCTCAATACTTTCTTCCACGGTGAAACTTTTAAGAAGACCTGATCACCAACCTCAAATTGTATATCTTTCCTTCTCTGATCTGCATAAGACTTCTGCCTATCCAATTCCTCTTTTAAACGGCCACGTATCAATCTGATTGTGTCCTCCGTCTCTCGCACTAACTCAGGTCCCAACGTTTTCCTATCACGCAACTCAGTCCAACAGATCGGAGTGCGACATTTACGCCCATAGAGTGCTTCATAGGGTGCCATACGAATGTTGGTCTGATAACTGTTATTGTAAGCAAATTCAGCCAACGGCAAAAATTTCTCCCAGCTACCATGAAAATCGATTACGCAACCCCGCAACATATCCTCAAGAATCTGAATCACTCTCTCAAATTGACCATCAGTTTGTGGGTGAAAGGATGTGCTATAATCCAATCTTGTTCCAAAAGCCGTATGTAGCGCCTTCCAAAATCTCGAAGTAAATCTCGGATCTCGATCAGAAATAATAGACAATGGAACACCATGCAATCTGACAATCTCTGAAATATACAATCTTGCCAACTTGTCCAAAGTATAATTTACTCGCACAGGAATGAAGTGAGCTGACTTTGTAAGTCTGTCAACAATCACCCAAACTGAATCTTTTTTCGAAGGAGTCATAGGCAAGCTAGTAACAAAATGCATAGTAATACGCTCCCATTTCCATTCAGGAATCTTAATAGGCTGTAACAAACCTGATGGATGTTGATGTTCTGCCTTAACTTGTTGACAAGTCAAACACCTCGCTACAAAATTTGAGATGTCCTTCTTCATGCCGATCCAATGATACCTCTCTCTCAAATTTCGATACATCTTATCTCCACCGGGGTGCATAGCATATGGACTACTATGAGCCTCAGTAAGGATAGTCTGTCTCAACTCAGCATCATCAGGCACACAATACCTACCTTTAAAGCATAAAACTTTATCCTGATCAATTGCGTAATCTGAGTTTGTCCCCTGCTCTACTTGCTCAAAGATGGAAATCAAGGAGCTATCAAGGGGCTGCTTAGCTTTGATCTCATCAACCAAGGTCGGCTTAACTTGCAATTCTGCTAACAAAGTGCCATCATCATATAAATTCATCCTGGCCATTAAAGATCACAACTCCGATACCGTCTTTCGACTCAAAGCATCCGCTACAATGTTAGCTTTACCAGGGTGATAATCAATCACACAATCATAATCCTTCAGAAGCTCTAGCCAGCGCCGTTGTCTCAAATTAAGCTCCTTCTGGGTCAGGAGATACTTTAAGCTCTTATGATCCGTGAAAATATAACACTTCTCTCATAAAGATAGTGTCTCCAAATCTTCAAGGCAAAAATCACTGCTGCTAACTCCAAATCGTGAGTAGGATAATTACACTTATGAGGTCGTAGCTGACGGGATGCATAAGCCACCACTTTACCTTCCTGCATTAAAACACAGCCAAGTCCTGAGTGTGAAGCATCACTATACACCGTAAAATCCTTCCCGGACTCTGGTTGATCAACACTGGTGCTTGAGTCAAAACCGCCTTTAATTTCTCAAAGCTCTCCTGTTGTGCCTCGCCCCAGTCAAACGGCACATTCTTCCTTAACAACTTTGTCAAAGGAGAAGTAATGATCGAGAAGCCCTCAACAAAACGTCGATAATAACCAGCCAAGCCCAAGAAACTGCGGATCTCAGATACATTCTTAGGTCGTTTCCAATTCATAATAGCCTCTATCTTGTTGGGATCGACCTGAACACCTCGCGCAGAAATAATATGCCCCAGAAACGACACTTCTTGAAGCCAAAATTCACACTTGCTTAGTTTGGCATATAGACGATGCTCTCTCAAAGTCCGCAGAACGATCTTCAAATGCTCGTCATGCTCTACCTCAGTACGAGAATAGATCAGGATATCGTCAATGAAGACCACCACAAATTGATCCAAATATGGTCGGAACACCCGATTCATCAAATCCATGAAAGCTGCAGGAGCGTTTGTCAAACCAAAAGGCATCACTAAGAATTCATAATGACCATATCTAGTGCGAATAGCCGTTTTTGCAATATCTGATCCTTTAACTTTCAATTGATAATACCCCGAACGAAGATCAATCTTAGAGAATACAGTAGCTCCTCGCAATTGATCAAATAAATCATCAATCCTGGGTAGTGGGTATTTATTCTTGACCGTCATCTTGTTCAATTTCCGATAGTCAATACATAATCTTAGCGACCCATCCTTCTTTTTCACGAACAGAACTGGAGCTCCCCATGGTGAAGTACTATGTCGGATAAATCCTCGATCGAGTAATTCTTGCAATTGGACTTTCAACTCTTTAAGTTCCCTTGGAGCCATACGATAAGGTGCCATAGAAATAGGTGAAGATCCCGGATAAGTCTCAATCTCGAACTCTACCTCTCTATCAGGAGGTAATCCAGGCAACTCCTCCGGAAAAACATCAGGAAACTCGCTAACTGTACGAATCTCCTCGATCGTGGACAATGCACCCTTGGTGTTCAAAATACAAGCAATGAAGGTCTCATATCCCTTCCGGATCATACGATCAATTTCCATCGCTGAAACTATATTGGAGAGATAACCACGCCGTTCACCAATTAACACAACAGTCCGACCATCTGAAGTCTTCAGAGTAGCCCGCTTGTATTCGCAATCCAGCTTTACCTTGTGTTTATTCAACCAATCCATTCCAAGAATTAGATCGAACTCCTCTAAAGGAAGCTCCATAAGATCAGCGAGAAAAATTTCTCCCTGAACCTCGAGAGGACAACGCCAGAATACTTTATTCACTAATACCGCGTGTCCTACTGGACTTGTAACTGTAATAGTATTTTCAGTGTTCTCGATCGGAATCTGAAGGTTTCGAGATACTGAACTCGATACATAGGAGTGAGTGGAGCCATTGTCCAATAATGCAAAGTATGGGGTAGAATAAATAGTAAATGTACCTGCAATAACCTCAGGCTCATCTCTGTCATCACGACGTCTAGTTGCATAAACCAAAGCTGGCTGTCTAGCCTCAGATGCTGTTGGCCCTCTATTTTGCTGAGGTCGGGCTCTACTGTCTGTCCTGGACGCTGATCCTCGAGTCTTTCCTTGACTACGATCTCTAATTGGGGTCTGTACTGTAGTCTGCGAACGCATAGGAGTTTGGGTAGTGGTCTGCTCAAACGAAACTAACTGAGGACAATCCCTCCGATAATGACCACTAGATCCACACTGATAGCAAAGACCCATCTTCTTACGACACTCTCCTGAGTGTTGTTTACCACAATACTCACAAAGGGGCCCATTATAATACGACGAGCAACCGCCTCGACTGACAGCTAAAGGTGAGGATGCTGTAGGCCTGAAACGTGTATTGCTTCTCTGAGGGGCTGAAGTACGAGTCCTCTTTCCGGACTGTGCTGATGACTCCATCGGGCCTGAAAATTTCTTAGATCGATCTTGATCAACACGCTCTCTACCAGAAGCTAAAACCTCCACCTCTTCCGCATCTTTGGCTCTGCCCACCAGCACATCAAATATCTCATCCTGATGGGTTACAACTTGCCTACGCAGCTCGTATCTGAGTCCAAGGGCAAATTTACGACATCGATCTCTCTCCGTAGGTACCATACTGAATCCATACTTCAGTAATTTCAGGAACTCGATCTCATATTCAGAAACAGTCATGTCTCCCTGAACCAGGTCTTGAAACTGTTGTCGTCTCTGAGCTAAGTAGCGCTCTCCCAGAAAACGACTCCGAAAGCGATCCTTAAAGAAATTCCAGGTCAAACGATCGGTATGAACACTACTGGTCACTGACTCCCACCAAGTGTAGGCATTACCATCTAACATTGCTACAGCACCCAGATATCTCTTAGTTGAGTCCAAACCCAACTGATCCATGCGTCTCTCTGTATTCTGGAGCCAATCCTCAGCTTCAGTAGGAGCTCCACCAATCTGTCCCCCAAAAGTTCTAACTCCATTGGCAATCAACGTCTGTGAAATAGGAACCTCAGATACAACACCAGTAGCTCTAACTGCTCCCTGTATTAACTGCAGAAACTGTCTACTAAAATTCTCATCCAATGCAACTCCAGTAGACTCTGACTCAATATCGGTCGCTCCTATGATCGGTGTAGTCATGCCAATACCATCGGTAGGTGGCATATTCGTTGGTGTCGTAGGAGCAGGATCACCTATTGGAGGTGGGGGATCTACTCGTATCTCATCAATCGGATCTGCAAATCTAGCTACTCGACCTCGTCCACGACTAGTTCGACGACCACGTCTAACACTCATTTTAGTAGATCTCGAGATTACTACAGAAGATAAACTTAAGGTTAGATAAGCACTTGGAGTCTCGAACATAGTTAAAATCTTAATAACTTTGTGACATGGCCTTAGTAACTCGTTTTGTAAAATATTTCAAAACTGTATTTTCAATGTGGACTCATACACAGTCCGAGGGTTAAAAACCAAAAGCTCTGATACCAATAAATGTAACCCCCTAGACCCGGCCTATGCGTTTCGACTAAGTCTAGTGGATCACATTATGATTATTAAAGACATTTTTCGAAACCTTTATTCGATCAATATAAAATCACATTATAAATAACATGAAATTATAAACAAATTATACTATCAAAATCCAACTCGTAAATATAGTACCAATAAATAATAATTTAATTTAAAACATGTCTTGAAATTCAATATCACAATAAACAGAGCAGTATTAGCAAAAGAGTTATCATTATAAAATCCGATATTTTAAAATAAGGTCCATGTCACTAAAATAAAGTCAACTTGCCAGATAAAAACATTACAATTTGATTTACTTCAAGAGATATGTTGATCCTCCAAGTGCTCGAACCAAGGTATCTAACCAACAGTATCTGAAAGGGGAAAACATTTTCAAAAGGTGAGCTAGGCTCAGTGTGTCCCAACATTTCTATAAAATCACAATAGGTACAAATCATAGTCCAGTAATCTCACAAATTCGTAAAAGAGTTTAACTTTTTGAAAATCATAGTTTAAACCCTTTTCTGGTACACCATCAGTAGTTCCCAAAATTATTTTCCATATAGCTTACTTTATGCACATAGCAAAAAGAAAGTCGACTTAAGGATAGGCTATGAAGCTTGTATCCTTAAGCCCAAGTCAATAAGTCCATATAGCTTACCCTAAGCACACAGCAAAGGAAAGTCGACCTAATGAAACATCTTGGGGCCCTCAAGAGTCACATTAGGCCCAGTTAGCTTGATCAGAGCTATTCCATCATATTTCAATTCCAAAATTCAATTGCACTGTGACATAAATTCCATAAATCCAAAAACATGGTAATCATATACCATTTCAAAACAAAAATTAGATAGCAGCCATATTCCATAAATTGTCACATTAAATTGGTGCATCCATAAAACAATAGCCAATGAATTCGATGTACCACATATTAAAACCAATAAAACAGTTCAATAATAAGTAGGGAACACACCTCGACAATAGGTTCAAATAGTAAATTTACTGATTGCTGGTTTCACCACGCTCTGCTACAATTTTCGAACGGGTGAATATTGGCACATGTGGTTTAACTGATCTAGAAGAGCTGGGTCGAGCTGTCGAACGATCCGGAGAGTCTCTTGTACCTTCAAACAATAATAATCTATCAGTCCCAAATCCTATTTAATTGTTCAAAGCTAGTCTTCTTAAGTATATAAGCATTTTTCGAGTTTGACTATCAATTTGGGGTATTTCGAGTCTGAATTTGACCAAACGGATTGCGGAAACGGAATCAGGACGTCGAAAAATATAAAGTATGACTTTTTGGAAATTCAAATTCATGGTCAAAGTCAAAGTCAACCACTTTGACCGTCGATTTGGAGGCCTTCGAGTTCGAATTTGACAAAACAGACAGTGGAAATGGATTCGGCACGTCGAAAACTATCAGGATAGGTATACTCGGAAAAGATTAACGGTCGTTTAATGCTCGGTCAAAGCCATTTTAAGTTTGGGTCAAAGAAAGTCAACGGTCAACGGTCAACGGTCAACGGTCGGGTCGGGTCAACGGTCGGGTTGGGTCAAACCGGTCAAACCGGTTCGGACCGGTCAAACCGGTTCGAACCGGTTGAAACCGGTCAAACTTGTCAGAACCGGTTGAAAAACGGTTAAACCGGTTTCCAGCAGCCACTCGCCCTGTGGCGGCACGTGTGGCGCGTGAGGCGTCCTCCGGGGCCCTAAAAATCCCGAAAAAATTTCTAAAAATTATTTTGAGCGATTTCGAGATACTTACAACGATCGGTTCAAATTTTTGAACGGCGGAGAGCTCGATTTCAAATCGGCCGAATCTTTTGACTGCACCACCTCCTCACGCGCCGCCGTCTACGGCGAACAAGGTTGACACCGGTGAACTCGGAACGGCACAAGGAACACGATGGTGCGGGAGGTGTCGTAAACGGAGCAACGATCAGCGGTGAATTTAAGATTTTCTCGGCGATAGAGCTAACAAAACCGTCTATACTTTGATTGGAAATTCCCGACGTTTGGTCGCGTTTCGCTTCAATTAATTTGAAGGGTTTGTTCCTCGCTCGATGATGAACACAACGGTGGTTTCTAAACAACGATCGGAATTCGGACGGCGTCGGAATCGAGTTTGGAAGTTGTGTGCGTGAGGAAGGATTTGTGAAATTGATTTCTGTTTTTCAAAACAGAAATCACGCATATAACAATTGTCTGCCGACACTCCAAGGTTAAATTCAGGGCTTGGTCCCTGAATTTTCTTTAACTTTAAAACAAGCTCCAAGTTTTAAAATCTTTCAATTCAGTCCCAAATTTTCGCCAAATTTTCACAATTAAACCCTCCAATTTCAATTAAATATTATTTTGAAAATCGGGTTGTTACAGGCACAACCCAACCTCAACACTACAGTGCATTATTAGGTGAGCAAGGCTCGACCTCAGCACTACAGTACAATATTTGACTCCTATACATGTGTCATCATAAAGTTATACGTTGGACTATGGTTTATTGGTTAATAAATGATAAACAAGCAAATAAGCTTACGAGCTTCTAGAATGAATGACAAGTATATTGGTAAGAAACTTAATATCTAGTTATATCATGTTAATATATGGTAACATGGTTGGAATACAAGTAAAGTGATCATATTGCATTGAATATTATTATTTATTTAAATTTTTTTTGTTGCATTGCTTTAAATATTCATATGATTTCCTCACTAAGTGTATACTTAGCGTGTGGTGATTTTCACGCATAGGAAAGAGAAGGAAAATAAGTAAGGATATGAACTTGGCATCAATCACCAAGGAAATATTTACAGGTAACAATGATGACATCATGTTGTGTTCTTAATATAGTTAGTATTAAATATCATTAGTAATATGAATAAATATTATGATATTAAACTATGCTTAAAAAATAATTTGGGTTTTAAATTAAATGTGTTAGACAGTCTTATTTATTTTATGAAACATAATAAAATTGTCTATCACTACATGAAACTGGTTTTGAATTGGTAACTAAAAATATAATATTACATTTTTTCTCCGAATAATTATTTTGTATAATTGTTCAAATTACGGAAATGGTGATGTTTGAATGAAATAAAATTTTACTCAATTCAATTAAAGAAATGTTTTGAATTTCTGATGTGAAATCTGTAACTCGTATTGGTTCGTGTATACGGGTTATGGGTGTTACATTATGCTCCCTATGGGTTCGACAACATTTTTTGCTACCACTTTATTACTTGAACGATATGTATACTTGCATTGAATGTTATAGCATCTTACGTAGCATCCAGCTTTTTCTGTCGTTGTCAATAAGCATCGGTTTGGTTTAGGGTTTTTTATTTTGCTTACTTTGTTGTTTTCTTTTTTAGTTTATTATATTTTTGCTAGTGTATGCCTTGAAGCAACGAATAATTAGAGCCATTTGATATAGAGATTGAAAGAACTTTTAGGAGATGTCGTCGTGAAGCTGCTATGGCTGGACAAGGGAATGATATTTTACCCTTACTACAAAATAGAGAGAATGATGAGTATCAAACTGGCATTGGAGCTGGGCAACTATATCAGAACATGGTTGATTTTAATATCCCTACTGTGAGCATGTGGTACCAAAGTTGGATGATCTGCATCTTGGCATTGTGAGGACAGTTATTAATGCTGCAAATTTTGAGTTAAAGTTTGTTTTGTTGCAAAAGCTACAATCTATGGGACAATATGGAAGATTTATTACTGAAAATCATAGGGATCATTTGAGAACATTAATGGAGGTTTATGATTCTTTTATTCAAGAAGTTGTTCCAGATGAGGCACTAAAGTTAAAGTTATTTCCTTATTCAATGTGTGATAATGCATGTGTTTGCTTGAGTTCATTGCCACCAGGTTCTATAACATCCTTGAATGAGTTAGTACAAAAATTATTGTTGTGGTTCAACCCGCCGAACATGAATGCTAAGCTTCAAAATGATTTACCTTCATTCAAGCATATGGAGGATGAAAGCTTGTATGAAGCATGGGAAAGATTTAAGGAATTGATGCGGAAGTGTCTTATACATGGATTCCTACATTGGACTCAAATGGAGATGTTTTATAACGGGTTAAACATACATACTCATATGGTGGTTGATGCTTCAGCAAATAGAGTTTTGATGGATAAAACAAACCATAAAGCATATGATATCCTAGAAATGATATCCACTAATGATTATATATCCTAATACGCGAAAAATGTTTGGCTGACATAATACTGTAGGAGTAGACTATGAATTGTTCAACTCTATGGCATCTCAGATTTCACCATTGGCTGAAATGGTGAAGAAATTGTAAAAAAATAGGAGGAATAAACGAAGTCAAAGATACATCTCTCATTACTTGCATTTATTGTGGTGATGATCACAATTTTGATGAATGCCCCTAAAATTCAAAGTTTGTCTATTATGTGTGGAATTATCAAGGGAATGAAAATGTTTTTGGCAATACAAACAATGCAAATTTCAGAAATCATCCCAATCTTTCTTGGAGAAGTTAGAAATTTGCAAATCCACAGCATCAGTACTATCAGTAGAAACATTATACTCAACAAAATCAGATGCCACAACCACAACTATAGTAACTTATTACTCAGCCACAACAAAGACAAAATTATCAAGGTCAATCTTCAACCCAAACTTCAACTTTATCACCTTTTGAATATATGATGAAAGAATATATGGAAAACAAAACAACTTCGTTAAGGGGTATAGAAAATCAGATGGGACAAATGGCTAATGTTCTAAATAGTCAAATGCAAGGAGCGTTGTCTAGCGACACTAAGAATCTAAAGCAAACTGGTAAAGAGCATTACAAAATCATTACTATAAGAAGTGGAGTTCATATTGGAGAACCAGCTGAAGAACCTAGGAGAAATGATGAGGAAGTTCCTAAGAATGGTAAAGGGAAAAGCAAAGAAGGTGAGCCTGAGCCACCTCTGAGTCATTTCACAGTACCAAAATTTGGGTAGTGTAGCAATTCAGAGTTAGTTCCGATAACAACCCCTATTACATCTGACGCTCAGCCAAATTTAATGCCTCAGCAAAAACAACCAAAAATACCTCCAGCATTTCCACAGTGCTTAAAAAAGACAAAGAAAGATCAGCAATACAATGCCTTTATTGATATCCTTTGCTAACTCACAATTAATATTTTATTGATTGATGATTTAGAGAAAAATCTGAACTGTATCAAATTCATGAAGGAAATTCTTTCGAAGAAAATGAGACTTGGTGAGTTTGAGAGTGTCGTTATTACTGAAGGTTATAACGCTATGGCTACTAGTCAATTGCCACTAAAGCTTAAAGATCCAGGGAGTTTTACTATTCCTTGCAACATTGGTGACACATTTTGCTAACATAAATCTAATGCCATTTTCAAATTTTAGGAAATTTGGGAGATGCGAAGCGAAGCCCACTATGGTTACTTTGCAACTTGATGATCGTTCTACCATGCATCCAAGTGGTACTGTGGAAAATATGCTTGTGAGAGCATAAAAGTTTATTTTTCCTATAAACTTCATCATTTTAGATTGTGAAGTAGACAAAGAGGTTCCAATTATTCTAGGCCACCCACTTTTTTCCACAGGGCAAGCTTTAATTGATGTTAAAAAGAGAGAATTGACTACGTGCTTTAATGATAAACATAATACTTTTAATGTCTTAAATAATGTCTATTATATAGATGAAAGTGCTAACTGTTTTTCACTTAATGTAATTGATATTTTTGAACAAAAGCATTTAGAAGAATGTTACAGCGCATATAGAGTCATTAGTGATTCAGTGGAAATTGAGGAATTCTTGGATGATGTAGGAGATGAATGTTGTAGAAAATATATACAGAATATCGAACATTTAGAAATGCCTGATCATATTATTAGAGCACCGAAGTCATCTATTGAACAACCGCCAAAATTTGAATTGAAACCTCTGTCAGAGCATCTAAAAACCTTAAAGAAAATGAAACACTGACAGTCTTTGTTGTAGCATAGCTTACAGCATCACATGAATCTCAATTGATTGATGTGTTGAAGTAGCATAAAAAAGCTATTTCTTGGAGTATTACTGATATAAAAGGCATTAGTCCATCATTTTGCATGCACAAAATTCTTTTAGAGGACCCTAATAGTAGCTCTACTGAACATCAACGAATATTAAATCCAACCATGAAAGAAATGGTTAGGAAGGATATTATCAAATGGTTAGGTGTTGTAATTATATATCCAATTTCGTATAGCGATTGAGTCAGCCCTATGCAATGTGTTCTATAGAAAGGCGACATTAATGTGGTGACAAATGATAAAATTGAATTAGTGTCTGTATGATACCTTTTCTTTTCATAGAATGCAATTTGGGTTATGTAATGCTCCAGAACATTTTAGCATTGTATGATGGCCATCTTCTTCGATATGATTGAAGATTATCTTGAGGTTTTTATAGATGATTTTTTCAGTATTTGGGCAAGATTTTGAGAATTGTTTGAACAACTTGGATGCAATATTTAGATGTAAGGAAACCAATATAGTTTTGAATTGGGAAAATGCCACTTTAAGGTCAAGGAGGGTATAGTGCTAGGGCATCAAATTTTCTACCATAACATTGAAGTAGATAAAGCAAAAGTAGAGGTTATTGAAAAATTAACACCTCGAACTAATGTGAAGGCAGTTTGAAGTTTTATGGGTTATGTTGGTTTCTATAGAAGGTTTATTAAGGATTTCTCTTAATTTGCTAACTCATTGTGTTCATTACTAGAGAAAAACATGAAGTTTATCATTTATGAAGAAGTACTTAAATCTTTTAAGATAATTAAGATGAAGCTTGTAAATACCCATGTTATTATAGCACCAGGTTGGAATTTTCCCTTTGAATTAATATATGATGCTAGTGATTTTGTTGTAGGTGCAGTGTAAGGGCAACAAAAAGATAAAATTTTTTGCATGATACATTGTGTGAGTAGAGCATTGAATGAAGCCCAAGCTAATTACACCAAAACTGAGAAAGAGTTGCTCACTATGGTGTTTCCTTTTGACAAATTTTTTTCATATCTAGTGGGTACAAAATTGATTGTCTACATTGACCACTCAGTGTTGAATCATTTATTTGCCAGGAAGGATACAAAACCTCATTCTATTCAATGGATGCTTTTACTCCATGAATTCAGTATAAGAAGGGATCTGAAAATCAAGTGGTTGACCACTTATATAGGTTAGAATCTAGCAGCAAAGATGGAAACAATTTAGTAATTCCATATGACTTTCTAGATGAATGACTGTTAGTTGGTACAACATTATTGTGGTACGCTTGTTTTACAAACTATCTAGTTAGTGGAATAATTCCACCCGATCTTAAGTATCAAGCCCGAAAGAAATTTATGAGGGATGTGAAGCAATACCATTAGAAGGAGATAATGCAATGATCAACTCATACAGTGATGTATTCCTCAATATGAAGAACAAAACATTCTACATCATTGTCATAGTGTCCCGAATGGAAGACATTTTGGTGGTATGCATATAGTAGTGAAATTGCTTCAATATGGATATTATTGGCCATCATTTTTCAAAGATGCCAATGAATTTGTAAAGCATTGTGATCGCTACAAGCGAATAGGGACTATTTCTCAATGAAATGGAATGCCAATGCAACTTATTTTGGAGATCTAGCTATTCGATGTTTGGAGATTAGATTTTATGGGTCCTTACCCATCTTCATGTGGAAACCTCTTTATTCTAGTTGACGTAGAGTATGTATCCAAATGAGTGGAAGTTGTAGCCTTGCTAAAAAGTAGTGCTAAAGTTGTACTGCGATTCTTGGACAAAAACATTTTCACTCATTTTGGAACTCCCCATGCTTTTAACAATGATGAAAAATCCCAATTAGTCATCAAGTTGGTAGAGCATTGAATAGATATAGTGTGAAGCATAAGATCACGATAATGTATCATCCACAATCTAGTGGTCCAGACGAGGTGTCCAATCGAGAAATCAAGCAAATTTTTTAGCAGGTGATGAACCCTTCTAGAAAAAATAGGTCACAATGGCTTAAAAAATCATTATGGGTTTATAGGACTACTTACAAGACTCCATTAGAGATGTCTCCTTATCATCTTTTTTAGGGTAAAGCTTGTTATTTACCTGTGGAGCTGGAGCATAAGGCTCTATAGGCATTAAAGGGGTTGAACTTTGATCTAGATGTTGCAGGTGAAAAACGAATGCTAGAGCTCAATGAGTTAGAAAAACTTCAAAATAATTCCTATGAGAGTTCATGCATTTACAAAGACAAGAGTACAAAGTGGAATGATCAAAATATTTTTCCAGGGGAATTCATTGCTTGGTAGCAAGTGTTGTTGTTTAATTAAAGATTAAAGTTATTCCATGGGAAATTGTGTTATCGTTAGTCATGTCCTTTCGAAGTTCTTGAAGTTTTCCTCATGGTGTAGTGCTACTAAAAAATTCAGTGGATGTAAGCACATTTAAAGTCAATGGGCAACGTTTAAAGCATTATTGTTAGCAACAAAGCCCTAGCATTGCACACTAAGCGACCCCCCTCCTTTTTGATATTTCTAGCCCTTTCGAATAAGTCAATTTCTTTGACATTTATTTTTATGTTCTTATTTTTATTACTTCTTTTTGTATAGTACTTTTGTTTCGATCACTCTCTGCCAGATATTTTTTGTTGCACAACTCTTTTCATTTTGGCGTGCATCTATCGCTATACTAAAGCCAAAGTGATACAAGGGTACCTCTATATTTTTTACGATAAAATTCAGAATGAGCTGTCCACCATTTACCCCTTCCATTTTTCACTGTCCACCTTACTCAATCATAACCGCCCATTTAAAATCAACCATTATCCCTCCACCTTTGAATTTTAAATTTTAAAACTTTTATCCCCTTTTTCACGCAATCTATTTACTATCATTTACTTTCTCGTTTATTTACCATCATCTTCTCTGAGTCTGAAACCCTTATTAACCCTCATATTCATTTTCATCATCTAACTAAAATTCACCATGGCACCCAAAAGGAAGACGAGAACAAAGCTGTCTGGATGTACGCCCACTCTGCCCCTTATTGTACCTATGCCACACAAAGTTTCTCTCTCGTAGGAAGTTACCAAATTAATGGATGACGAACATCAACGATGTTATGAAAACAAATTTGATGGTCGAGACTTTTTCTATGATCAAGGTTTCGATTTAACTACCAATGATAAGCCTCAGATCTTCGATTATACTTCCCAAATGGTAGAGCAGTTAGGATGGGAGAAGTTTTGTGGTCATCTCGACGACATTAACAAACATGTAGTTTTGGAATTTTATATCAATCTCACTGATTAGACCAAACGAGTAGTCTTTATTCATGAAAATATGGTCCATTGGTAGGTAAAGGCAATGAATAATTTGTTGGGTATCACCGAGGAGCCATGTAAACATTCAACATATGTGGAAAACTTAACTGAGGAAGAATTGGAGCAAGTAAGATGCGATGCCTATCTACTCGGATGTTCTTGGCCGAAATCAACGACTGAAGTCTAAACCATTAAGCGACTTGATTTACATCGAGATGCAAGTGTATGGTTTATTTTCCTTAGAAGTTGTTTAATGCCAACGATGCACTCTTCGACAATTACAAATGATTGAATTTTGCTTCTTCGTTCCATTTTATCGGGGAGAAAAATTTATGTTGCCAAAATTATTTATGTTGAAATGTTTGCTGGTGCCCAGAAGACTCTAGGCTATTTATATTTTTCATCATTAATCACTGCACTGTGCTACCAAGAACAAGTGGTTGCCTTATCTTCTGATCAGATTATGGCATTGTTGAGCCATTCTCAGCATAATCAATCCCAGATGCACAGTGCCCCAGTTCAGTATTAGGAATATGCAAATACAAGGGATCTAGCGACCAAGACTATGTTCGCCAAGTTATTTACGGAAGTTGAAGGACTATTACCTACCTTGCCAGTGAATATCTTGGAAGACCTTATGCAGTCAGCCATGCTTGATTATGGGCATAGCTAAGCTAGCACTGAGAATACTAATACCACAAAGCCGGGTGGTGAAGAAGAAACAATGGCCACAAATACCAAGTCAATAGATTCTGAGGAGGAAATAGAGGGTGAAGAAGAAAAATGAGTCAGTGAAAAAGGACGAGGACTCAGAGAATTCGACTGAAGTTTTGCCGATGGATGAGAAAATTCAAGAAGAGAAAGAGAATGTGTGTAGCGAGCAGCTGCAAGAGAAGGCCAGAGATGTAGTTAATGCTCCAACTGAGCAAGTTGAGGCTTAGTTACTGAATTTGAATAAAACTATAGCTAAAGGAAAAGCTACTACTTTTTATGAGCCAAAATTGGATGCAGTGCCAGTGGTATGTAATGCCATCGCTGTTTTCAAGCAATCATCTACTACTAGTTCACCGGAGAGCACTCCCATCGTACAAGCTGCCAGTGCTAAGAGACCAGAACCATAAGCAAATATAATGCTTGTTGCTACAACATCCATAACTCCAATCTTTGATATTGTTGTGGTAAAAGCCATGACAACATCGGCCAGTCAAAAGATGAAAAGCTCGGTGAAGGCAAAAACAATAGCAAAGTGTATCCGACCAAATGTTCTCATCCCGCGTAAAAGCCCAAGAAAGCCCACTTAGGGGAGTTGTGCTTCCCTTTCTCATATTTTATTTTTTTATTTTTTTATTTTTTTCTTGTTTTCTAGTTAATGTTGAATGCATTAGGGACAATGCATCCCTTAGGTTTGGGGGTGTGTTGTTAGGATTGAATGTTCCATTTAGAAATGTAGTTTTGCATATAGAATTGCATTGGTAATGCCATAGGATAATTTTGAAGAAATTAATAAAGTTGTTAAGGGAATTTTAGTGATGCCCAATGATGAATAATTGAGATGAAATGTTATAGGGAAAACTATAGAATCTTTTCGAAAATAGGATCCTTAGAATTTTTTGTACACTTACGTGTATGTTCTCAATACTTAGATAATTTAGAAATTTTTAAGTTGTAAATCTCTTATCCTTATTAGATGCTATAGCATTAAAAAAAGAGAAAGAGAAACCTTAGGGAATAAGTTGGGTAATACTGGTAATAGCTCCTACATAGTGAGAGAAATAAAATGGAATTCCAACATTGGTGAGGAAATATTGATGTGGCATTGAATATCATTAGCAGAGAAGGTATGAATTTTTCTAACTTAGCTAAGTATTGATTGGATAAACCTAAATTGCACACACTACACTCTAAGGATTCTAAATTTGACGAGATAAAATTGCATTTCCTTGTTTGACATTACATATTGGCTTCACATCATTGGCTGAGGGTTGAAAAATAAACTTTTCTGCTTGGTTAATTTCTTAAAGTTATTATGTGGCATTGTTGTTAGTTCAAACATTTCATGCATGTTTTCCCTTAGAAAAAGCAAACACTTAGGTTTTATGGTGTGATATCTCTCCAAAAAAAGTTATCTTTAATAGCCTTTTTCACCTATGCCTAGTTTAAACTTGAGTATTTTTAGGACCATTTTAGGATTATTTTTTCTGAACTTTATACATTTACATGTTAGGAACTTTTTGGGGTGATAAGGGCCAAATTTGATTTCCGTTGCTGTAAACTATTACACTGATGCTGAAGTATTGTAGAAAATGACAAAGGGTACTACAACAGGCAATAGAGCTCCATACTGTTGGTAAAACCTTCTGGATTGGGAAAACTGGTTCAGGAAGCTGTCATTAGGCTGGATATAACCTGGAATGTAGATATCTCTCATTGGGAGATGAAAATCTCACCCAAGCTATAAAAGGGGAGAACTTGCGTACCAAAAAACGTGACGATCAATAGCCATTCAAAGTACCCAAATTTCCACTTTCAATCTTCATACGCCATGGAAACCTAGGCCTCTCCTAAGGATTGCTAGAGCATAAGAAAAGCTTGCTGAGTATCAACAACGGTCAGTGGATCACCATTCAAGGCCTTATATTGAGAGAGTGAGTGATTTGAATGTTTTGAACTCTGATTGGATGATATTGTGGATTTCTTATTTTATTTTTACTTTGATACTTATTTTATGAGCTTGGTACTTTATAATTGTGAGTAGAAATACTTATAATTAAACATATAATATTTTTTATTATTTTTAGAGATAGATTTAGTTGATTTTCTATATACCTTTGAAAGCATTGGTGTTGTTGAGTGGCATAGTGCGCGCTGAAAAGTACGCAACCAATTGATTGGTGTTGTTAATATACTGAGCTTTTAAATGATGAAAATAGTTAAAGTAGTTCAATACATTTTAATTGATGATGATCGAATAAATTGGGTAAGCATCGTTGCATGAGATTTGAAGTTCCTAATATTTCATCCATTGATTTGATAGCTGACTTTGTACTTTCTGGAATACTATAGCATGAACCGGTGTTTTTCCTTATTGATTTTACTACCCTTCTCTTTAGTGTCTCTTACACTTGAAAAATCCTATATTTGCAAACTCTACTCCCTGTGGGTTCGACATTCGTAGCATTTAATTGCTACCACTTTATTACTTGAATTATACGTATACTTGCGTTGAATGCTATAGCATCTTACGTAGCATAATCTGGCAAGCCCGAGAGGGCACCATAAATGATAATTCGAGTACCTTTGACCTTAGAGCCAAAAATATGCATGTAATGGGCCATAGAAATTTACCCCATTTGAAACAATTCTAAAACCATAGGGACTTTCGAATAGGTGTACATAAAGTAGAAATCGACTATTACCCTTGCTAATTCATTTTATTCTTACATGCAAAAGTATGTGAACTAGAAATAATGCAGTTAGAGTTTATTTTTATGAACAAAGCATGGGTGTAGAAATTATGTACATGTAGGATATATTTTAATTATGTTTGGTTATATAGTATGTAGGGCATGCTTCACCTGCTTTTATTTTATTGGTTATTTGGTTTATACTAACTTGTTTATTTTTATTTTATTTTTTTCCTTACATCACATCGTCACAATGATAAGTGCTTAATTTAGTTAATATTTTTCTTTTTTATTTACTCCTTAATCATTGGTTTTTGTGGCTTATTTCTTCATTTTGATTCATTTTCTATGCAGGACGTCAGATTCTGTAAATTACACTAAAAAGGAAAGAATTCTGTAGTTTTTTTTTTAGTTTTGGAATCAAAGTTGGACTAATGGGCATGAATTTGGACATCAAACATCCGACGAGGTGATGACATCATCACCTTTTAGAAGATCCAGTCAGCATTTCTTGAAGCACGAATGATTGGCCTCATGTTTCTGCAATTCATATTTGGATTAAACTCAAGTTTTAGGATAATATTTTAAACCTTATATTTTATCTTTGTTTAGGTATTTTAGTTTAAATAGATGTTAGCATTTCTTAGGATTTAGGACATTATTTTAAATAACATTTTATTTTATCTTTGTTTTAGGTATTTTAGTTTAAATAGTTTTAAGTGTTTTAATTAGGATTTAAGATATTATTTTAGGAATTATCTTTAGCTTGTTTTTAGGAATTTGAAGGCTATAAATACCCTCTCAGGGTAAGCTTAAAGACATATCTCTCACATCTGAAAATTAAATCTTCTTTTTCTCTCTAGCTTTCTCTCTATTTTTCGCATACTTCCTTTATTTCCCTTTAAAATTTTGTTTGCAAATTTGCTGAGTATGACTTTAGTCATGCTCAGCTAAATTCCTTTGAAGCCAAAGGTTAAAGAGAAGGTTCAATTCCAGACGTGATAATTGTAAGTTACTTAAATTGTTTCGAAATTTTCTCTTTGTTTTCTGAGCTTATTTTTCAAATAAAAAAATTTTTCAAAACCAAAAGTCGACATTAGTCTGGATATTGTTATGGTTAACGTTGGAAGAAGGATTGGCTTATTGAAGCACATTCAACTTTCCAAGAACACACTTAGCAAAATTGTTGGCTATGATGAAACTAAGATCGAAATCATTTATTGTTGAAACAACATAATTCGAGTTAGCAACGAGGAATTGTTCTTGTAGTAGCCGACGAGAATCTTGAAGTAAAGATCTGTTTCGATGATCTGAGGAATTTGAGTCTAAGCTGAAGTCTGAGGCTACTTTTACCATAAATTTTCTTTATCCTTATCTCTTTTATTTATTTTTAATCTTTATCTTTTAATTTCTTTAAATAATTTAAACCCCTTTTATCTTTATTACTATTACTATTTATTATTTTTTCCCTTTTTAAATTATAATTATTTATTTTAGTTTATTATATGTTTCCAACTTTATCTGGAATTATATCTTCTTCTAAATCAAGAAAAAGTTTTACTAAATTAGAAACACTGCAGTCCCTGTGGATCGACCTTACTTCTCTATACCACTTTTCCTTTCTATTAAGATGCCATGTCGTAATAATGTGATTGATGTTTTCAGTGCTTCACAGGGACCACAACCCATCCAAATTGACAAGTTCCTAAATGACGCAGCAAAACTCAAGTTTTAGTAGATGAAAAAATGAAGGGTTTATTTCGAGCAAGGTTTAGTTCTTCATTCAAGCACTGAAAAAGGATTTGATTCTAAAGTTATGGAGGTGATCAACAAACAGAAGTGGTAAACATTTGTGGAGCATCTAGAGCCATTGTAGTGATTTTGGTTCATGAGTTCTACGTTCATCTTACAAGCCCAACTCAGTCAAATGTCTTCGTTTTGAGGTGAAATGATCAAGTTTACTACTATAGCGATTAGGCTTGAATGATGTTGTAGATCATCATACTCTATTTGTAGAGAGTGTTGATGCTCAAACCTACCAAGAGATTCAGCTCGACTTCTTTTTTAAGGGATATAAATAGGAGGAGTCCCCTAACAACAAGATAGCAGTGGAAACAAAGAGCCTTAAACCCAACGCAAAGCTGTGGAATTATTTTTCAAAACTCGCCTGATGCCTACCTCACATCACACAACTGTTTCCCTCTTTAGAATGTTTTTGTTGCATTCCATTAACATGGGCGGACCAATCAACATGGGAATGATCATTGTGGATGAAGTATATGGTTATATCAAGAGGAAGTTGAGCCCCTTATTATTCTCGAATTTAATCACAATCTTCTATAGAATGAAGAAGGTCTCTTAGGACACTTTTGACAAAGTGGTCCTAAGGAAATAAGGGATAACACCTAAAAAGAACCCAGACATGAAAAGGATATGACGCGGATACTCCAACATAGACGATTGATGGTGATGTCAAAACTATTATTGCAGCGAGACTAGATGTGGCAATCGGTCATTCAGATCGGAGCATTTCAGGTCAGGCTGTATTCGGTTTAGGTTTGGTTTGAATAAGATTCAGTTATGGTTCAGGTTTAGTTCGGGTCTATAAAAATATAGTCCAGGTCAGGTATCGGTTTGGGTCAAAATTGGATCGATTGGATTTTGGGTAATGTGAAAATCAGATCGGTTAGCTTTAGGTTTGGTTTAATATCGAATTAGTTGGTTTTAGGTCGGGTCAGTATCAGATCGGTTGATTTCAATTTGAGTCAATTTGGATTTGTTTTAGTTAAGGTCAACTTTTAGATTTTCAGATCAATTCGGGTTGGTTTCAATTTGGGTCAACCGGCATCATTCTTTGTCATCATAATCATTGGTGTTACTCTTTTATTACATGTAATTCAGGAATTTTATATGACAGTATATTGTCAAATCCTAAATTTGAGGTTAGAAGCAGTGTTTTGAAAATTGGATCGGACCGGTCGATTCAACCGGGAACCGCTGCCTGGTTCATTCTACACCGGTTAAACCGCTACTAGTGAACTGGAAGGAACCGCTAAACCAGCTATGAAACGTTCGAACTCGAGTCGTTTGTTAAACGAGCCGAGTCGAACTCGAGTATTGCTGAGCACGACTCGAACTCGAAAACTTTAAAGTAAGCTCAACTCGACTAAAAAACTCACGAGCTAAAAATTATCAAGTTCAACTCGAACTCGAAATATAATATTGAAACTTGAACTCAAAAAGGCTCGAACTCAAAAAAAAAATTAGAAGTTCGATTAAAGCCTGAAATTCGAGCTTGATTGAAGCGAAAGAATAGTTCGCTCTGCCTCACCAAAAGTCTCCATGATTTTGAATGTCAAATTACTTCTATTATTTATAGAAGTCAGTTGGGATGCTCTTCTATGTTTCTTAGCCATGTGGGATTGTTTTGTTTTCATATTTTTACTCTTTAGACTTTTGTGATGCTCTTCTATATTTCTTAGCCATGTGGGATTTTTTTTAAATTAAACCACACAACATCGTTTGTTATGCTTTTTTTAGTCCCAAATTTATTTTTTGATTATAGTTATATAATTATATTTATTATTTAATATGTTTTACCTTAAATATTATGTTGCAGTTTATTTGAATCATTTTGTTTCACTTGATTTTTTGGTTTTTAACTTATATATGTTATGACTTGCTTTCAATATGACTTGTGATATAAAAAATTATTTTTTATTAAATGTTTTTGGTATTCTTATTTAATTTTTTAAATAATTAATTAATTATGATGTCATCCGGTTCTTCCGACCGGTCTGACCGGTTCGACCGGTTGAACCAGTGAACCGGTAGCTCGGTCGGTTCGCTGACCGTGCTGGTTCTGAAAACCATGGTTAGAAGTTTAGTTTTAATCAAATAATCAATCTAATCAATAAATTTTTAACATTTAAAATTGAATATTAACTCAAAAATTTTGGAAGTATAAGAATAACTTTATAAATCCTAATAAATTTTAGGATTGATTATAACATTATCCTTCAACAGTTTTTTACTTTTACTATTACCGATTATCATGTATCACATTTAAAAAATACATAAAATATATATTTGATTTAATTTTTTATACTACACCAAAAGGTCCAAAACACGTACTTTGCTGCCGTCTCATTAACACCTTGGTCTCCAATTCTAAAATGCAGATTTATAATCCCTAGTTTCTCAATTCTTACTCACGGTCGTGCTTGACGCAGATCACTTTTCTTCTGTCATTGTTTCGGTGCTCCCATCGTCTCAAACCGTCACTCGTCACAAGCAGCCAAAGACTTAGAGCCATCCAACGTCATTGTAGATGCTCGATTTGTCCGGGGTCTTATTCAATGATTAATACGAGTTTATTGTTATAAGTAATTATATATATATATATATATATGCATTAAGTAATTAAATAAATAAACAATTAAAAACACACTAAACATGCTGTTTGATTTTTACAAGCCCAAATCAATACAAGTTACAACAGGCCCAATACCAGGCCCGAATTCCGTGAGCCCAGATCTGCAACCCACTTGGAGAAACCCTAGGCCTGTTAGGGTTCTAGCTTCTGTCCAGGTTCCAGCCGCTGTGCACTCTGGACCGTTGGATCTGCTCCCAATCCAACGGTCCAGATCAAAGTACCACTAGGGTTTTCGCCCTATTTCTGGCACCGCCAAGCTACCACCGTTGGATCGAACGAGATCCAACGGCTCTCGATCCTCCTTGAGCCTCAAACCAGCGTGCACATGGAACCCGAGATAGTGCTCGAACTTATCGAGGGAGACCCACGTTTGTCGGCCATCTACTGAGACCAAAGCCACTATTATCTCCGCCCGTGCTCACCATATTCGAACAGGGATCCTGCCCACCAAATAAACAGAACACGAGGAAGCAAAAACGAGGATTTTTGACTAAAATAACAGGAAAAAAAGGTTGGTCATTATCAGTGGGAAAATATAAAAATGAACCAAGAACCAGAGAGAAAGAAAGGAGGAAAAAGGACGAGAAATCATCATCAACAAAAATCCAATAAACGAATCATCAGAGGCGATCATCGAGGAGGAATGAAGGTTCATCGAGAAATAGTTAGTAAACACTCATCAACAAAAAAAAACGAAACCATCCATTAACAGAACAGAAAAGAAAACCAAGGAACTCGTCACCAACAACCAGTGGAACCCAAAACGCAGATTAGAGCCGCCAACACCAACCAAAATTTTGGAAAGCAAAACAATGATCCTTACCTTCCTGACTTGAAGAGGAGAGCCATCATCATCGCTTGAAACCCGAGCTCGGTTATGTCCTCGAGGGTAAGGTTTTCATCTTGAGGGTACTGTTGTTGCATGCTATAGGGGTCGAGAAGTTGGGGTTTTTGAGGACAAAACAGAGAGGTTTTTTTTTTAGATTAGCATGGTTTATGCTTTGGGTAGAGACGTTCTCTAAGATTGGGTGTCTAGTTTTGGAGGCTTTTGGAGTGTGAAGCCGGTTGGGCTTTCCCTAGATCTCAGTTTTTAGGTTGGTATTCAAAGGGGTTGTTGTCGGAACGAGGTTAGGTGACGTCTAGGCTCCTCATCGGAGCCATCAGGCGGCGGAGGCCACGGCGGTTGGGGGCTTCGGTGAGGGTTGAAGAAGAAGAAGGAAATGTGAGAGAGCAAAACGGCTGGGGGGTTTGTTTAAGCTAAGATGAGAATGAGAATGAGGATTGGGGTTAAAACTTACCCTCTGTTTCCATATATCCAAAACGCCAAAACGGCGTCGTTTAGGATAGGTTCAAAATGGCAGCGCATTGAGTCTGGGAGTGATACGCCGCATTTTAGGATAGTTGGGTTAATATGGTACGAGATCCTTCAGTTTTGAACCTGTTTTGTTTTGGTCCTTGAATGTAATCTGTTTGTTAGTAACTTGGGCTTCTTATTTTCCGAGCATTCTGTTTTAGTCCTAAATTTCTGTGTTTGTATTTTGGTATGTGTATTGTAAACGTGTTATGTTTTAATCCTCAGCCTATGTTATTTTCCTTTTTTTTCACATTTAACTTGTAATTTCTGTTATTTGGTAATTTAATCCTAGTTGTTTTGATTAATTTACTGATCAGTTTGTATTTTGGTTGCCTAACTTTAGTGTTTGTCATTTTAGTCTTATATGGTAGCATTAAATTTAGAATTGGGTTTTTAGCAGTAAATTTAATTTTTGTTCATAAGTAATGACATTCATATTACTATTTTATGTATGGTATGTACATTTTTATGTATGTATGTGTTATGCAATTTTTATTTTATTTTCAGCCTTAAGTAAATGAGATAAATATTACATTTGCAGTTATTAAATGATTAGATATAAGAAAATATTTGTTGCATATTAGCTTAGCAGGTTTATTTGTTTAATATATAATTATATGTGCATTTTTAGATTTAAATATATATTCGAATGAGTTGTATTATTTAACTAGTTTATATATGATATCCTCATAAGCATAACTCGACATTATTACAATATCCTTTTAATTTAAAATTGTTTTAAGTGGGTTGTCTTAACTGATTAGATATCCACTTTCGACGATTTTAAATTAAAAGTGTATCCCATCAGTGACACCTAAGAAATTGATTTATCATTTTAAAATTTGGGAATGAAAGAAAAAGAAATGTTCAGCTATTTAAATTTATCGAGAAAAGGTTGTTATAACTATTTAAGATCTGGTCTCGGCATTTGTAAATAATCGAACATTCTTTATCTTTCTAAAGGTTGGGTAATTTTAATTTAATCTATTTTGGTGCTTTTGAATGTTGTAAAATTCATATGTTGTTTTGTCGGGGATCATAAACCAATTTAAAATCGAATTTGTAAATTTCATTGCAAAGACATTAATTAATCGACGAGGTACCGATTTAGGGCGCTGTGGGGGTGCTAATCCTTCCCCACGCGTAACCGACTCCCGAACTCATTTTTGGTAACGCGGACCTAAATTTGTGGTTTTAATTAAGATTAATTTTTATTTAAAATGACAACGTTTTTGGGTGTCCAATCACACCCTAATCAAAGATTGGTGGCGACTCTTCGAACCTGTGTTTTTATCGTGAATGAATTCCCAAATTTTCGAAACGAGAGGTTTTCTAAAATCACATTATTTTTAATAAAAAATCAAACATAAAGATCATAATTTAAAAATGATGCGGTTTTCAAAATCTCGCTCCCTCAAAGGTTTAAAAATCGTTTTGACAGTCATTACATCAGGTAATTTCTTAGTTTCAGCCCTCACCACCATCATCAATCTTGAATCAATTTTTAATCAATCGGTTCCAATGTTGATTTATGATTTATGCTTATAGTTTTTATTGTTTTTTTTATTGTTCTGCTGAGAGAAGGTTGTGTTTTTCTTATGTCATAGTAGGTTCCGTCATGGCTTGGTTAAGATTTTGAACGTGTGTTTTGATTTTGGTATTTTTGTGTTTGTCTTTGACATGCATGTGAGTTCTAAATTGATACTAATAATATTTTTTCTTTGTTTTGACAGTAATGAGATCAAATGATAATACTTCTAAGGTTCAAGTTGATACCAAGAACGTTCTCATATCGGATTCACAACATGAATCACAATATTTTTCTAATAGACGAAGCAATGTTTGGACACGTTTTCTCAGTCTTGATTTGATAGAAACTAAGGATGAAAAAGAAAGGGCACTTTGCAAATACTGCAAAACTGCTTCCTTGGTTTCTAACTCATATCATGGAACATCTACTATGCAAAAATATCTTACCAAATATAAAAACTATTTTACATATAAAGCTAGTATGTGAACAGAGAGAGAAGGATCAGAAGATAATGTTTATGACCAAAAGGTTTACAAAGACTTGGTAGCTAGAGTAATTATAAAGCATGGATATGTTTTTTCTTGGGTTGAACAAGAAAGTAATAGAAAGAGTCATGCATATGTAAGCTATCAAATTAAAAGTATATGTAGAAACACTGCAAAAGCTGATTGTTTAAAATTTCATAAAACTTTGAAAAATAATTTAAAGGAGACTCTTCGTAATGTTTATAGTCATATTTCTTTTACATGTGATATGTGTACATCTTGTCAAACTGAGGGATATTTGTGTTTGACTGTTCATTATGTAGATGCTAATTGGAAGCTAATAGTAGAGTTTTGAACTTCCAACATATTGATTAACTGCACACTGGAGTAATTTGTATAGTGTTTTGCTAGACTTACTTCAGGATAGGGGTATTCACTATAAGATTTTTTCATGATCGATGTACTGCACATATGTTGAATCTCATTGTTAAGCATGGACTTAAGGTCATTGAACATATTGTTGTAAAGATAAGAGATTGTGTAAAGTATATTAAATGGTCAGAATCAAGGAGAAAATACTTTTTGGCGTAGTGTGAAATTAGCAAAGATAGAAGAAACTAAAGGGTTGTGGCTTGATGTCCCTACAAGATGGAACTCTACATATATGATGCTTGATAGGGTTATTTTATACCGTGAAGCTTTTAAGCAGATTGTGTTGTTTATTCTTCTTTCTATCATTGTCTAGACACCGAAGAGTGGGAAATGCTTGAAAACATTCGAGATATTTTAGAATCGTTTTTTGATATGACTGAGTTTTTTTCAGGAAAAGAGTATCCTACTACATATTTGTACTTTAGGAATGTTTGGAAAATCTTTATACATTTGAGATCGTTGAGGAGAAGTAGTGATGTAGTTTTGAAAACAATGACAATAGAAATGAAGAAAAAGTTCCATAAGTATTGGTTCAATTCAAGTGAGGATGATTATGGCTCATTATTTACTTTTGCGATGATTCTTGATCCTCGTTGTAAGTTATCTTTTCTCAAGTATTGTTGTGAAAACTTATTTGAGAATGAAATAGAAGCTAATTTGAAGATTGCTGATGTCAAATTTAAGTTAGAGAAGCTTTTTAAAGAATATATTATAGAAACATGTGACTTAACGGGCTTTGACTTTGTGACATAAAATGGAATTGTCGAAAAATAAATTTTGTGGATAATTATTATTATCCGATATTACTAATGAGTAAACCTCTATCAACAAGATAAAAAACGAATTTTTCCTTCTGTGAAATGAAATTCGAATTTGGCGAGACAAATAAAACGAATTTTATCTTCCTCTATTGCTTGCGTATGTATATATAATTCAAATATAGAAAAAATAGAATATAAATATAGAGTTTTGCATCTTTCTATATCTCCCGAAAATTCTATTTTTACTAAAAATCCCTGTTCTTGGATCGGATTCTAACGAATCGAATCTTTCGACAATTTGTAATAAATTCGTTCTTTATTAAATTCTAAAATGAAAATTAGAAATTAAAATTAGAAGACAAGAACAATAGAATAATAAGAAAAGTAAGAATAACATGAAACAACATTAGAATTGATCTCAAACTCAAACACTTTGAGCACATTATCTCAAAATCACAAGCGTAAATTTGATCTTTTTGCAGCAAGTTTCTTTTTTGGACTTTTAATTGTTTTCATGTTTTTCCCTTATTTTTGTTTTTAATTTCATGCATTTTGTTTTAATTATCTACTTTTTAACATGTATTTTCTTTTTTTACTTTTCAGGTTTATTGAATTTTATTTTTATTCTTTTTTTGTATTTTGTATTTTATCTTTTATAAATTATTCTTTCTGTATTTGATTTTTTGTATTCTTACTTTTATTTTTTCTTGCTATTTTTCTGTGTTCCCTATGCTTTGTTTTTATTTTGTTTACAATTTTTTATTTTTTTTCTAATTTTTAATAATTTAAATTTTATTTTATTTTATTTTATTTTTTTATTTATTTGTCCATTTATTTTCATCATCTCTTTTACATTTTTCTAGGATTACGACAAGAAAGAGGTCACATTTTCGTACTACACAAAGACACAATTAGATGTTTATTTAGAGGATCCTAAAATGGTTAGGAAAGAGGAGTTGGACATCCTTGCTTATTGGAAAGAAAATGAGTATCGATATGGAAAGCTTTCTCATCTTGCTTGAGAAATATTGACTGTGCCCCTCACAACTGTTGCATCATAATCAACTTTTAGCATAGGAGATCGAATTTTAAATAAGTGGAGAAGTTCTATATCCCTAAAAATGTGGAAGCTTTGATAACATCTTGTAGCTAGTTGTTCAATTATGAATGCAAGTTTTTTACTATTTTTTTATTTCCTACAGTAAAATTATTTTATTATATTATCTTCTTGAATTACTAGTTTATTATGTATGTTTGTTTTAAATTGAAATTTCATTGCTTTATTTCCTCTTTCACTAATAATTTAAATAAATTAATAATTTTTTTTTGTTTTGTGTAGCTACGGAAGATGATGAGTTTATTGGCTCTAATGTAGATTGGACTACAACAAAGTCCAATAGTTGATGCTTATGTTACTTGTGTTTACTAGTATTATAAGATTTAATATGGTTGAATACTTGTGTTTAACTTTGTGAGACAAATTTTTTAAATTTTATTAAGAATTTTTTTTTTAAATATCTTAGTTTGACATGCAAGAATAGTTAAGTGTTATTATTTGACTTGGTTTGTATTTTCATATCAGTTTTGAATGAGAGCTATTTATTTAATAATTGTATTTAAAAAATATTTTCTTTTAAAGTTAACTATAGTGAATCAAAATTATCACATAAATTAGAATTTTTGGTTTGAGTAATTTTATTTTATAATCCTTCATATCAAATAATGTTTTGAAATAATTTTGAAGTTATTACATCATATATAAAGATGATTTTTTAACTAAAGAAATATTATATTAAACCATTAAACTATTAGTATAAATATTATCATTTGATCTTATGTGATGATTACTAGTAGTATAATATAAAATGAGAATAAATATTAAATCATTTTACTATTTTTTTAATGCTAAAAAATATAATAATAATAATAATAATATAAATAAATGATTCATTCACCTAGAATCAATTATCGGGTTAAAGTTTGGTTCGGTTCAGATATGGATAAATCATATTCGAGTCACTTTTGGTTTGGATTATTTTCAATTCATGTTGCTTTCGGTTTTGGTTAATTTCGATTCGGTTTTATTTCGGTCCAACTAAAATTTGGGTCAATTTTAATTCGATTCGGTTTATTTTGGGTTTCAGATCAGTTTGGGTCATTCTCTTCAGGTTTATATCGGTTCTCGGATCGGGTAATCGGGTATAGGTCAAATTTGCCAAATCTAAGTGAGACTTGCTTCTCTTGTAGCTTCTTCTCGAAGCACTCAAAAGCAGCTAGACTATATGACGAGCAATTTAAGCACCTTCTTTAGCTATATGAAGGAGAGGGATTAAGTGTTAATCTCATTTTTTGAGAGAAATGTTGCCCACACTTCAGTCGATTTCCCTCCCTTCACGGAGTTATTGCTCAAAACACCAAAGGAGGCAGCCACCATCGAGCAAGCCTAAGCAGAAGCTACTGCTAGCCAACCTCTCCCGCAAGCTGACAAAGGTAAGGTCCGATGGATTCCCACCCAGTCAAGCACATGATGAAGAGCCTCTCGTTATTGAGAGTGATACTAATGATGTAGTTAATGATGATCTACTACCCCCTCCACCTGCACCACATACTGCATCACCAACAAGGCGTCGCTTAAAGCGCACTACTGGTCGTGTGTGGATTTCTCCCACCGAGGAGTCTGATGAAGAGATGGCACCCACCTCAATCGAGACTGAACAACCCATTGCAGTATTGGGGAAAAAGCGCATCAAACACATGGCTTAAAATTCTACTTCACCACCACCGTAGGACCCATATAGAGAATACAACAAATGATACAATGAGGGTGGAACTCATCACTTCGAGGTGGCTAGTTCCGTCAGATATATTATTTTATTAGACCCATATGAGTGGATTCCACTTGGACTATTATTTTAATGTATTTAATAGAACTCGTCTCCTCGAGGTGATAAGTCATTAAACAATATTTTAAAAAATTATAAAATTAATTTAAAATTTTTAAAAGTAAAAAAAACAATGATATAACTCGTCACCTTGAGATGACAAGTTCCTTTAAATTAAAAATAAAAAAACTAGTCGTTGGGCAACGGGAAACAACAACGATCAATGCCAACGGTCACCCCCAAAATCATCACCTCGAGATGACGAGTTCGATCAGATTAATTTTTTTTAAATTAATTAAAAAAGATAAATTAATAATTTTATTGAAAAAATAGTTTTTTACAAACTAATATGTACATAATAAAATTTATTTATATTTTTTAAGTTTTTGACGATGCCGATGAGTGATCGAATGATAACGGTGTGGGGCTCGATGAATACATCGGGGTCATTAGCCTTGATCATCTTCATCTTCGTTTGTTTGTTCAAAAGGCGGTGTAGTTAACACACTCTGAGATTCACTTTCGAAATACGACGATGGGATACTTATGGTATTTGACGCCACCATTATCATCACTGAATCTACTTGACTATCTTGTTGACCATATATGATATGATCCTATTCACCTTCTCCCGCATGTCCTGTCGAAGATGCTTGAATGTATTGCATTGCATCTCATTAACCTCCAACCCATGTTGTTTGAATCTCGGTTGAAGTATAATATGGAGGATAGAAACCGAAACTAGACTAAGATACATAATAGTAATATTGAGATGTAAATGCAGAAGCAAAAGAAGAAGATGATTTCATCGACTTTGCGAATATGGCCTTGTGTTGTTCCTATTCTCCCCTCTTTTATGGTGTCGTGAGTTATAGTTTCCCATTTGCTTCGTAATTTCGGAGATAGGGAGGAAGGTCAAAATCTAGGATGATAGGCGTAATCTTATAACGCACGGGAACAAATAGGTGACGCCGATTCCATTTCTCAATGTAGTAGGCATGCTTCCTCGGCCAATTTTTGGTATGTTACCACGCGTATCAATTTTATGGAGTGTCTCCATATCTCATATTTGCATAGGAATTGGTTGATGAGGTGCAAACTATCGCAAGACTTTATCAGTGGCGTGCATCTCAAAAATCGTAAAATGTAATAAAGGCATCATGACACACCATAACTTGGACCCCTACAAAAATCTCTGTGGCAGTAACTAGTAGATCTCTTCGTCACAATACGGAAGCCAATAAAACTATAAATATTAATTATAAAAGTCAATATATATAAAGTTAAAAAATTCAAAAATAATAATAAAATAAGTAGTATTTATGAATGTCGACAGGTGATGTCGATCTTCATTTGTATATCTTTTTTTTGTAGTAACCGACAACTTAGTCTCGGTTATTTTATGGAGCCATCTAAAATTATAAAAATATTAAAAATAAATAAAAATATATTTAAAAATGAAGTTAAAAACTACTATGAAGCCAAATGAAACTCAACTGGGGTTGATGTAATTGGCGTCAAAAACAAGAACTAGTACCAAGCTTATGCTTGTAGTAATATTAGACAGCCTGCTACATCGACTTTTTCACCCCTCTCGACGACTGCAGGCTTGTAAATCTCTCTGTACAAAAAGGTCAAAATAGCCGATCCCCAACTAGTATTCCGACACTCAGCAAAATTATTTAATATAAGCAGATACTAAGTGCACGCCAAATTATCGGATTCGGGTTAATAATATCCCTCCAATCAGTTAGAGAAAATACGCTCGAGACGCAAAAATTACCTCATCCTTCATAGAGTCGTCCGTCACTTGAAATTCAGACTCTAACCACGTCATTCGTATCAGATATCCGTCTAAGACCTTGGGTTGTGGCATCCTTCCCAAAACATCGTAGACAAAACCAATGGGGTTGTAATCGTTTCACCTAACGACGGTGACACCATTCATGGGAACACTTAGTTGGTAAGCGACGTCTTCCAAAGTAATCGACGCTTCACCATTCGGGAAATGGAAAGTCTGTATCTCGGGCCTCCAACGTTCAATCAAAGCCGAAATCAACGTCGAGTTCACCTTAAGGCCACGTACAAATATGGTTGGATATAGACCAGATCACTGATGCGGATCTCTCGATGTCATTCCGTGCTAACAAATGTCTTATTCTTCTTTCGAACGGAGCTTGAACAACAAAATATGAACATTATTGAGGCATAACATTTCTTTCCAGGAAGCCATTTTTCGAGATTTCTTCAGAAAGTATGAATTTTTCTCAAATTCGTTTTGTAATAAAGGATGGTAAGAAAACCTAAACTCCAAACCCCTATTATAACCCCTATTTATAATCCCAATACCAACGTCTCTAATCGACTAGTTTTCTCAAATCTTGATTGTTGGCAACTGATCGTTGTTGATGTCTATTGCCAAACGACTATAATCAACTAGTTTTTTTATTATATTAATTTTATTTGTTAAAAATATTTTTTATATTAAATTTGTAAAAAAATATTTTTTCCAAAAAATTTTGAGGTGTCATATGAAACTTCTTATTATATGTTGGATCCATCATTATCTTAAACTCATAACTTGAAAAAAATATAAAGAACACATATGAACAGTTTGACCAACCGATTAAATATGTTTGCTCGCAACATATACAAATTAAATTATAAAAGAATATTTTAAAAAAATGATTTAGAAAATTTTTAAACAAATAAAAGTATGTGTAATATAGATCATTCTAAATTAAAATACGAGTTGTTTAAACTGTGAAAAAATCTTGTACATATTTATTATATGAAAAAGCTTCGAACTCTTAATAGAAATAAATTTGTTATACAGAAATTGATAATGAGAATTACGTCAAACTCACTCTATGAGTGAAAAACTACTTTTAAAATGAATATAAATTATTTAAAAATTTTATTTTGCAAAAATTAATATAAAATTAAATTTTTAGAAATAATATTTTTAAATATAATTATTTAGTAGTGTAAAAAATTACTATTATACTCGTAAATTAAGATGTGTGTTGTCAATAAATTATAAAAATTCTAAACAAATTCTACTTTACAATCGTCTCATATTATTTTTTAAAAACATATTTAGTTAGTTTCATCCTACTCCAGCTTAAGAACCGGCATTTGTGTTAATGTCCTACCTCTAAGCACTTGGATAATCCATAAACCATGGGCCATAGATGTTATGTGTATGCATGTTAATTCATATAGATTAAAATCCATGTCTATTTAATAAGTTCTAAAAATATTGTATTGTTATTTTTAGATGTCGTGCTTACGGAAAAAAATAAAACCATGTTCGCGCATAATCTCTATTTGCTCTCGAACATACAAATTTTAGCGTTCACTCATACTTCATCCATTATTATTTTTTTAATATGAAATGTATGATTTGTGTAAATAATATAAAATCTTGAAAAATATTCTCTCTCGTTCATTAGTTTTTTGGTAATATACAAAGACAATAAATAATTCGTGATCTCGATAGTTTGTGATGTTGTTCGTTAATCATCTAGTTGTTGTATCTTGGGAGACAAACGATTAAAAGATCTCAAGCACCAATGAGTGACAAAAAATTTGTCTTAAAAAAACTGTGTAGCGACATACCTCAACTCGATCGTTAGTTCAACAAAAGAGTGTTTCTTCTTCCTTTATTTTATTTAGTTTTTTGAGAAGATTAATTTCTTTTATTTTATTTTCTTAAGTTCGATTTCATCTCGGATTATTATTTTGTATAACAAGAAGCACGTTAACTCCCTAGAAACATTAGTTAAAAGGTCGGCATCGCACTGATTCATCACCTCCAGAATATTAGGGCAAAGTCAATCGTATGCCCATCCTCATTAAGAGGACGCCCGTCTAAAGAGAAGTCTTTCTTCACCAAGTTCACTGAGTTCTCATATGAATTTGGTTAAGAGAGCAATAATGGCCTTGACTAAATGAAAAAGGAAGGTCTAATAATTATTCATTGGAACATTTAGTTTTATTTACGATAATGAGTCAATATTTACTTATTATAATCTATGTCTAAATTATTTAAACGAATCTATTTAACTAAACATATACTATTCCATGATCATCTTATAGTATTAAAAAAATACAAAAATTTGCAGACACAAAAATTAGAATAGTTAGCTTCTTTGATAAAAATATAACGTCAAACGGAATTTAAGATTTTAATAATCAAGTAGTCGTACATACGTTAAATTTCACAGAGACATAACATTCAAATACATAGATTAAACACACGCATTTGTTATAGCAACGGCAACCACATTGAAACAATCAATATATAAAGGATCAAAACCATAGAAATAAATACACAAATTGAGTCGCACAATAAACTAATATAACACGTTATAGACATATAATTTTTAGATTTGTGATTCGGTTACCAACTATGTAATCCACTACCGCCTTGCCTCAGTTTAAGTTGATGTTCAATCCAACCACTTCCTTATTTTTTATTAATATGAGATGATTAAGAGATAGTATCTATTGATAATTATCTCGATTAATTGACGATAAATGCATACACATATGGCATATATCGTTGCTTGAACATGTGGACTCTAGGGAGAACAACACTCTATTTAATCACTTCCTTATTTTTAAATATAAAATAAGATAACATTTATCAATAATCAATTTATCACTAATAGAGAAATTAATGGATTTCTCACTTCTTGTACTAATGTTTTAAATTTTGGAATGTTATATTACACATTTTTTTATAAATTTTAAATATAATCTTAATCCTACTTAGAGGGGAGGAGAAGGAGAGTGCTCCTAGTGGGTCTAAAACTCTTTATCTAAGGGAATATGAGAAAACAAAGATGAGGAACTTGGCTAACTGACCAAATGTGTTTGCACTTACATTACACATTTTTTAATAGTTATTTTTTAAAGAATAAATTTCATTAAGAATCAATCGCATCCTCAATTACATCAGATTTAATAAAACCAGGCTCATCGTAATAAAACCAGGAAGGATTGGGATTCGACAAACCCCATTGGGAAAGGTTGTGATCCACCTTATTGGCCTCACAGTTTGCGTAAAACACTTTAATCTCCATATTGGGCCAAGCGAGTAACAATCCAATCGTAAATATATCATCGCTATGATTGACGAGCCTATTAATAATGGACACTGCATCTCCCTCGATAATAGCATTATGCAACCCATTTTCTAGAGCAAATTTAATCCCTTAGGTGAATGCTTCAGCCTCAACGGATTCAGCATTGAAAGGTGGTGAGATTTGTCTGACATTCCTCCCATCACCATACCCCTTCAATCCCTTGCTACGACTTCGATGGCCACAACACTTCTTGATAAGCAGCAGGCACCATCCACACTGATCTTTGGTTTGAATTGGGTGGTCTCATCCATTTCCGGATGTGGTACGTGGATTTTGGTTTGTGAGACCAGCTTTCATTGGTGTGAAAGAATTCAATGCAAAGATTCAAAGCTGCAAAAACAACCTCCCTGTCCTCCTGAAATTTGCAATCATGAACGAACTTGTTCCTTCTATTCCAGAGGTTCCAAAGGAGTACCATAAGCTGTAATAGGCCAAATTGATCCAAATGTGAGACAGACCAATCAATCCATTCTTTGCAAGACGAACCTGTCATTCAATGATTTAAGAATTCAGACCAAAGATTTTCAAAGTGTTCTTTCTTTAGGGAACTCCTTCAGGCGTGAATTGATGTTTAGTTGTTTACAGACATTCCCACAAAAAGGTCACATTCCTCCAAAAAGATTGGCCTTCATAAGCTTATCTCTAATGGGGATCGCATTGTGTCAAACCCTCCACCCAAAAATCTTGATTTTAGGTAGAATAAGCAACTTTGTAAGGGTCTTCCATATCCTCTCGTTGTTCCTGTGAATGTTTTTATGGAGGAAAAGCCAGTTGTAACATGATTTAGCCAAGAAACATCTTGAGGAATGGTGGCTCCAGATGAGTTTATCCGGTGATGAGGGGCAATAAGTGTTCCTAGAACTCGTTCGACATCAATGGCAGAGAGAACATTTCTAATCTTGTATTCATCCTATCTTATAATCCCAGGAAGCATGAATTCCAAGCATTTAATCAGGTTGTCCTCATTATCCTGGTAAGGGCCCAACCATTGGACTAGCGAGGAATCCCCCCAAGTATCCCTGAACATTCTTACATTTCCTTCATAACCAATCCTCTAGAAGAAACCATCTTTGAGTACTTTTTCTTTAAAAATGATTATCCAAGCGTGTGAAGGTTTGTCCCCAAGCCTTGCATCAAGTAGATTCTGCTTAGGAAAGTACTTTGCTTTCAGAACCTTCCCCACCAGAGAGTCTGGATCTTGTAGGATCCTCCACACTTGAGTGCCCAACAATGCGAGATTGAATAGTTTTAGGTCTCAGAACCCCAATCCCCTTCTCTCTTTGCTGTATAAATCTTTTCCCATGAGACCATGGCCCATCCCCTTTTATCCTTCTTCCCAGACCACCAGAATGATCTCACTTGGGAGGTGACATCCTCAATGATACCCTCTGGGAGGAGGTAACCCTGAATTCTTTTGGCCGTATTATTGCGGACAAAGTTGAACGTGTTAATTTTCCCTGCCAAACGTTAGTACTAGACCGAGATAGGTGCCAAGATCTTCCCTCTCTGCCACTTCAAGTGCCTTGAAGATGATATCCATGTGCGCCCAAGATGTGTTCGTACTGAAATAAATACTGGATTTATCAAAGTTAATTTTCTGGCCCAAAGCTTTCTCGTAGGTGTTAAGGATTCTTTTGATATTTTGGGCTTCCTCGACAGAATTCTTATGGAAAAAAATGTTGTCATACGCATAAAGGAGATGGGTTATTCTTGGGCCTCTAACACTAGCTCTAACTCTTTTGATTAGACCATTATGGTGTGCTTTATTAAGTAAAGTCGATAGTCCCTGCGCACAGAAGAGAAACAGACACGGTGATAGTGGATCTCCTTGTCGAAGGCCTCTTTCCGGTTTGAAAGGCTCTGAGAGCTGACCGTTAAGTCTAATCTAAAAAGACACTAAGCAAATACAATTTCTAATAATCTCCATAAAAGGCTCATCAAATCCAAGTTTATCCATAACGACAAACACAAAATTTCATTTCATTATATCATAAGCTTTTTCCATGTACAACTCTTTTCTTGGGACCATTGTTAGAACCCTTCAGATAATGTATAAGCTCATGTGCCACAAGGAAGTTATCCGAGATTCTTCTTCCCAGGATAAACACACATTGGTTAGACTCAATACATTTATTCATAAGGTGTTTGAGACGGTTAACAACAACCACGCAATCTTATAGACTACAATACAAAGACTTATAGGTCTAAAAATTTTCATTGTTCTAGAGTTTTCAATCTTGGGGATGAGAACAATGACAATTTTATTTACCTTACTAAAATCGTCCCAACCATTAATAAGTTAAGAAAAAGCGAGATAAGATTAGAACCAACAATATCCCAAAAAATACGACAGAAAGAACCTGGAATGCCATCAATGCCTGGAGCTTTGTTGGGACTCATTTCGGAGAAGACGAGAAGAACCTCCTCTGCTGTGAACTCTTGGCTTAGTTGAGCGTTATCCTCCATCGTGACACGTCTCTCTATGGCATTAAAGATCCAGCAAGGTATATCCTATCTAGAAGAGGGGAAGAGAGAGATGAAGTAACATGTTGCAATCTCAAAAAGCTCATCTTGGTTCCCAGTCTAGATACCCTCAGCATTCTTCATCCCTTCAATCTTATTTTTATTTCACATGTCATTCGCTATAGCATAAAAGAAAAAAGTGTTCCTATCTCCCTTCTTAAGCCAAGCAACCCTCGATCTCTACATCAAATACGTCTCATCCTTATCAATAAGATCCTTGAGTTCTTTTTTGGCAAGCAACAAGCGCTCTACTTTCTAATCCGTGATTGGTATCTTCTTGAGATTGTTGATATAAGTGTTGAGTCTCCTTTAGTCTTTTTTTGCCTTCCCTCTTTGGTCTTTTTGCTCTTTTCCCAACTGTTTGGATCTATCAGAGACCGGTCCTGGTGTGTCCTGCCAGGTTTCTCCCACAATCTTCTTACAGTCATCCTCCTTAGCCCAACACAAGTCAAATTGAAATAGTTACCATGCCTATCAGTTTGGTTAGTAGAAAGTGCCCTTGTGAGATCCATCATAATAGCGGAATGGTCAGAGGTATATGTTAAAACAACGGTCACACGACAATCCTTAAAAGACCGCAGCCAATCTTGGGACGCAACAAAACGATCAAGTCTTTCCCTAATATGGTTATCCCTCGACTTTCCAGATCTCCAAGTATATCACCCAATATTGGGTTTAACATCCAATAGACCCACTTTTTGAAAAATATTTTCAAAGTCTTCCATATTCACTTTTGATCTTCTCCTACCCTCCATTTCCTCACCCCGATGTAGAATCTCATTGAAGAGACCCCCATCACCCATGAAAGGGTATAGTTGCAAGCAATCCGGTCGATAAGATTCCAATTTTCAACCTTCCTCCCTCGGATGCAAAGTCCGTAAAAACCAGTGAAATGAAATTTAGTGAAGTTCCAAATAACCTCAGTGTCAATATGCAAGTTCGAGTAACCCAAAAGAGAAACATGGATATCATTCTTCCACAACAAAAGAAGACCAATACATGAATCGGACTTTTCAACAACAAAACTCCCCGACATGCCTAGATAAGTGAAAATTGATGATTAATATTAACAACATGAAGCGAGGATATTTTACTGTAAAGAAAATGAAATATCCTTAAATTTAAGGGTAAACTATACATTTAGTACCTTAACTATTAGTTTTGATCCGTTTTAGTGCCTAAACTTTCAATTTTTTTCAAAACTATACATAACGTTTTTTTTTGTTTCATTTTAGTATCCCGTTAAATATTTAACGTTAAATTTGAGAAAACAAATTTAAAAGTTTAGGTAATAAACGGATCAAAACTGATAGTTTAGGCACTAAACGCGTTAAGTTTTTAACGGTGGGGTACTAAAATGAAACAATGACTAAACATTAGGTATGGTTTTGAAAAAATTGAAAGTTTAGGTACTAAAACAAACTAAAATGAATAGTTAGGTACTAAATGCATAATTTACCCTGAATTTCAAAGTTATAATTTAGTTATTAAATTCAATTAATCTAATTATTAAAAAGTATAAAAAATTAATTTTATTATATAAGTGGGTTTAAACCCAATACATACGTGTATATATATACACACACGCATGCAGGGCTTAATCATTTTTTCAATAACAATATCCATTAAGCAGGATATTCAACCATACTGCATCATCTATGATGGATTAAAATTGATAAATAGTGGTCAAGTTAAAAAAAAATGGCGTGCAATTCAATCAAGTAAATACTCAGAACCCCCCATTACCAGAATGTGCAATCATGTGCTGTGGCGACAGAGCCTCTAACTGTTATTATTTGAACCCAACTACGTACAAAACAGACTTCATCTATATATACACTTGCATTCTTTGTTTTATACGACGGAAATAAACTTTTATGTTTAGAGAGATAAACTTTTTAAATTTTAGTGGGATGAATTTAAAAATTATAGGAGGTGAAAATAGATTATCAATAGAAAATACATAAATAAAACATAAAATATATGATAATTTAAAAAATTTAGGAGGACGATCGCCCATATGCTTTCCTCTCGGTCCATTTCTGATTATATATATATATATATATTCAAAGGCCGTCCAATTCCCATACAATGCGAAGATCCAAGAAGTTTTAGTAGCTGTTTTTCAAACCCTTGCTTAGGAACAATCAAATGAAACTTTATTTTCTCGGGATTGTTTGTTGTAATTTTTTTCCTGTCTTGAATAAATCAGTTGCTTAGAATGTAGAACTTGTCCCAAGTTTATGTGCAGCGCGTGCAAAGTTTAGATATTCATTAAACGTGAAAGTTATATACATTTAAAGTAATTTTACGTGCATGCAAGGTAACTAATATGTTTTTAAATATTCAACATATATGTTAGTGAAGTCTTAGTAGGTTGGTAAAGTTGAGGCTTGAATCTTTGAGTATCCTGATTCAGTTTTAATCATATATAAACTATTTGCTTGGATTTATTTGAGAGATACTCTTCTATACATTATTTATGA